>NC_083346.1:19742549-20086000 GCF_019175385.1 Lycium barbarum | reverse complement strand
ATATAAAGAATTTCCTGAGTACTTTGTATGGTCACCAGCTTACAAAATGTGGACACGCCGGAAACAACATTCTGTTATTGGTCGTGTTGTAACCTGTCATCCAATGGAAGCAGAAAGATATTATCTTAGATTATTGTTGATGAATGTTAGAGGACCGAAATCGTATGAGGATTTACTTACAGTAAATGACAAATGTTGTAGTACATTTAGAGAGTTTGCAGAAAAAAGAGGTTTGTTACATTGTGATAACAACTTGGTAGAATGTATGTCTGAAGCTGTGAGTTATCAAATGCCGTAAAGTTTAAGGCATTTATTTACAACATTATTGGTCTATTGTAATCCAGCAAAAATTTGGAAACAATTTAAACATTTGATGTCGAAAGACTTCAAAATTTGCCTAACATGAATGCAAAAGATATTCGCAATGTGGCTTTGAATCATATCAATGACTTTTTGCACCTCATGGGACATGATATTAATGAATATAAACTTGTTGCAGAATGAATTAAACCTTCAGCTACTATTAGAGAAGATAATGATTGTCTGTTTGAAAGAAATATCATTGTTAGAGAAGAAGAAAACAAGTGAAACCGAAATCTCATCTGTCTAAAGCCGGAAACAAAGTTGATTTTGAAGTGGAGGTATTTTGGCTACTGCAGATTGACACAAGAAGTTTGATCCTACCCAATATAACTGCTATACCGGTTCTACGCTCTCATTTTTTTCTCCTAAAAGGTTGTATCAGAGTCAATCCCTTCTTGCTCAGGGATATTGCTTCAATTATCTTACAGAGTTTGGCAGTAGATGCTTAAAATGATCTAAAAGTTTTTTCGAAATATCATATTGGCCTATCTTGATGAAGTGCAACATACTCTCCCACTTAATTTGTCAAGCTACAGATCTGACCCATTGTTGGCACTAAGTCAGATTACTAGGTTATTTATTTTTGTTAGAAAAAGTATAGATAACCAGAAATTAGAGTCAATATTAACCTTGGTTAAAGACTCCATTCAGTTTACTGAAGTAGAGTTCAGTGAAAACTTTCTCTATTATTAACTGACTACTTGCTCTTCTCCTTTCTAATCCAGTACTTTATCAAAATTCAAAAGGTCTGTTGCATGCATATGCATCTCTTCTCAACCTGTGCTCTCTCATCTCTGCTCGTCTCAGGTTATTTCTCTTCTCATCTTCTACTTCTTTTGTCATCTCCTCCTCCTTCCATAATGTGCTAGCCATTTGTTTTTGTTTGTTTGTTTAATTATTATTTTTTTGGGAGTGGTTAAGGTCATTCTTGATTTCCTTCTCATTTTATGTTCGCACGTGGGAGTAATTATTTTTTCCTGTAAATGGTAGTCAACTTGAAGAAGAGGGTAAGGCTACAACTCAGCTGCAGCTGAAAGAATGAGAATTGTATTCAGCTTCTTCTAACCATTTATAAGAACGTGTAGAAGAAAAGGTTTGTAACTTCTTGGTGTTCCATAAACATGTATCTTACAAAAGTTGAACATTACGATAATTTAGCATCCTCAAAGTACCAGGATGCAAGATAGTTAACACTGTGCTAAAAAACTATAAATAAGTCCCTAAAAGTATACCAAAATCACAACAATGCTTAGGATTAAGATATTTCAAAAAATGGATTGTACTGCAATGTATCTAACATATATGTTGGTCTCTCTCTCTATAGATTACCGAGATGGTGTCTGATTTGCCTATGTTCAACTGCAGTTGTGATAAGCAATTGCACTAGATGGAAATGAAATAGCTGGCACTATAATTTGTTGGAGTAGGATCTAATCGCAACCCGATGGTATTTCTACCAGATGGAAGTAGACAATTCTGTTTTAAGAACATGTTGAAATTCTTGAACTGTTGTCAAATATCGACTCCGTGTTGTCTACTACCTCCATAGGTAAAACTGTGGATCCCAAGCTGAAACCTACTTCTTCCAAACATATTTTAATATTTTCATTAGCCTTCCCAATTATTCATATTTCAGTAAAGAAGGGTTAATGAAATCTCCATGTTGGTTCTTACATAGTTCATACGGTAGTCACCATGTTGAGCCCGTTCTCGGGCATTCCCTTTCCTAGTATATTATAGAAATGAGAGTTGGGCGTACCTAACAGGTGTGCAAACAGGGGCATTTTTTTGTTGATAGATTTGTGAGATTACGTGGCTTTAAATTGGGCTCTCGAACGGAAATGGAAGGCTAATACATGTATGTGTTTGGTAGTGTGAGTGTGGAACAATATATTTTTTGCAGAGATTGGTAATTTCTCTATTTGTATCTGGTGTGACCTTTATGTTTTAAAACTTATTTATGCAATTATTTTTTTATATATGTATTTTGCTTATTTATAATTTTGTGTGCACTATGCAGTATACACCCAAGATATGTCTCTAAAATAATATTGACTTCTATCATGGTCAGTATCAATTCAACCTACTGCTGCACTTATGCGTTCTCCTCCTCCTTTTTAATAGTAAAATATTCATTAATGTAATATTAGTAGATTGATAAAGAAAGTAACACCAAAATTATAATTTGACAGTAGGGATCTTTTCTCTTAGTGGTGGATGTTCAGCATTCAAAGATAAAAGAGACTCAAAGTGAAGGGATCAACCCTTTAAAAAATAGTACATATGTTTGCTTGGCGTTTCTTTTGAATAAGGTATCATAAAAACAGTGCAGTACTGTGTAGATCGTTCAAAAGATGTTAGTGTGCTTACCTAGGTTAGGGCGCAGATTTTCACAAGTTAAAGGTGCGATGATGAAAACCATTGAGAAGATAGGCTATACTAACCTCCGTTTTTGGGTTATACTCTTTCCAAACACTTGCTTCCTAATTTGAAAGCGGAAAGAACCTTAGATAACTGTATGTGCCTGGTTGATGTGATCATTGGCTTGTAGGTTTTTGATCGAGGGGAGAAGATTGAGCTTTTGGTAGATGAATCCGCCATTAATCCTATCCTGCTGTTAGATTTTATCCTAATGAGAAGATACTTCTCGCATCGAAAGGGTATAGTAGGTACCCTGTAGTTTAACTAAAAGGTCGTGGATGTTCCACTATTACAAGGTATTCAATTTTGTTTGTTTAAGCTGGAAATTCATGTATTCACTTAGTAACGATGATTGTCACCTTTCCTAGTCACTGCTTCTATAATAGTTCTTTTTGTAATTACTACTTATTTAATTATAATTGTTATGTCACTTTTTTTAAGTCAACGAGGCATGACACTGAAGGAAGTTTTCAAAAGAAAAGTTTCTGTAATTTAGAAACAAATCTGGTAACTTTAATACTTTTGAGCAGTACTAAGGACTTAGTGATTGAACAAACAAATTTTTACAAATTAATGGTAATGATGGTGGCGGAGATACTTTTTGTGAATAACTGAGTGCTTTTTGTGGAAAATATGCTGAAGTGATAAGAGTAATTCAAACCATGGATATTGTGTAAAGTTGGAAAGAGATGGTTGACCTCTGCTTTGATTGCAATACGAACTCCCGGACAACTCACTGGTCTTCAAGGTTACTTATCTATTTGACAATTCTCAGGATTGAATTGATGTAGAATCATTCACTATTATTTTTTTTTACAGGAAAGTCGCTTGAAAATATTCATTGTCAGGTTTTATCTCTATCTAAACCATATGTCGTAGCTGCGCCATCAAGTCTTCTGTCAAGGAAAGAAAGCAGTCTAGACTGAAGCAGGGTATGCAATGTCAACTTTCAAGAAAAGGCAACTTAATGACAACCAGTTTAAGCAATTGTGTTAGAGTTCTGCAACAACAATAAGTAATAGCTGGAAAAATATGTCGTAACTAAGGCTCTAGATTGGTGGTTTGAAGGGCACCGTTATGCTTTTCTGCATTGTAAAGAAAAGAACCTATAATAACCCATGTATAGAAAACTGTGTGGACTATAGTTATTCAATATCCTTTTTTTTTTTTTTTCCAATTACTAGGTGCTATCTAATTCCATTACCATTGCAAGAAAAAGATCAAACGCCTCACATGCGCACGGGCTTCATCCTCTAGTTACTAATATTATTATTTTATTATATATATATATATATATAAAGACAAGTTGATGAATAAACATCAACAAGTCAATTTCCTTAAACATGAAATTTATAATCTCAACATTGAGGAAATTTTGCAAAATCCTAAATTACAGCAAAAAATAGATTTTATAAAAAAATTGATTTTCATTACAAATTTGTAGTGATCATCCTAATGCATTTTGGGATAGGAAAAAGCATATTGTTACTCTTCCATATGAAGAAAATTTTTCCGAAGGAAATATTCCTACAAAAGCAAGACCATGTCAAATGAATTCTGAATATTTAGAATTATGTAAAAAATAAATTTCTTCTCTTTTACAAAAAGGTCTTATAAGATCTTCAAAATCTCCACGGTCATGTCCAGCTTTTTATGTTAATAAACATGCTGAACAGGAATGAGGAGTTTCAAGATTATTTATAAATTATAAACCTCTTAATAAAGTTTTGAAATGGATTCGATATCCGATTCCAAACAAAAAGGATGTATTAGACAGGCTTCATAATGCCCTAATATTTTCAAAATTTGATTTGAAATTAGGATATTGGCGAATTCAAATTGCCGAAGCAGATAAATATAAAACTGCTTTTAATATCTCCATAGGGAAATTCGAATGGAATGTTATGCCATTTGGATTAAAAAATACCCTTCAGAATTCCAAAAAATTATGAATGATATTTTTATGCTTTATAGCAATTTTATCATCGTTTACATAGATGATATCTTAGTATAATGCATTTTAAACATCTTGATGTATTCAAGAAGATTATTATTCAAAATGGGTTGGTTATATCCAAGGCAAAAATGTCTCTTTTTCAAATAAAAGTCAGATTTTTGGGACATAATATTGAGAAAGGAAAAATCATTCTTATTAATAGAAGTATTGAATTTGCTTCTAAATTTTCTGATATTATTACTGATAATACCCAGCTTCAAAGATTTCTTGGAAGTCTAAATTATATTTCCCCATTTTATAAAAATTTGGCAAAAGATACATCTATTTTATATGATAGATTGAAAAAGATTTCAAAACCTTGGACTGATGGTCATACCCAAGTAGTTCACAAAATCAAGGAAAAAGTGAATAACCTTCCTTGTCTTACTTTAACAATCCTAGTTGGCAAAAGAATATTGAAACAGATGCTTCTGATATTGGCTATGGCGGAATATTGAAACAATATTCTCCAGATGATAAACAGGAGTATTTAGTCCAATTTCATAGATGGACTACCCAGCTTATTTGCTGAAAGAGTTAGAAAAGCTCTTAGAAGAGGAGAAACTAGCATCAATTATGATGCATATACTTATGGTAAATTAATAGGAACCTGTATGCAAGAAGGTTTAGCCTTATGCAATGAGATTCGGCTGAATCAGCAAATTAAGAGACTTGATCTAAATGAAAGACAGCAATTTGGAGAATTTTGTGGACAACTTCACATGAATATTCCATGAACCAAGACGCCTCATAGGCATAAGAAAAAAGAAAAAAGATTTCCAAGCTTGGAAAGACAAACGCTTGCAAAAGAAAGCAAGAAGGAAAAAAGAATTTCGGAAACGGAAGAATTTTGTTAAATCAAAAAATCCTAAGGTTTGTTATAAGTGTGGCAGAGTCAGTCATTATTATAAAACTGCAAAGTTAAGGAAAAAATCAAGAGCCTTAACATTGATGATGATTTAAAAGAATCATTACTCAAGCTATTGCTAAATTCAGAACCAACGGATTCAGGCTTTGAATCAGATAAATCGGAAGACTCTACTTCAAATGAAGATCTTAGGGTTCGTGAGAATGAGAGTTATACCTCTACAGATTCAGATGAAGAATGCGTACAGTGTCAAATAGGGCAGCCTTGTACTAGTAAAGGCAACAAAGAGGAGGATGAATTTTATAATATCTATTCTCAGTTTCAAAATTTAAATATCAGTGTTTTAGATGGTAATAACCTAGTAGACCTACCAAATATTATTAAGGATCCAAAGCTCAGGTCTCGGATTATTGATAAAATAAATGAAGCCCCTGAAAAAACAGTAATTCAAGGTAGTACCAAAGGAGAAATTCATAAGTACTCCGACCACAACTCAGGATTTGGAAAAAGAGATTGATAATCTCAAAAAGGAGATCTCCACTCTCAAAAATCATAATATTATTCTAGATGAAAGAATTTCTAGAATTGAGAAGAGAGGAAAATAAATTATCGAACCAATTCAGGAACCTACTGAAATTGCAAATGCAATGGAAGGTATCAGTAATAACCAAGAAGGAGAATTTCTCAAGACATTAGAGATTATTACTTCTCAAAAGTTTTTTTATAAAAGTTACTCTTTTGATTTATTATAATTTCAAAAAAGAATTTACTGCTCTAGTTGATAGTGGAGTTGATTTAAACTGTACTCAAGAAGGATTAATTCCTTCAAAATATTTTCATAAAATTACCATAGTCTTCGATCTGCTAATAGGCAGAAAATGGGAATTACTTTAAAGTTACCAAAAACTTATATTTACCAAGACAAAGTTTGCATACCAGAAACTTTTGTATTGGTAAAAGTTATTTCCAATCAAATTATTCTAGGAACCCCATTCTTCCAAAAACTATTCCCCATTCAAAAATGGGATAATAAAGGTATTATAGGAACCTTTGAAAATCAAGCAATAGAATTTCAGTTTAGGGCTGTTGTTGGACTTGTTCTGGATTGGACAACCTCCTTGCCACGGTTATTGACCTAGTAAAAGTCCCTCCGTAGCACCAACCCTAAAATGCGATCCTGCTGAAGAGAATGGTATCAGAGCCATGTACACAGTAGTAATAGGTGATATAAACTCAACACACATCTTCTTAATGAATACCATTACGAGTAAAAATACTATTAAAAATAGTAAAAAAGAGGATTATGATATGCCTCAGCAATTAGATCTGCTTAATAAGTGGACTGTCCCTAAAATCCAGCCCAGATTAATTTATCAAATTGGTACTTTTAGAGAAATTAGGTCTCAAGCAAGTGGTAAAAAACCACTGAAGAAATAATTACAGT
This sequence comes from Lycium barbarum, assembly GCF_019175385.1. NCBI lineage: Eukaryota > Viridiplantae > Streptophyta > Magnoliopsida > Solanales > Solanaceae > Lycium > Lycium barbarum. The sequence goes on along the minus strand of NC_083346.1, from coordinate 20,078,908 downwards.
TGATAGTGATCATGCCACTTTTAGATTATTATGTGAAAGTGATTTAACCCTTATAGGGAAACCCATAGATTTATGCATATTGGGTTAGTATAGGTTGCATTTGAGCCACTTACATTAAGAGGCTTGCCTGAAAGCTTTATAGCAGCTTTAAGAGATGGTAGAAACCAAAATTGGCAAAAATCCCTCATAGGGATAGTTCAAACCAGTTTAGCAAATGGTCCTATATATTTTAATGCTTATCCTAATTGCAGGTATGTTTGCAGGACGAGAATTCTCTAAACACTTTAATATTGAGTGTTAATTTACATGGCTATGATTATATGCCCGATACTGAAATTATATGTATTTGTTATAGAATATATTTTAAACCATTATATACTACTATGAATCCTATGTGTAAAATTATGGATTTCAAAAATGAAACTATTTTGATAGAAACTAACTTTGGTAAATCCAAAGTTGTTACTCGTAGATCTATTAAATGGGATGAAATTGATTTCTCAAAGAATTGGTCATAGAGGGAGCTGCCCCTCCCCAAAATAATTTAAATACTGATATTACTGAAATAGAGTAGGCCCCAGATGGGACTATAAAGTTAAGGTTCGCAGAACCAAAATCTTTGTTAGATAAAGCTGAAAGTCATAGCATCAGCACCAGATCTAGACTAACTAGATCAAATTTTTCAAGTCATTCTTATATTTCACCCGTTGATTATATTGTCCAGTCTCCATCCAGAGCTTCTACTTCTCAAATTAGAGAAACTGATAATAATAGAATCAGTAGTCTTAATGGATCAAGGTAATATTGTTAGTGGTATTCAAGACACGGAATTGACCGAGTCAGACATGGATTTTCCAACCCTTTAATGGACCAAGACCACATAATTGATTGTAGTCGGGGATCACCCGCAAGAATTAAGATTAATGCATAATTTTTTACACCCATATGGGAACCATTTAGAAAATAATTTTTTGCAAGTTTTAACAATAACGAAACAACAGTTTTTCAAGAAGAATTTTATAAAGATCTTTCCAAAGCCAATAAGACTATATCTTTTGTTCCTTGGTTCATGGCTAAATATGTTGGAAATTATATTTCTGTCTTAGAACGAGAATATAAATTGACTAATGGAGAAATTACTAATACAGTATTTCCTCCACAACAATCTTTTCAAATTGGTAAGGATGATAAAGTCCTTCATTTTGCAGCTTTTTCAAAATTATTTGAAGCTGATACTTTGCAGGTTACTGCTAGGCATATTAATAATATGCTGAAACAACAAAATTATGTCAATATTTACATGAATATTTTGGGTAAACAAATTCTTTCACTACATGATAGAATTGATAAACTATTTTTCGAAATTGGAAAATTACATGATTCTGCTCTTATTAAAGGAAAAAAGCAGGAGACCATCACCACTTCGAGTATGCGGCCTCCACCTGAAATCAAAGATTTTAAATTAAAACCTTTTTTAGAATTAGAGCAAATGCATGATGAAAAATTCAAAGGTTTACAAATTCGTCCTTTAATAGCAAAAGATGACGATTTTTCCGATCAGGATTATAAGACCAAAGTATCGGAAGAAATAAATAAAATATCAGAGGCGTATGCTGTAAAGCCTTAGCAAAGGATGTTCTACTATCCTCGCCCTACTCCTCAAGATGTTCTACTTGAAGAACATGAGCATATAATTACCAATAGTTATAGTGATAAAGAAATATAAGTGCGGAAGAGGGACCAACACAGCATTGATGTAACGACCCGTCCGGTCGTTATTTAATATTTCGCGAACTCATGCTCAATCTAGGTCGAGGGTCGTAAATAATAAGCTCCATGATGTGTTTTAAGGGTTAAGAGTGGGAAAAATCAATTTCGAAAAAAATCAGAAATTGCAGGCCAGGGAAAGAAGCGGACCGCTATAGCGGTCAGTGGACCGCCATAGCGGTACCGCTATAGCGGCATACTGGCCGCCGCAGCGGTCCACACAGGGCAGTGGCCCCCTTTTCTGTTACTTAGTTTATTTTCTCTCCTTTTCCTATAGGAAACTCCCAAGAGCTACTCCTAGGGTTTCATATGAAAGAAAAAACCTTGACACCAAGAAAAAGAAACCTTCCTAATTTCCTTCCCACCATTCCCTATGAATATTGTCGCTCATGGGTTCGGATGAAAGCTAAGAAGACGAGCAATTCGTGGAGATTCAATCAGCTGGTCGTCAACAAGGTATGTTATGATTTACTTGAGTTAGACTTTGATTAGCGAATCGTATACACTTTTAGAGTTGACGGGAGACCGCATGATTAGGTCTTCGGACATGGATTTTGGATGGACATACTCTTTAATATGAGTAAAATATTGTGTAAATAATAGCTAGGGTAATAATGAGTTATTATTAAGAGAAAATGTTGTTATTACTGAAGGGTACTTCGTGATTTCCGTCTTTATACCCGATTGTGTTGAATATTCACATGGTTGTCTTCCTTCGAAACAAGAGATTTGTATTGAAAGAACTATATTGAGTTGGATTGGCACTACACCCATCATGGGCAAGATTTATGATTGGTTCGATATATTGCATCGTTGCATTGCATTACATGGTTTTATGAGAAAATACATGTAGCAGGCAACGCTGAGTGTGGGCATTGTGTTATCTGGTCTTGTGGCCGTTGAGTTGAATACGTGGAATATATATATAATTTGGATCTGCGTCCGAGGTTCGTTCCAGAGCGGAGGTTTGTGCTCGGGTCCAAGTAGTGAATCCGAAACGAGTGGTATATGGACACCATGGATCCCCTGCAGGTCATGACTACTGCGCATTATATGGACACCATGGATCCACATCAGATAGCATGTAGGTATAGTGTGTTTGGGCCCTTGCATCGCAGTTTGCATTTCACTTCATCTCATATTTCTATGATATACATGCGTGTACTACTGTCGTTGATATTGCATATTCATTTTTATGTTTTATTTGAGAGTCTGGGTGGAGAGGGGATTAATATCAGATAAGTATAGTAGTGGATTTTCAGATAGTGATCAATTCCCCTAGGTGCATCGTATTGTAGTAAGTAATTTGAGCAGGTGAACTTTACGAACATAAAGGGCAGAAGCTAGAGTATACGATGAGCGTGGAGACAAGCGTGAATAGGTTGGATGGAAGGGAAGGAACGATAGTGAGTAAGTAGAATGCCCGTAATTCTTAGAAACAAAAGAAGTGAACGGGGAGAGTGGGAAGGCAAGTTATAAGGATGTAATAACCTTTATCTAGAATCTTGAGTTGCATTGACTTATCTGCTTATCTTATTAACTTTATATTGTGTTGCATGAACTAATCTTAGTCGACCTATGATGCTTACCAGTACGTGTGGTGTACTGATACTACTCTTGTTATTGCCTTTCTGGGTGTAGATGTGTTGCAGGTCTTAATTGAAGTTTCGCCGTGGGAATTTTCCTGACATTCTCCTACAGTCTCGCTTATCTCACTCTCGGCGGAGGCTGTGTCATTTATTTTTGTCTTCCTGTACGATAGGAGCTCTTGTACCTGTCTAGTCTAGATCCTGGGAAATTTCTTTTCAGATTTATTGTATTTTGAAACAGCCTGTACGAAGTTTTTACTTTAATTCTGTAATTTTTAAAGATGGTTGTCGTAATAGTTTTAAATGTTGGGTTTATTGGTAAAGGTTCGCCTACTAGGTAAGTAATATGGTAGGTGTCCACACGACCCGTGGGTTGGGCCGTGACAATTGACTGCTTGTACCAAAAGCTTAATAAATTGTACACCTGAATGCTTGTACCAAAAGCTATATAACTTTTACACTTTAACCAACTACATTTTTTATCTCACGTGGACATATGTCATATTACTTTACATTTATTCCCTTCTCATGTATAGACGTATGCACTTCAATTTTAATTCTCCGATACATTTATTTCCTTTGTGCACTTTTATTTGTTCACTTTTGACTTTTCACGTTCTTGTTGAATATTTATTCTCTTTTCATGTATAGACGTATGCAATTCAATTTTAAATTTTCTACACAAAGTTATTTCCTCCGTGCACTTTTACCTGTTCACTTTTGACTTTTCACGTTCTTTAAGAATTAATAAATCCCATGTTGGACATATGTCATAGTACTGAATATTTATTCTCTTTTCATGTATGTGTATGCACTTCAATTTTAATTCTCCTACACATATTTATTTCCTCCGTGCACTTTTGCTTGATCACTTTTGACTTTTTACGTTCTTGCTGAATATTTATTCTCTTCCTATGTATACATATATGCACTTCAAATTTAATTCTCTGACACATATTTATTTCCTCCGTGCACTTTTACCTGTTCACTTTTGACTTTTCACGTTCTTTAAGAATTAATAAATGAAGTACTTCCTCCGTCTCATATTACTTGGCCACATTACTTGACTTTTCATGTTCTTTAAGAATTAATAAATGAAATACTCCTTTCATCCCATATTACTTGGCCACATTACTATACTTTATTTTTCACGTTCTTTAAGAATTAATAAATGAAGTATTCCCGTCGTCCCATATTACTTAGCCACATTACTAAAAATATATGTCTATTTTTCTGTTCTATATTTTTCTTATGATATATAAACGCCCAAGGTGGACGAACACAGCAACAATAGTTGTACGAAAAGCAACTAAAATTGTACTCTAAGCAGGGACTAACATGTGTACATTTCAGAAGTTGAACATTAATTCTACCTCTTGTTTGTTTACTTTTTAAGTCCTCACGGGTCCGTGGTATCTTAATTGTCCTTTCATTTCCTTCATTTGGCATATACTCCCTGTTGACACCCAATTTTGGCCCTCCACATTTTCTTATTAACTAGTCAAGCTTCTTGAATTTCAAACAGAGTGAAATAGAGTGACATACGTATTTCTAAAAGTTAAAAATATTTTCTTAACTAGTTTTGATGTATTTTATCATTTTATATGGGGAAAAAAGTCTTATATGTATAATATATATTTTACGTAACTTTTAAGTATTAATTCGGTTCAAGATAAGTGTTTAATTTAGTACTTATTCGAAATTGTCAATTTAAATTAATTGATGACTTAATTACTGCATTTAGTACACCCTTTGCAAATAAATATTTACTTTGTTTAAATCAAGAAGATTAATTAATTAATTATCAAATTGGCTTAATCTTAAACTAGTGTTTGACCATTTTCTAAACCCCAAGACCAGCCCATTATTTCGTTTGATTTTGGACCATTCAAGCCCAAAAAATTATCAGTCCAATTCTCTTTCAAACCCGGCCCACTTAGTCTAAAATAACCCCAGGTCCCATTCATTTTCAGCTCCATAGTTACTCTGATTAGGCCTGTGCACAAATCGGTTCAACCCGAATTTCCGAACCGATTCGAAACAATTCGGATAATTCAATTTGGATAATACAATTCAATTTCGATTTACAAATGCAATTGTAAAATATTACGGTTTAACGGTTCGGATACGGTTGGCTTCAATTATCAACCGAACTGACCCGAACAAACCGAATTTATATGCCAATAATGACTAATATAACTAATACTCTAATAGTCTAACTATATATACGCTTAATATTTAATAGTGAAGTAATATTTGTTTAACTTCAGAAGTGGTGCAAATGAATGTCTGCATGCACACCTTGCACTGGATATTCATGGCCTCAAGCTGACTTCCCTTTTGGTCTTTCATCTTTTCAGCGTTCTTCTCACAAGCCATCTTTGCCTTTTGGCCATTTTCCACCACCCATGACTTTTTTTGTTCTTTGATCTTAGCCTGTACAAATTAGAGTTTTTTTTTTTTTTGGTTTTTTTGAGGATGCAAATGGAGTTATTATGCTTGTCTACTTGCAAGTTGCAAGTTGCAAGATGCTGGACTATTAATTTGGTATATGTAATGTGGTGTTGGCATATTTGTATGCTTGCACAAGTTATCAAGCTCTTGTTTTGCTATTTATATGCTATTATGCTTGCAAGTTTATGGTTTTTTCTTAGTTAATGTCTTGGTTATAAGGCTGCAAATTTAGGATCTCATTATTTTTTGTTATGTTTACTCTAAAAATGAAATGAAAATAGTTACTTGTTTAAATTTCGAATAAACCGAACAAACCGATTTGTTTAACCGAACCGAAATAATAAAAAACGAATCGAATTGAACCTAGAATAGATCTATTTTGGTTGAGAATTTTAGAAAGTCGAAATTCGAAATTTCAACTCGATGATGGTCAAAACCGAACCGAACCGATTCGTGCACAGGCCTAACTCTGATGTCTCGTTTGATTCCAGTTCTTTTTTTTTTTTTTTTTTTTTTTTTTTTTTTGGTTTTGCTAAAAACTCTATGATTAGTTTAGCATGATGGAGTTTGTATGTTTAGATGTTAGCTTTCCCTGTAAGCTCAATATGAATGCACAATATGAGTGTAATGGTTCATTTTAGTTTTCATAGGAATAGTGATTTATTTAATATGTCCGTTTAGCTTAAACGTGAACTTCTGTTTTAGAGATTAATGAGGTATTGACTCTAGTTTATTTGTCTAAATATGCTTCATTATCTTCTCGGATTAGAGCCCGTTTGGATTGGCTTATAAGTTGCTTATAAGTTGTTTTCAGCTTTTTTGAGTGTTTGGCTGGCCAGCTTAAAGTCATTTTGTGCTTAAAATAAGCTCAAAAAAATAATTGGGCCCATTTGACCTAGCTTATCTAAAGCAGCTTATAAGCTGAAAACAACTTATAAGTCAAAAAAAATAAGTTAGACTATCCCAACTTATTTTTTTTTAGCTTATAAGCTGTTTGCAGCATAAGCCCATCCAAACAGGCTCTTAGTCGAGCTTTTGGTTGTTGTGTTCTAGTTTGAAAAGATAGGCAGATGATTTTGAACCTCTTTTACTCAAATCCAACTTAGTTACATTTTTAGAGATTTCTATTCATTATGTGTGAGCTACTAGAGTTAAAATATTGCTTTGTTTTGGGATTCAATTATGAGCTAATATTGAGTGAATTTGTTTGATATAACAATATATGCCTATCTTTTGAGACAACTGAATGTGATGTAAAGAGCTAACTCCTCTCTTTGCTTAGAAAATTTACTTTGTGCAACACTGTTGGTAAGTTTTCTCCTTTTTTATTTGGAGCCTTTACTTGTCTGAATAAATCTTATCTTCAGTTTAGACCCTAGGCAGTCTCCAATTAATACGTAATACATCTCGCAAATGCTTTGTCTAGATAAAATGCTCATTTGAAATGGCTGTTCAAACCAGTTAGTTTCATAATCCCCTAGGTCTTAATGTTTCATTCTTGTGCACTGTTTTGAGCTCGAATTCTGTTTTTAAATGACTTTAGCAGTCAGAACGTTGGTGTTTCCCGTTAGTCTTTGAAGTCCAAAATATTTTCCAAACTAATGAGTTTCTGATAAAAAAAAAAAAAGGATTCCAAATGAATTACTACTCCATGACAAACCAAGTGACTAGTACTTTATTTTTTTATTTTTATTTTTTTTAAAATGCCTCATGCCTTTGCTAAGTTAATCCAGTCGGGTATTTAGTTAAACAAGGTTTGTCTTAAACATGTTTAGAGCATTGGAATTTCCCTTTGTTTTGATTGAGAGTTTAGGTCATCAAGTACTATTTTTTTCAAGTAATAGTCCAAGACTCAATGGTTTCCAAAATGCATGTTAGAGCCCGTTTGGATTGGCTTATAAGTTGGCTTATAAGCTGTTTTCAGTTTTTTTGAGTGTTTGGCTGGCCAGCTTAAAGTCATTTTATGCTTAAAATAAGCTCAAAAAAATAATTGGACCCATTTAACTTAGTTTATCTAAAGCAGCTTATAAGCTGAAAACAGCTTATAAGCCAAAAAAAATAAGTTGGACTACCCCAACTTATTTTTTTCAGCTTATAAGCTGCAAACAGCTTTAAGCTGTAAGCCAATCCAAACGGGCTCTTAGTCTGCTTGGAGTACAATAGTTCAGAGTCCTTCATTTGCAACTTAGAGTCTTCAATAGTTCGCTTCAACCTGTGTACATTAGCAGATGAGTAGCTAAACGAGATTATGTCCATGTACTTCTATTTTGTTCATTTAGTATTAATTTTCGGGATTGCCCATGCATTTAGTATGCCCCATAAGGCGAAACTTTTCCTTAAAGCATAATTAAAAGTTTGCCTTGAAAAGTAAAAAAAAAAAAATATATATATATATATGTCTCAAGGCAAAGTCTGCCCCCTCCGGCATAACTTTAGTTTTTCCTTAAGGATTGTATGCCGAATCCGGCATAAAGTCCTTAAGGAAAAACTAAAGTTATGCCGGAGGGGGCATAACTTTTCCTTAAGGAACTATGTCTTATGGGGCAGACTTTTAATTAAGGCATAACCAAAAGTATGCCTTAAGGCAGAACTTTTCCTTAAGGCAAACTTTTAGTTATGCCTTAAGGAAAAGTTCCGCCTTATGGGGCATACTTTTAGTTATATTTTATGGGGCACACTTTTAGTTAAGGCATAACTAAAAGTATGTCCCATAAAGCGGAACTTTTCCTTAAGGCATAATTAAAAGTTTGCCTTGAAAAGTAAAAAAAAAAAATATATATATATATATATATATATATGTCTCAAGGCAAAGTCTGCCCCTTCCGGCATAACTTTAGTTTTTCCTTAAGGATTATATGCCGGATCCGGCATACACTCCCCCCGCCCTGCCTTGCGAAATTATTTTTTTATTTTATGCCTGAGCGGGGGTTCGAACTCAGAACCTCAGGTATCCAAGCGAAAGACAAAACTTAAAGAACATAAATATGAGGGGCAAAATTTAAAGACCACCCCAAAAGAAGGGCAATCCGTGCAAAAAAATGAATTGGAGCATCATGATATGGACCGAGAGCCCACTTAGCTAAAATTCTTTCTCCACATTATTTCCTCTTTGTGTATTTGTTGTGTTGTAAAAATTGATTAACATTTTTACTTTGTTTCTACTTTTCTTAACCAGATGAATCCCAGGCAGAATGTGAATCTTAGTTGCTGACATTGAGTGCTATTCTCATGATAAGTCTTTGCCATCTGCTATATTCAACATCAAATGAAATCATTTTATTATTTATTTTTTGAAAAATGTAAAGTGGGAATTTCAAAAATAAAAATAAAAAATGGATTAGACATGAAATGTACGTTTTCAATCTTGTTACACTTTCAGAAAGTGAGGCTCAAGGCCCAAAAGGAAAATTGAGCAAGAATGATTTTAAGAAAATATTTTAGACCAAGAGCTTGCTACGGAATCACTGTAAATAATTTTCAGAATTGGTTTGGGAAAAATCAAAAGGCATCAGATTCTTTGCATTTAAAGTGTCAATGTTGTTCCCATTTGGCTAAGGCCTAAAACTATTATAAAGTTAAAACACTTGTTGCCTAATAACTCAAAGATCACTCATATCTTCGAGTTAAAAGGAAATGAGTTCATTAACGGATTAAGAAGTTGAGTTATACTTATAATTTAAAGTCTTAATAAACCGTACATATTTTGAAGAGATTTATTCCTTCATAATTAGCCCAATTATGAAATTAATTCATTAATTGAATTGAAGATTTAATTGGAAAAAAAAAAGATTTAATTGAAATGCTAAAAATGATTTTCAAAAAGTAAAACGCCTCTAAAAGTTCATTTTTCAAATAAAATATACTTTCTAAAATAATTAGCCATGAATATGCTTCTTTCAAACTTTATATATATGACCTTAAACACATTTTACAAACAAGTTATACAAATTTTTAGTCATAAAACGTTAGATCCGTAGGTAAACCGCATTGGGCGGATCTTTAATAACGAGGTGCTTAAATCCTGCCTCAGGGGATCATCAGAACCCTTACCCGTTCTTTGAATTATTATTTTTTAAAGGTTTTTCAAAAATTAACCTTTTAAATTGGTTTCTAATTTCCATTCAATAAATTAGGTGGTGACTCTATTTGTTCACGACAAAAAGCCAAAATTATAAGAAGCTTTTATGCGCAAGCGTAAAAGAAGCGGACTGTAACACTCCCTCTGTCTCAATTCAAGTGTCTACGTTTGACTAGATACAGAGTTTAAGAAATAAAGATAAACTTTCAAATCTTGTGGTTCTAAATTAAAAATGTGTATAATATAATAAAATGTCTTTTGAATCTTGTGATTATAAACTTGACATATAGGATATTTGAATTGTCAACTTACTAAATATAAAAAGATGCGGACATAACTAAAATAAGATAAATTTTAACAGTAATTGAGAAATTAAGGGGAAAAATAAGAGGAAAAGAAAAAGAATATGGAGACTCACTACGGAGTATCGCAATATCCTTTGCAAAATATACAAACCATAAAGACTAATTAAATTGAGTAACCAAATTAATTATGTTGGCCCCGTGCATTGCACGGGCGTAGTTTGCTAGTGCATATATTTTTTTTTAATTTATATTTATATTTATATTATATATAAGTGTGAAGATGGGCCGAACACAGCTACACATATTGTACCAAAAGTTGTCCGAGTTGTACATTAAATTTGGACTTATTTCAATTGGACTTGGTTTTTTTCCTTTTTTTTTCAGTTGTGGGTCCACTTCATTTAACAAGTACTACTACTTGGTTTGCCACCTCTACAAGTATATTCCACTTTTACATTATCATATTTCTTTACTTCTACACTTCATTTTATTACTCTATTATAGAAAGCACATGAAATTGTACTCTAAGCAGGGACTAATATGTGTACATTTCAGAAGTTTACATTAATGTTACCTCTTATGTGTTTATTTTTTAGGTCCCCATGTCCGCAGTATCTCAATTGTCCTTTCATTTCCTTCATTTGACATATACTCCCTCTGTCTCAATTTAAGTGTCTAAATTTGACTAAACAATAAAAATAGACTTTTGAATCTTGTGGTTTTAAATTAAAAATGTGTTATAATATAATAAAATATCTTTTGAATCTTGTGATTATAAACTTGACATGTAGGACATTTGAATTGTTAACTTACTAAATATAAAAAGAGGCAGACATAACTAAAATAAGATAAATTTTAACAACAATTGAGAAATTAAGGGGAAAAATAATAGGAAAAGAAATAAAATATGGAGACTCGCTAAGGAGTTTCATTTGTGGATTGCTTCTTCGCTTAATTTTTTCATTGCTCCTCTTTTCTTTGATATTTAGTTTTACATTTTGTTGCTTATTTTATTCTTCTTTGCAATTCTCTGGTTATTGTTTCTTCACCTTTTCAAAATTTATTATTTTATATTTTCATTCAACAATTTGAGAATTTTACTTAGGGATTAAAATTATGTGATTTACCATATTACATCCATTTTTTTAATTTAAACTTCTACCATTCAGAAGTTTAACATTAATTCTACCTCTTGTGTGTTATTTTTTAGGTTCCCACGCGTCCACGGTGTCTCAATTATCCTTTCATTTCCTTCAATTGTTATATACTCCTTCTGTCTCAATTTAAGTGTCTAAGTTTGACTAGACGATAAAAATAAGCTTTTGAATCTTGTGGTTCTAAATTAAAAATATGTATAATATAATAAAATATCTTTTGAATCTTGTGATTATAAACTTGACATGTAGGATATTTGAATTGTCAACTTACTAAATATAAAAAGAGACAGATATAACCAAAATAAGATAAATTTTAACAACAATTGAGAAATTAAGGGGGAAAATAAGAGAAAAAAAACAAAATATGGAAACTCACTAACGAGTTTCATTTGTGGATTGCTTCTTCGCTTAATCGTTTGTCCTCTTAATTTTTTCGTTGCTTCTCTTTTCTTTGATATTTAGTTTTCCATTTTGTTGCTTATTTTATTCTTCTTTCCAATTCTCTGGTTATTGTCATCTTTTTAAAAATTATTATTTTATATTTTCATTTAGCAATTTGAGAATTTTACTTAGGGATTAAAATTATGTGATTTACCATATTACGTTCATTTTTTTAATTTAAACTTCTACCATTTAGTCAATGATTAGTTAGGATATACCCTAAATCATTTTTTTTTTTAAATTTTTACTAAGTCTCTTCAAATAATTAAATTGATTAAATATGGTGATTAATCATGTTGAGCCCCGTGCATCGCACGGGCATAGTTTGCTAGTTTCTATTATATTTAAGTGTCCAAGAGGGACTAACGCAACAATGAATATTTGTACCAAAAGCTATATAAATTGTACACTTTAACACAATAATGAATACTTGTACCAAAAGCTATATAAATTGTACACTTTAACCAACTACTTCTTTATGTCATACTAAATATTTATTCTCTTCTCTTGTATACACATATGCACTTCAATTTTAATTCTCCGACACATTTATTTCCTCCGTGCACTTTTACTTACTCACTTTTTACTTTTCACGTTCTTTAAGAATTAATAAATGAAGTACTCCCTCCGTACCATATTACTTGGCCACATTACTAAAAATATATGTCCAAATTATTTGTTCATTTACAAAACCAAGATAAAATTAATTAAATCTTTCCCATCTTACCCTCTCCGTCCCATATTACTTGGCTACTGAATATTTATTCTCTTCTCATGTATACACGTATGCACTTCAATTTTAATTCTCCGACACATTTATTTCCTCCGTGTACTTTTACTTGTTCACTGACTTTTCACGTTCTTTAAGAATTAATAAATGAAGTACTCCCTCCGTCCCATATTACTTGGCCACATTATTAAACTACTTTTTAATCTCACGTGGACATATGTCATGGTACTGATATTTATTCTCTTCTCATGTATACACGTATGCACTTCAATTTTAATTCTCCAATGCATATTTATTTCCTTCGTGCACTTTTAATTGTTCACTTTTGACTTTTCACGTTCTTTAAGAATTAATAAATGACGTACTCCTTCCATCCCATATTACTTGGCCACATTACTAAAAATATATGTTCAAATTACTTGTTCATTTATAAAATCAAGATAAAATTAATTAAATCTTAATTTTAATTTCTTTGTAACAATTCTTTTTATCTATGATTGTTAATATAAAAAATTATAATGTAACTAATTTACCCCTTATTAACATATTTTTTAATTAATTTAATAAAAATATTTTATTTGTTTTTGCTTTTAAAAAATCCAATATATACAACAATGGTTCTTATGTTTGGATCTGAACCGTTTGTTAATTGAGATGGATATCAACCTATCGGTATACATATAAGATATTAAAGAATTTAAAAGATAAAAATCTAGAATAAAAATATTAATTTCCCCTCATATTCTTACTAATTTTCTTTTTTTCACATCGATGAACAACTTTCATTGTCATGACAATGAGAAAAAAATCTGACTCTTTCCATTTCAAAGACTTAGTTCCATCATTTTTTAATTATATAACTAAAGTGGTGGTACATAAAATACATTTTGTATATGTTATTATATGTAATAACAATTAGAATCTTTTTAAAAGTTATTTGCAAAATACAAACCTTAAACACTGACTAATTAAAGTGACAGAGTTTAAGAAATAAAGATAGACTTTTGAATCTTGTTGTTCTAAATTAAAAATGTGTATAATATAATAAAATATTCTTTGAATCTTGTGATTATAAACTTGACATATAGGATATTTGAATTGTGAACTTACTAAATAGAAAAAGAGGCGGACATAACCAAAATAAGACAAATTTTAACAACAATTGAGAAATTAAGGGGAAAAATAAGAGGAAAAGAACAAAATATGGAGACTCACTAAGGAGAATCACGGTATCCTTTGCAAAATATACAAACCATAAAGACTAACTAAAATAAGTAACCAAATTAATCATGTTGGGTCCTGTGCATCGCACAGGCATAGTTTGCTAGTTTATATATATATATATATATATGTATAGAAATGGGAGTTGGGGTGGGACGAACACTGCACTAACTTATGATACCAATTTTTTTTTTATATAGAAATGGGAGTTGGGGTGAGACGAAATATATATATATATATAGAGAAATGAGAGTTGGGGTGAGACGAACACTGCACTAACTTATGGTACCAAAAGTAATATGAATAGTACTTTATGTTTGGCCTATCTGTTTAGCACTGTACATATCTTTGACTTGTTTTTGTTATATCATTCTATTATATATAAGTGTCCAAGAGGGACTAACAAAGTAATGAATCTTTATACCAAAAGCTATATAAATTATACACTACAACCAACTACTTTTTTATCTCACGTAGACATATGTCATAGTACTGAATATGTATTCTCTTCTCTTGTATACAATATGTACTTCAATTTTAATTCTCCAACACATTTATTCCTCCGTGCACTTTTACTTGTTCACTTTTGACTTTCAAGTTCTTTAAGAATTAATAAATGAAATACTCCTTCTGTCTCATATTACTTGGTCACATTACTAAACTACTTTTTTATCCCATATGGACATATGTCATATTAGTGAATTTTTATTCTCTTCTCATGTATAAACGTATGCACTTCAATTTTAATTCTCCGACACATATTTATTTTCTCCGTGCACTTTTACTTATTTACTTTTGACTTTTCACGTTATTTAAGAATTAATAAATGAAGTACTCCCTCCGTCCCATATTACTTGGTCACATTACTAAAAATATATATCCAAATTACTTGTTCATTTATAAAATCAAGATAAAATTAATTAAATCTTTTCCATCTTACCCTCTCTGTACCATATTACTTGGCCACATTACTAAAAATATCTGTCTAGATTACTTGTTCATTTACAAAATCAAGATAAAATTAATTAAATCTTTCCCATCTTACCCTTAGTAATAAATGTTCTTGAAAATAGTCAATTTTGATTAGAATATATTTATTGGAGAGAGATAGGGGTAAGATAATAAAAAATACATCTTTTATTTATGATTTCTTAAGGGGCGTGTAAAAGGGAAAGTGACAAGTACACAACAATGAATGCTTGTACCAAAAGCTATATAAATTGTACACTTTAACCAATTACTTTTTTCTCTCACGTGAATATATGTCATAGTGCTGAATATTTATTCTCTTCTCATATATACACGTATCCACTTCAATTTTAATTCTTCGACACAATTATTTCCTCCGTGCACTTTTACTTATTCACTTTTGACTTTTCAAGTTCTTTAAGAATTAATAAATGAAGTACTCCATCCGTCTCATATTACTTGGCCACATTACTAAACTACTTTTTAATCGCACGTTGACATATGTCATAGCACTGAATATTTATTCTCTTCTCATGTATACACGTATGCACTTCAATTTTAATTCTTCGACGCATATTTATTTCCTCCGTGCACTTTTACTTGTTCACTTTTGACTTTTCACATTATTTAAGAATTAATAAATGAAGTACTCCCCCCGTCCCATATTACTTGGCCACATTACAAAAAATATATATATCCAAATTACTTGTTCATTTACAAAATCAAGATAAAATTAATTAAATCTTTCCCATTTTTCCCTGTTCGTCCCATATTACTTGGCCACATTACTAAAAATATATGTCCAAATTACTTGTTCATTTACAAAATCAAGATAAAATTAATTAAATCTTTACCATCTTACCCTTAGTAATAAATGTTCTTGAAAATAATCAATTTTGATTAGAATATATTTATTGGAGAGAGATAGGGTAAGCTAGTAAAATATATCTTTTATTTATGATTTCTTAAGGAGTGTGCAAAACGGAAAGTGGCAAGTAATATGGGACGGAGGGAGAATATATTTTGCCATAATATTCATATTTATTGGTGTAAGTCTCAATAGCCTTGGAAAATGATTTGAAAATGAGTAATTAATGTGAAGGGTAAACTTAACAATACAACAACAACAACAACCCAGTGAAATCCCTGAAGGGTAAACTTAACAATAAGAACAAAAATTTCTTTCTCTCGATATGTTTAACATGGACAAGTAAAAGTGAACGGAGGGAGTGACTTTTATCCCCATTTTCCGTCTTTGTCAATACTTTAAACGTGAAGAGAGGACAAACAATAGCAATGCAAAGTTGTACCAAAAGTTATATACATTGTACAATTTAACCAACTATTTTTTTTATCTTACTTGGAATATGTCATAGTACTGAGTATCTATTCTTTTCTCATGTATACACATACACACTTCAATTTTAATTCTCCTACACATATTTATTCTCTCCGTGCACTTTTGCTTGTCCACTTTGACTTTTCACGTTCTTTAATAATTAATAAATGAAGTATATATTTTATCATAATATCCATATTTATTGGTGTATAGTCTCAATATCCTTATAAAATGATTTGAAAATGAGTAATTAATGTGAAAGGTAAAATAAGAAGAAAAAAAAATTCTTTCTCCTGATATGTCAACGTGGACAAGTAAAAGTGAAGGGAGGGAGTGACTTTTATCCCGTTTTCCTACTATGTTAATACTTTATTTATTTTACTCTCATTTGCATTCTCTAATTATTGTTTCTTTACATTTATAAAATGTATTACTTTATATTTTCATTTCGGAACTAAAATTTGGTGATTTACGATATAACATATATCTTTCTAATTTTGATTTCTTTGTAACAATTCTTTTTATCTGTAATTTTTAATATAAAAAATTATAATATATTTTTAATTAATTTAATAAAAATATGTTATTAGTTTTGCTTTTAAAAATCCAATATATACAACGATGGTTCTTATGTTTGGATCTGAACAATTAGTTAATTGAGATAGATATCAACCTATCGGTATACATATAAGATATTAATGAATTTAAAAGAAAAAATCTAGAATCAAAATACTAATTTTCCCTCGTATTCTTAATAAATTTTTTTCACATCGATGAATAACTTTCATTGTCATGACAATGAGAAAGAGGTCCGACTCTTTTCATTTCAAAGACTTAATTCCATCATATGTTTTAATTTTTAAGCTCCATTTTCTAACTATAACTAAAGTGATGGTACATAAAATACATTTTGTATATGTTGCTATATATAATAATAATTAGAATGTTTTTAAAAGTTATTTTTAAAACACAAACCTTAAAGACTGGCTAATTAAAGTGAATAAATATGTGTATATATATAGAGAGAGCGCGAGAAAATGGGAGTTGGGGTGGGACGAACACTCCACTAACTTATGGTACCAAAAGTAATATGAATAGTACTTTGTGTTTGACCCATCTGTTTAGTACTATAAAACATACTCCCTCAGTTCACTTTTATTTGACACGTTTTGATTTTTCATGCTGTTTAAAAAATAATGATTAAGATAAGTATTTTAACACAATATCCCTATTAAATGGTGTATAATTGTATAGAAGTTGGAAAAAATAATTTGAAATGAGTAATAAATGCTAAGGGTAAAACATAATTTTTTTTATCTTACTTGATATGTGAAAATTGATAAATAAAAATAAAAATGTATAAACAAGTAAAAGTGAATAGAGGCAGGGGCGGACCTAGTAAGCAGCCAGGGGGTTCATCCGAACCCCCTTCGGCGAAAAATTGCACTGTATATACAAGGTAAAAAATATTTTTTATGTATATCTAGTAGATGTTGAACCCCCTTAGCTTCTTCATTTATGATTTCTTTATATTTTTGAACCCCCTTGACATAAATTCTGGCTCCGCCACTGAATAGAGGGATAATCTTTTACCTATTTATGATATAATATTATAACACGAGGATTGCTCTTTATTTTTTAAGCAAACCACACGCACTCCTCTTTCTTTACCTCTTTTATTTCCTTTCAGTTTCTACTTTTTAACTACACCCTCTTCCAATCGTTCATGTTTAAGTTTGTTTCCACTGTTTTGTTTGCCCATTTTTTATTCGATCGGTTAGATGTTTTACTTCAATTTTGCTGATTTATTTGGTATTTGGGTTGTAGTAACGTCGCATGCAAAGAAAATTTCGAGTTATTGGATGTTGCTGCTGCTTTTGCTCCTTCTCCTCTCCTTCTTCCGGCTTTGGTTTCTATTTCAATTTTTTTTGGCTGAAGCGGTTAAAATACCCCTGAACTTGGCACATTTTGCAACTTCAGACCCCAAATTATTGATGAACTTCAAGACATCCTAAACTTGGCCAATTGAATTTAAATTCACCCCGGGTAGTGTTGCCACATGGCACAACAAGAAATACCAAGTGAACAGCGCTGAGGTGTCCTAACACGGGAGTGTAATAAAACTCATTTTAGCCGAGTTTAGGGTGTCTTTTAAGTCCATCAATAGTTTGGGGACTGAAGTTGCAAAATGTGCCAAGTTCAGGGGCGTTTTAATCACTTCAGCCTTTTTTTTTTTTGGTTCAGTGTTTCTCCTGGTTTGTTCTTGATGTGGGTGTTTTTCCAGTTTTTTAGTTTCTACTTGGAGGAGCGTAGGAAGCTCATATTATAAATTCTACCCATTTCCCGGAGACATTGCTATGCTGTTGTACTGCAGGTACATCGAGCTTAATTTACCAAAACCAAGAAAAACTGTTTTTAATAGTTGGTATTATCCCAAACAAACTAGGATTTTCATGTGTTTCTATTCAATGTGGTTTCATTATTTTCACCTTTATATTTCAGTACGGTTAGAACTATTGTCAGCTTAGCTTACCAATCATTAAATGCGACTATGATGCCTTATACTTGAAGATACCACGATCCCGTTAAACTTGGAGATGTATGTTAGTTCCTCCGATCGAGGCAGATCATTTCGATTGCGTGTGCCCTGGGTAAATTTTAAAATTCATTATATTCAATTGCATTTATTTCTAAGACTTGGCAAGGTGAGGAATTGAAATTTTACTTCTATATAAGATGTGAAATTACGTCTCTTTGAGAGTAAAGTATCTTAATTGTTGTATAGGAAAGTGAGTTTTTAAGCATTTTCCTTTGGAAGGTTCTAAAAATTTATAAGCTGAAATATTAGGAAAGGAACTGCCGATCCATTTGATGTTTCTGTGTTATAGTTTGAGCACCCCAGTATCGATATTATGTCATTTTTTGTACTGGATAAAGTATGCTTTAGTTGGCTTTGAAGACGGTTCTGCATTTTGCTACTTAAAGTGGCCAGTAGTAATTACATGCTGAACGAATTTTATCGCATCATAGGTGGTTCATTTTGTCTCTTCCTCCAAGAAATGTATTTATCTTCATGAATGTCCAATTTATTTTTCTCAAATTTTATTTATAAATATATTTATATAAAAAAAAAATATTAGCAAATATTTATACACAACTATTCAATACCTCTTTTTCCTTTTGATAGGGGAGGACTTAGCAATACTTACTAGACACCTGTGTATCCATAAGCTGCTAGTAAATCAGATATCTTCAACCTCTCCACGTGTTTCATTCACTACAAAAAAAAACAGCGTTTAGTGACGGACGTATTCCGTCGCTAATCAGCATATATCTGTTGCTAAACATGTGTTGCGACGGATTAGCGACGGAATATCGTCTGTTACGATTTTGCGCGTTGCTAACCTATTAGCGACGGAAAAATAAAATCCGTAGCAAAATTAGCGACAGAGTAGCGACGTATGAGATCCGTTCCACATTATAGCAACGGAATATTTTGTTGCTATTGTTATGAATTCCGTGACTAATTTCATATTTCATTTCGTCGTTTTAGTAAATTAGCGACGAAAACCATTGTCGCTAATCCGTCACAAAATATTGAATTATTTGTGCCTGCATTAGCGACAATACAATGTTTGTCGCAGTTTGTAGCCTGCTATTTTCCCTCTAGCAACGACCAAAATCCGTCGCAAATCTGTCACAAATATTTTTCTTTTGATTATTTTTTTAAATACACCTGTTGAAACATACTAAATACAAATTAATAAATACCCTTAAAAATAACTGACATTCACATAAAATAATATTTATAAAAAAAAATCAAAATAGATAGCGAAATCGAAAATGTTAAGTCCAAAACACCGACAACACCAAGCTATCAACTACCAAAAGAACCCACACATCCATCAAGTATTGTTAGTGCATAATTTTGTTCTTTCCAACAAAAAACAGATAACATAAAAAACTAATGCATGGGTGAAGGACTACGATCATCATCAGAAACTAAAGGATCAACATCGTCAACGTTAGCAGTAGTAGGAGGAGGCACTATGGGTGTCACAACTGATGGTTTGTCGATAGGAGTATTTGGATGATCTGATGGTGAAGAAATCACTCCACGTGCCTTCTCAATAAATAAAGGAAGCAAGCAATCAGTCAGTGTAGGAATCAATCGCATCACTAACTCCTCCATATTTTCTGTAGGTGCTGATTGAGAAGTTGAAGGTGCTGCTGATGCTGAAGCATTAAAGCCAAAATTGACGCAAAGATTCGGCCCATAGTAACTTTGTGCTTGAGATCCAAGATCATATATTCTTCTCTTCCTTGTTCCCCCAGCAGCTTCATAATATGCTTCACATTGATCAATATCAGACTGAGACTGTGATTTTTCCTGTAATATTTCTTGATATCTTTCCTGTAATAATTAGTGAAATTAAAACATCAAGAATACTAACCATTCAATTTTACCAAATAAAAAGAGAAATGAATTCCAAAGATAAGAGAGCAGATATTTATCCATTTTTCGTTGGAATTGAAGTCTCATGATGACCAACAAAAAAGAGTTTCATACAACTTGGATATAAATGATCATATACACTGTCTCATAGTCAAGTAACAGAACATGAAAAAAGACAATTAGAGTTCCTAAACAACAAATAGAAGGGCAATTTCAGGCTATTTCCTACTGATTTAAGTCACTACTGATACTACTTTTCAGTTCTTCCTGTCTAGTAGACTGTTTATATCAAGCAA
The DNA here is from genome assembly GCF_019175385.1 of Lycium barbarum. Taxonomy (NCBI): domain Eukaryota; kingdom Viridiplantae; phylum Streptophyta; class Magnoliopsida; order Solanales; family Solanaceae; genus Lycium; species Lycium barbarum. The sequence continues at coordinate 20,058,106 of NC_083346.1, read as the reverse complement.
AAGTAAATTGACCAACATCAATAGCAGGGCTCAAAGGATTCAATTTCAGCATTATTACACAAGGAGTAACAGCTATGGGAGTTTGAATAGGGCAACTAGCTACTGGTTCCACTGCATCACAGGAACAGGCTAGTGTTGTCACTTTGCGGACTTGGTTTGGTTGATGTTGGTGTACAAGTTATACAGACTAACAGGCACAAGGTTGCATAAATGCAGCACTTGTTGCTGCTGCGAGTCAGCAGGGGAACACAAGGATTAAAAAAAAAAAAGACTCTGCAGACATAAGGATTGCTGCAAAATTGGAGTCAAGAGTGCCAAATGTGGAAAATATATTGTTTCTGCTATGTGACTATGTCCTGATAGTCTGATACTACATATTTTCCTAGCGGATTGAATATGTCTGATTTGTTCAACCAGTATTCTATAGCTAAATGAAAGGAATGCTGACATTCTTTGTACCAAATAGTTGGTGATCATTTCTCCATCACATTTATATACCTATCATTTAAACATGATTTGATTAGGTTTTGAAGCTAGAGTAAAATGAATTTGGCTGAGGCACATGGTTGATAAATTAAATTATGTATGTATCAGTGAGGAATTAAATTAATAACAAGTGAACATACCATTGATGACTGAGACACATGGTTGATAAATTAAAACTTCACTTGACTAACGAATTGCTGAATGATTTGCTTAAACAAACTTAATTAATAGACTTAAGAATGATAAACAACGAACATCAATTAACTACACAATTATCATAGAACGACCACATTATGTACATGTTAATCATTCCGCTCAGTTAAAATACATTTTTGTTTGAGGTTAGTTATCATTAACCACACCTTTACGAGACGTGGGAAAAACACTGCTGTTTACAGCAGCTAGGTAAAAGCAGTGCAATGCATGGATTATACTATCACAAAGATAATCAGTTGTGTCAATGATCTAACTATAAAGTGAAGTGCAATTGGTTTTGCTAAGGATTTCCTTGCAATAAGTTCCTAAAGAGTGTTATCTCAAGCTGAGGGCACAGTACCAGAAAATACTGTCTGCATATTTGCAGCCGGGCTATTTACTAAAGTCATCATATAAGGCTTAAGTTTTTCATTAGTTTAATTCTGAAATTATAAAATTTTGAACTTACATGGTGTGAGGACCCACAGCTGGGCGCTGACTGTCACACCCCATTTTAACCGGGTTGATTTAGGGTATGACATATTGGTGATTCCTATTTTTTTTTTTTTAAGGAGTCGCCACCTAATTAATTTAACGGTGAATTAGGACACCTAAATGTTAACTAAGGTAAAGTTAAAACTAAACCTCAATTAATAATCTGCTTAACCAGTATGATTCTAGGTAAGGGCTCTATATTATCCTAAAGGGAAGGGGTTAGGCATCCTTTAGAATCCGTTAACTCACGGTTATCCGACCAAACTTAGGTTAATTAATTGAGATTAAAGATGTAGCATTTAAATTTCAAGAAGTGGGCTTGTAATGCTGCTAATGTTTCAAAGAAAAATATGAACTGCTTAAAATAAGATTTATACATATTGCTAAGGCTTTAAATAAGAAAGTTATTAAAATAAGACTAATACTTTGTATAAAAGAAAAATTTTAAAATACTATTTGAATAAAATTTATAATAGTTGCTAATAGATTTAAAGGAAGTAGCATAATAAAGATGAAGTTTACAAAGTACGATAACTTAAATATAAATAGAAGAAGATGCGAATTTATGCAATGTTTCAATAAATATTTAACAAAACTAAGCAATGAGATATTAATTGACTTTGAGCTTTAGAAGTGTGAATAAAAATATGAAATAGCTAATAGATTTCCTTTATCCATTTTTATATTATTTTTATCAACTATGCTTAATGAGGAATATGCGTGATTGACTCAAAAACTTGAAGAGTCATAAAAAATGTGTTTGAATTTATGTTTGCATATTAATGATGTTTTGAAATTTCTCGAATAGTAAAAATAAAATACGCTTCTCTTAACTCGAAATATAAAATCATGCCATTTTTTGCAAATCAAAGAAAATGAAATCAGAAAAGAGGAGAATAATCTTATCTTATGTGATTAAATGTTAGTCTTCCTTAAACTAACTACCCATTACTAGAACTAAACCTACTGATTAATTATGATTTATCGAAACTAACAAAAACAAAAAAAACAAAGAGTTAGTTACATAATACAGATTAAAAATGCAAAAAAGATAAAATAGAGGAGTAAATAAGTTAAATGGGCTCAACCCATTTTTAAAACTGCTGTAATCTGGACTGCTGACGGGAGTGGGCTCAGCCCATTTTTTAAACATGTTGTGGGCTGTCCGCATCTATTGGGCTTGGCCCAGAATTCATATTTTTTTTGCTGCAGATAGGGGCTGGATAGAGAGAGATCACATTGGGCTTTTAGCCCAAACCGAATGCGGAGGAAGAACGAGTCTCTCGGACTCGTATGCGATGTTCATGCATAAAACGGAAGAAAAAGGAATTAGTACACGATCAATAAATGATGTTAGACATATGAAATATAGACTTGCAAACAAATCAGCGAATTGTGTATATACTATGTATACACATTCATAACTATTTCAAATAGGGATATACCAGCAATATACGTAATATACATAAACCAACTGAAATATACTTGCAGCAATGCACAAAATTCAAACAACAGTCGATCTGGTAATTCATTCACGTGAAGGTGCTCGGAATATAGATTAAATATACTAGCAATGCACAATACATATCAGGCCTAGACATGGCATACAAATATCCACTGAATTCAGGAAGGATATTCATGGTATTCAATCACGTTTCCAGCTCATATTCCTGGTATTCAATCATGTTTCCCACATAACGAGCGATATATACTAGACAAACAGATCACTTTAAGAAAATTAGGAGTCTTTAGAGATAGGGATTCTCTGACTCAAACACTTATTCATACCCAAACAGTCCCCTGTATACAAATTCCTAAGATAGAGCAGATTCCATCAAACACAAACAAATCCTAATCATGAGTCATTTTAACAAACACCTTACCATATACCATAAATCAAACCAAATATATATCAAGTTCAGCACTGTCATTGAATCATTATTCAAGCACTCCGACAGGATTAACCGATGAAACTAAAATATGCATAACAGATCCACTTAAAAGAAAGTAGGATCACTATAATGGGTCATACATCAATAGAGCAGTCCTTAGGACTTATCTATATCCATGATTTATTTAACATGATGTTATCACAAAGCATTTATACAAGTTCATAATGTTCAGATAAAGTCTCGAAAGAAATCACCCGAGATATGAGGGAGAAGAGGAGGGTTCTAGTTTAAGGAAAAGGAAGGAAACTAGTTTTAAAACATATTTTGCCTCATCCTAAGTACTGAGCTGGAAGAACATCTCCTACACATGGAACATAGCCAAACTAAACTCTATAGTCTGTTAGAAATCCCAGAAAATGATTATTAAGTCAAGCTACTTCATTAAGCAGCAGTCGAACTACACAAATGCTGATGCCCTAACAAACAGGAATCAAAACCCAATACGGCAAAGAAACATATATGAAAAAATATTAATAACCTAAAGCTATCTGGACAAACATATTTGAACAGGACATGAACATAATTTGAAACATGTTTATAATAATCTTAGCAAGCACATAATTAGCTACTAGCATAGTTTCAGGCCACAAAACACAACAATTATATGTTTGAGAAAGTAGTAGGCCTGAAGATAGGATGATATACGCATAACAGCCTGGTTTAGGACCACTAATACTCAGATTGTACAGCAGTTAACTAATATATTCTAACCACAACAACATATAGGCCAGACAATGCAACATTTTAGACAAATTCAGTTGAAACAAGTCAAATTAACACCCAAACATACCCAACAGATCTTGCTCATATGTTTCGAACATTGACTAAGTCATCCCTACACCTAAACCCACACAAATCATATAAGATATGCCTTAACTACATAATTGGAATTACCTAACTAATTGCTAACATGTCGATATCTTAACTGCCAATCTAGGATAAACAGAGCACGGCTAGCAAAATTAAAGGAGAGCTAAACCAGTCCGAGACGAACACATAAGCAGATTAGCCTACTAACCTGAATAAACCGACATGCTTAAGTTGAATACATAACACATAATAATTAAAGGAGCAAGAACACGCAAAAAAAAATAAAGAAAAGGAAAGGTTATTGACCTTCTCGGGATGCAGCGAAATGGGTGTGGGGTTTCGATATCACTCGAACACTACAAACTCCGATCTCGAATTTATTCGGGCTCGAAAACGGTTGCTGGAAATGAAAGAGGACCAGAATAATCCTCTATTTCGAATCCATATCAAAACAAGATTAAAACTTATGAAGACTTAGTAATTTTTAGACGGGAATTTGAAGCGATTAAAAGAAACTCAAAACTTTAGGGGATTTCTGCCGCTAAACAAAATTGTTCTTGGGGAATTTTATAAATCAAAGATCTCGTTCCTGGGAGGTTCTTCCCGATCCAAAAAAATCCCCCCTTTTCGATTCAACCCTACCACCATTTATAGGTCTTTTGACCTTTGTATTGAAGAAAGAAAGAGGAAACGGGGACAGCGTCGAAGTGGGGGCAACAGTGGCGTGGGGAACAGGAAGGCGTGGGAGTAACGTGGTGAAGTGGAGTGACAGAAGGTAACGTGGGGGAGATGGGAGACGAAGGGAGCAGAGGGAAGTGGGGTGTCAGGGGTGTAGTGGAGGCGTGGGAGAGAGAATCAGTGGGAAGGGTGTGCGGCGGCTAGGTTTTAGGATGAAGGGGAGGTGTGGCGGAAGTGGGGCGGAGATGGAAGAGGTGGAGAAGGAGAGAGGGAAGGGAGAGGAGGTGCGGCGGTGGAGGAAAAAATGATAAGGAAACCCTAAAGGGTTTCCCTTATCCTAAACGAAAATGGGCTGGACCCGGTCCATTTTATGGACCGGGTCAATTTTTGGACCGGGTATTAAAAGAATGAGCTAGCGAATTAAAACACGGACTATTCCAAAAAATTGAGATCAAAATATGGGCTAGTCAGGAAATATTTATGAGTTGATTGGGATTTGATTTGGGATCCGATAAATCAAAATACGGACTGAGTGCAAGAAATAGTTTGGCTTCTAAATTTAAATAAAAGACCTGTTTAAACAACTTGTGTTAAATATTGCTCAATACAAAATACGCAATCATCAATGCTCGGGTAAAAAATGGCGTTGTAATGGCCGTGCAATAATATTTCGAAAATCCGCAGTAAGATAAATACTATTATTTAATTATGCAAAGATAAATGTGATGTGTGTGCGTAAGCTGGTAAAATGCCGAAATGATAAAAAATTATGAATTATAATAATAGTAATATATAATAATGATAATAATAATAATAATAATAATAATAATAATAATAATAATAATAATAATAATAATAATACTAATAATAATAATAATAATAATAATAATAAAATGCGGTAATAGTAATAAGAATAATTAATAGAATAATGCAATAGCGGTATTGATAAGAGGCTAATAATTATAGTAAACACATAATATATATATATATTTTTATTTTTTCCAAAAAATATTAGAAGCGCAAAAATAGGTATTTCGGCAGAGAGACGGGACAAAATTTGGTGTCAACAACTTGTCCCTCTTTGCCCGGTAATGATGAAAAGAGTTGTCGGGCAAAGACGTTGACTTAGTAGCCTATTTTGTCCCGGCTAAAGGAAACTTGAGAGGATTATGACTGGACTCCGGTCTCTGAGTTGCCTACATATCTCGGGCTATACGAGAATCAGGTCGAGTGTAGTTCTGGGACAATTACGACACTTGAACCCCAATTGGCGCAAAACTTGCAAAATATTGTCCCAGTGCTGAATTATGATAACACTGGGTATTGTGATAGAAACTTTAGAATTCTGAAAATTGAATTGCTGGAACGCAAGAGAATACTTGCAATTAGAGACGAGTGTTCGAGGTAGATCTTTGACCCGTGTCGGGAAGTTTGACTATCCTTCCTGACAAATTGCCCCAGTTCGCTGCCGAAGAAATAGTTCCACGATTTGATGTGTGATGCCAACTTTGATATTGCCAAAAGCCGTCAGCTAAAAACAAATGTTAGCAATAAAGAAATATATGTAAATAAGGCAGGGTTGGAGAAGTTACACTTGCAACCCCTGCTTCGAAAGTTGAATCCACATTCGGAGGTGGATGCCGGAACTGAAATATAAGATTCCCGCATTCGGAGGTGGGTGCCTGAACTTGAATATAAAATACCCGCATTCGGAGGTGGGTGCCTGAACTGAAATATAAGATATCCGCATTCGGAGGTGGGCGCCTGAACTGAAATATAAAATTCCCGCATTCGGAGGTGGGTGCCTGAACTTGAAATATAAGATACCCGCATTCGGAGGTGGGTGCCTGAACTTGAAATATAAGATACCCGCATTCGGAGGTGGCGCCTGAACTGAAAAATAAGATTCCCGCATTCGGAGGTGGGTGCCTGAACTTGAATATAAAATACCCGCATTCGGAGGTGGGTGCCTGAACTGAAATATAAGATATCCGCATTCGGAGGTGGGCGCCTGAACTGAAATATAAAATTCCCGCATTCGGAGGTGGGTGCCTGAACTTGAAATATAAGATACCCGCATTCGGAGGTGGGTGCCTGAACTGAACATTGAAATACCCGCATTCTAAGGTGGGCGCCTAAATTGAAAATTGACATACCCGCATTCTAAGGTGGGTGCCTAATTTGAACATTGAAATACCCGCATTCTAAGGTGGGTGCCTGAATTGAAAATTGACATACCCGCATTCTAAGGTGGGTGCCTAATTTGAACATTGAAATACCCGCATTCTAAGGTGGGTGCCTGAATTGAACATTGAAATACCCGCATTCTAAGGTGGGTGCCTGAATTGAATTTTGAAATACCCGCATTTTAAGGTGGGTGCCTAAATTGAAAATTGACATACCCGCATTCTAAGGTGGGTGCCTAAACTGAAATATAGAATACCCGCATTCGGAGGTGGGTGCCTGAACTGAAATATAAAATACCCGCATTCGGAGGTGGGTGCCTGAACTGAAATTGAAATACCCATCCATTTCTTCAATGCAAAAATGTGAATCCACATCTACTTCTATGTCCGTATTATACGGCATAATAAATCCACTTTTACTTCCACGTCCGTATTATACGGTGCAAAATAAATCCGCTTCTACTTTCGAAAAATCAATCTGCATCCACTTTCCATAATTCTATATGCATTTTCCTTTGTAATAGAAATCTACTTCCGCCTCCACGCTCACATCCACAATGTACTTAAGATGGTATTGTAAAAAGGTATTCACATTTATATCCCCAACCAATAACGGGCGACCATAGTGAGTGATACCCTTGAAGAAAGTTAAATCCACGATTTATGTGTATTTGATCCATTGAGAAATGCCACGAGCTAAAGCAACTGTTAGTGATAAGGATATGTAAATAGCTGGTTTTGAAAGAATTATACTCACAGCCCTTTGTTGAGAAGATAAATTCGTGTCCATCTTTTGCGATCAAGACTTCATGACGAGTGGAACAATATCCACCGTTTAAAAGCTAGCTCTTTGATCATGTCCATAATTAAAATTTTGAGAAGAGTCAGATATGCACCATTCATGTTAATTGAACCTGTCTGATCAAAGAAAAATTGTGAGTTTAAAAGAAAAATTGGTTGACTTGTGCATGTCGGGGAACTTGGCCCTTGAATTGATGTTTGTCTCGGTCGCATCCACGTTCTTCGATGTCTCACCACATATCTTGCTTTGCCGGGGAGTTTCAGTCATACAAAAATGTATTTTAGAAATAAAAGTAATGAGATTTGGATGACTTCGGAAGGAAATACTTAGTGACTCTAATCTGTACAATGATTAGAAAGACTCGAATTTTAAATTTATTCGCATTTTAGAAATATGGATGGGCTTTTATTTAAGAACACTTTTATGCTACTTCTAAAATTTGTCTCAGTTTCAGTCCTAGAGATGCTTGATTCTGGACAATTGAAAAGTAAAAATTTATAATGAAAGTTTTGAAAGTGATTTGACCGACTTCAAAATTTTGTCCCAGTTTCAAGTTCTGGAGACACTTGGTTCTAAACAATTGAAAAGTGAGAAAGTTGTAATGAAATTTTTTGAAAGTGATTTGAACGATTTCAAAATTTGTCCCAGTTTCAAGATACTAAGACACATGAATTTAAATGATGGGAAGACCAAATCTTGCATAAAAGTTCTTATGTGTTCTACATGGACCAAAATGGTTGGAAAATCGAAGATATTAAAAATTTTAAAATAGAAGGGCCGAACCCGCCTCGGGTTGCCTACGTATCCCAAAGGAATCAGGCCAGACGTAGTTCGTGGTAAAAATGAAGACTTTTGAATTTTTGTTTTTTTTTTTTAATAAAGGGGGGGCCGAACCCGATATGGGTTGCCTACGTATCCAAAAGGAAATCAGGCCACACGTAGTTCCACCCATACAACAAAACACTGAAATATTTTGAAAAAGTGGCCGAACCCGATGTGGGCTGCCTACGTATCCAACAGGAAGTCAGGCCAAACGTAGTTCGTTCATACAACAAAACACTGAAATATTTTGAAAAAGTGGCCGAACCCGATGTGGGCTGCCTACGTATCCAACAGGAAGTCAGGCCAAACGTAGTTCGTTACATACAAAATGACAGAATCTTAATTTAAAAAGGCCGTAACAAAACATAGAGGCAACATGACAAAAGGAACTAAATGTTCTAGTTGATACCTCCGGCCTACTACAAAAGGAAATTTAAACTGAAAATACTGAAACTCCCGACGAACCGGGGCTAAGATAGAAGTTCAATTTTGCAACTCAGGTTCTGGCTCAGCAGCCTATAAAGTCAATATTTCAGCAAAGTCTTTGATTATCGCAGCATGATCATTTTCATCTTCCACGAACAGGTTCTTGACTCCCTCCACGATATCATCATAGGCAACTTCAACAATCAGATCTGAAGGTTTTGAGAAAGTTTGATCAATGGTAGGAATAGGTTTTGGCAATGCAATCTCCTTCTTTTTATTCTTTCGTGCTTTCTTCACTTCTTCCTCAGTTGGCTCATATCCCAAACCGAATGTAAATTGTTGCGTAGGGAGAACGACTGGCTCAACCCGCCCATTTAGTGTTTTCCCTAGCCCAAATCCAGGTTGGTACCCATTTCTCACCATTTCTTTTGCAACCATAATTGCGGCACATGATCTTTTGAACTCTTGAGTTTGACATACTTCACTCTCCTTAGTGACATTCACAACCTCCCAAGCGTGGTAAGCTGCTCCGTCGAACCCTCCTTCTGCCTCGACGAATGGGGTGGATTGCTCTATATAGAAAGACGTGTCTCCTTCTCCATGTATACATATTTGTTGCTGATCCCACTCGAATTTGACAGTTTGGTGCAAAGTAGATGGTACGGCCCCAGCCAAATGGATCCACGGTCTACCTAACAGCATGTTGTATGTCGTGGAAATATCAAGTACTTGAAAATCCATAATGAATTCAACAGGGCCAATCAACACTTTCAACTCTATTTCCCCAATAGGGCGCCTTTGAGCCCCATCAAATGCTCGAATATTCATATCACTGGTCTTGAGCTCACTAACATTATATCCGATCTTCTTCAGACTTGCTAATGGACAGATGTTGAGTCCAGAACCCCCATCAATCAATACTTTAGCCACAAACATGTTACGACACTTGACAGTTATATAGAGTGCTTTGTTATGCATACATCCTTCTGGCGGCAGTTCTTCATTATCGAAGCTGATTCGATGGCTGTCAAGTACGCGCTCAATCATCCCAGCTAACGCCTCACTAGTTGTTTCGCTTGGAACATACGCTTCATTCAAGATCTTCAACAATGCATTCCTGTGCATATCTGAACTCAAAAGCAAAGAGAGAATAGGAATTTGAGCATTGGTCTTTTTCAACTGATCCACAACTGAGTACTCACTAGCCTTGATCTTCCTCAAAAATTCTTCTGCTTCGGTTTCAGTCACGACCCTTTTGGGAGGTACATTGGCTTCCTTAACTTGCCCCAATCTAACTAGCTCTTCTGGAGAATAGCATCTTCCAGACCTTGTCATTCCTGATGTCTTAACCTTGTCAGTGATCGTGTCCTTTCCTCGACATTCCATCACAGTTTGTTGATAATTCCATGGTACGGCTTTTGTATCGAGCACTGGTAACTGATTTGGTGCTTGAACTACTTCCACAGGCGTTGATGAAGCTCCTAATATCTCGACAGGCACACAACCCCTTATCACTACAGCCGGAGAAGCAACGGCTACAAAATCATGATCCTCCACACGATCCACAGGCACTATAAATTCGGCTGGGTCGTCAACATTTTCATCTATTCCAATCATATTTATCGTGGCCCCATCATGGGTCGGGAGTGGATTGTTAACCACATTTGGTGTTGGTGGTTTGACCGTGATCTGTTTTGCTTCAATAAGATCCTCAACCTTATGCTTCAATGCGTAACAACGATCAGTGGAATGGCCTTTTACCCCCGAATGATATGCACATGTTTTAGTGGGATCAAAGCTTCTGGGTAATGGATCTGGAATTCTACCTTCCACGGGATATACTAAGCCTGAAGCTTGCAGTCTTTCGAAAACAACGCTCAGTGGTTCTCCCAATGGTGTGAAATTGCGGAACGGTTTATTTGGGCGAGGTGCGGATGCATTGTTTGGATGATGAGTTTGTGATGGTGGAGCTGGATATGTTGGTGGTCGTGGAGCTCGATATGCTGGTTGTGTGTTGTAAACAGGGTAGGATATTTGTGGTGATTGAGGTTGGTAAGATGACAAAGCTTGGTCGTAGGGATGTGGAGAATATTGGAAATATTGTAAGTGGTGAGCGTTAGGCTGGTATCGCGGTGGTCGTTGATGGCGGTATGATGTGTTTCCCAAGGCCATCACCGATGCTGCTTCTTTCTCTTTTTTCTTTCCATTTCCGAGAGTACCAGTTTGTATAGCCCTACTGGTAGACTGCAAAGCTGCTAGACTTGTTATTCTCCCTGTCTTAATGCCATCTTCGATCATGTCCCCAGCTTTGATCACTTCTGCAAAAGTTTTTCCACTCATTGTCACCAAACGTTCATAGTATTCCGGTTCTAATGCTTGAATGAAGAAAGTAACCATTTCTGTCTCCTCCATGGGTGGGTGTACCCTAGATGCTTCTTCCCTCCACCGTATAGCATATTCTCGAAATGATTCGGTGAACTTCTTCTTCAACTTTGTAATTGAGATTCTGTCAGGAGCGATCTCAACATGAAACTTGTAGTGATCCACAAAAGCATTTGCCAAATCATCCCAAGTACGCCATTTGGTTGTATCTTGCTTAGAATACCACTCCAAGGCTTTTCCACTCAAACTCTGATTGAATAGTTTGACTCTTATCCCTTCATTCTTTCCTACGCCAATCAACTTTTCACAATAAACTTTCAAATGAAAGAAAGGGTTTCCCGACCCATCAAACTTCTCAAATTTTGGGATCTTGTAACCTGGTGGCAATTCTACCTCAGGAAATGCACATAATTCTTCATATCTCACGCTTTGGTTACTACCAAGTCCACGCAAACTTCTCATGGCATCTTCCAAACTTTTGAGCTTTCTATTTATCATTTCATCATTAACTGACCGTGCCTCATTTTCAACTTCGACATAATGATCAACATCTGTGCGACATTGTCCTTGAATCTGTGTCATGGGTGGAGCTGTGGTATAAGTATACACTGGCGGAACTTGATGTGTGTCATGTGCTGGCGGTATGAATTGAGCTTTTGAAGAGGTGGTTGTAAATAAAAAGGGAGCATTTTGAGTGAGGTGTTCGGAACGAACTGGCTGAGAAGTGGTGAAATAATTTGCTTGGTTAAATTCGTCCAAATTTGGGAATGGAGGTGGCACAGGCAAAGTCTGACGAACTCCCTGGGACGGAGTCATATGTGGCGGTGTTTGAGAAAATGACCGGTTGTGAAGTACCATATGACTTAGTTCGGCAACTCGTCGCTCCAGACGAGCAATGGTCTCCAAATGTGTTTCTGATTCTTTGGAGGATGTGGGATCACTCGTGATCGGTAAACTAAGAGATGGCTCAGATGAAGTGGTTGCATTGATCGAACTTTGCTCCATTTTAGAACGAGTCTTTTTAGTTAACCAGGCGATTAGTGATGAGTCAGAGTCTGATTTCTTGGCTCTAGACCGTGTGAAATATGGATGCTCCGCCAGTTCCCCTTTAGCGCAAGTCAACCTTTTATTTTGAAAATAAATTTTAAAAAGAAAAAGATAAAACAAGAAAAAGAAAAAAGAAAATGAGTCAGTATACGGTAAGGACATATTATTGCATATAAACACATTATTGCACATAATACATCGCGTTTTATAATGCAAGGGACCTCTTTATGCCAGAGGTAGGCCTAACGAATATTTGAAGGACAAACATGTCTTTTATGTATTATTCCACAACTCCTCCTAAAAGTACTTTGCAAGAATAAAAATTATTACATGCCAATAATACATCTCAAAATCAACCTAAGATATCTAATACTTCAACTTCACTAATTTCCTTTGGTTGTCTTCAACCTCCGGCATTAATTAATGCTCCACGGCAACCTGCAACAAAATGTCAGTTTCCTTGAAATATTTATCTATAGAGTATTAGGTCCACATATTCCACATATTTGTCCTTCAAATAATGCACATAGATAGTGAGTAGTGTCACTTAGAGTCATAGACTCATTTGGACATTTGGTAAGGTTGACTAATGAACTTAATACACCAAGGGTATTAAGCTTCCTAGGTTTAAAATGATGCATGTCCTTACAAGGTTTTGGTTTTCGCTCTACCTAGGTAGACTAAGAATGGTTTTCCTATGACACAAGGCTCCCCCAAGCGGACAACTTGGAAGTGGAAAGTCCGTGGCCGTCGACTGCACCGCCGATCGACTAAATCCACAAGACAAATCCAACTAAAGGGGTAATTTAGTAGTGCACGGGCGCAAACTGCGAAGCCGCTTTAAGTGTGTGAATATGTGTGAATTTTCCAGAAGTGGAGGAAATGTGAACGGAATGCCAATTTAAGGAAAGCAGTAATATACATATTACATAGAACAAAAAAATGCATATAAGGAATGGAACAATAATACTTGAAATCATATAAAACTACAATACAGGCAAAATAAAATAAAACAAACAAAATATCTCACAAATTATTTATTAACCTAAGTTGTTATGGTTAGAGCCTAAAGCTCCCCAGCGGAGTCGCCAAGCTGTCACACCCCATTTTAACCGGGTTGATTTAGGGTATGACATATTGGTGATTCCTATTTTTTTTTTTTTTAAGGAGTCGCCACCTAATTAATTTAACGGTGAATTAGGACACCTAAATGTTAACTAAGGTAAAGTTAAAACTAAACCTCAATTAATAATCTGCTTAACCAGTATGATTCTAGGTAAGGGCTCTATATTATCCTAAAGGGAAGGGGTTAGGCATCCTTTAGAATCCGTTAACTCACGGTTATCCGACCAAACTTAGGTTAATTAATTGAGATTAAAGATGTAGCATTTAAATTTCAAGAAGTGGGCTTGTAATGCTGCTAATGTTTCAAAGAAAAATATGAACTGCTTAAAATAAGATTTATACATATTGCTAAGGCTTTAAATAAGAAAGTTATTAAAATAAGACTAATACTTTGTATAAAAGAAAAATTTTAAAATACTATTTGAATAAAATTTATAATAGTTGCTAATAGATTTAAAGGAAGTAGCATAATAAAGATGAAGTTTACAAAGTACGATAACTTACATATAAATAGAAGAAGATGCGAATTTATGCAATGTTTCAATAAATATTTAACAAAACTAAGCAATGAGATATTAATTGACTTTGAGCTTTAGAAGTGTGAATAAAAATATGAAATAGCTAATAGATTTCCTTTATCCATTTTTATATTATTTTTATCAACTATGCTTAATGAGGAATATGCGTGATTGACTCAAAAACTTGAAGAGTCATAAAAAATGTGTTTGAATTTATGTTTGCATATTAATGATGTTTTGAAATTTCTCGAATAGTAAAAATAAAATACGCTTCTCTTAACTCGAAATATAAAATCATGCCATTTTTTGCAAATCAAAGAAAATGAAATCAGAAAAGAGGAGAATAATCTTATCTTATGTGATTAAATGTTAGTCTTCCTTAAACTAACTACCCATTACTAGAACTAAACCTACTGATTAATTATGATTTATCGAAACTAACAAAAACAAAACAAACAAAGAGTTAGTTACATAATACAGATTAAAAATGCAAAAAAGATAAAATAGAGGAGTAAATAAGTTAAATGGGCTCAACCCATTTTTAAAACTGCTGTAATCTGGACTGCTGACGGGAGTGGGCTCAGCCCATTTTTTAAACATGTTGTGGGCTGTCCGCATCTATTGGGCTTGGCCCAGAATTCATATTTTTTTTGCTGCAGATAGGGGCTGGATAGAGAGAGATCACATTGGGCTTTTAGCCCAAACCGAATGCGGAGGAAGAACGAGTCTCTCGGACTCGTATGCGATGTTCATGCATAAAACGGAAGAAAAAGGAATTAGTACACGATCAATAAATGATGTTAGACATATGAAATATAGACTTGCAAACAAATCAGCGAATTGTGTATATACTATGTATACACATTCATAACTATTTCAAATAGGGATATACCAGCAATATACGTAATATACATAAACCAACTGAAATATACTTGCAGCAATGCACAAAATTCAAACAACAGTCGATCTGGTAATTCATTCACGTGAAGGTGCTCGGAATATAGATTAAATATACTAGCAATGCACAATACATATCAGGCCTAGACATGGCATACAAATATCCACTGAATTCAGGAAGGATATTCATGGTATTCAATCACGTTTCCAGCTCATATTCCTGGTATTCAATCACGTTTCCCACATAACGAGCGATATATACTAGACAAACAGATCACTTTAAGAAAATTAGGAGTCTTTAGAGATAGGGATTCTCTGACTCAAACACTTATTCATACCCAAACAGTCCCCTGTATACAAATTCCTAAGATAGAGCAGATTCCATCAAACACAAACAAATCCTAATCATGAGTCATTTTAACAAACACCTTACCATATACCATAAATCAAACCAAATATATATCAAGTTCAGCACTGTCATTGAATCATTATTCAAGCACTCCGACAGGATTAACCGATGAAACTAAAATATGCATAACAGATCCACTTAAAAGAAAGTAGGATCACTATAATGGGTCATACATCAATAGAGCAGTCCTTAGGACTTATCTATATCCATGATTTATTTAACATGATGTTATCACAAAGCATTTATACAAGTTCATAATGTTCAGATAAAGTCTCGAAAGAAATCACCCGAGATATGAGGGAGAAGAGGAGGGTTCTAGTTTAAGGAAAAGGAAGGAAACTAGTTTTAAAACATATTTTGCCTCATCCTAAGTACTGAGCTGGAAGAACATCTCCTACACATGGAACATAGCCAAACTAAACTCTATAGTCTGTTAGAAATCCCAGAAAATGATTATTAAGTCAAGCTACTTCATTAAGCAGCAGTCGAACTACACAAATGCTGATGCCCTAACAAACAGGAATCAAAACCCAATACGGCAAAGAAACATATATGAAAAAATATTAATAACCTAAAGCTATCTGGACAAACATATTTGAACAGGACATGAACATAATTTGAAACATGTTTATAATAATCTTAGCAAGCACATAATTAGCTACTAGCATAGTTTCAGGCCACAAAACACAACAATTATATGTTTGAGAAAGTAGTAGGCCTGAAGATAGGATGATATACGCATAACAGCCTGGTTTAGGACCACTAATACTCAGATTGTACAGCAGTTAACTAATATATTCTAACCACAACAACATATAGGCCAGACAATGCAACATTTTAGACAAATTCAGTTGAAACAAGTCAAATTAACACCCAAACATACCCAACAGATCTTGCTCATATGTTTCGAACATTGACTAAGTCATCCCTACACCTAAACCCACACAAATCATATAAGATATGCCTTAACTACATAATTGGAATTACCTAACTAATTGCTAACATGTCGATATCTTAACTGCCAATCTAGGATAAACAGAGCACGGCTAGCAAAATTAAAGGAGAGCTAAACCAGTCCGAGACGAACACATAAGCAGATTAGCCTACTAACCTGAATAAACCGACATGCTTAAGTTGAATACATAACACATAATAATTAAAGGAGCAAGAACACGCAAAAAAAAATAAAGAAAAGGAAAGGTTATTGACCTTCTCGGGATGCAGCGAAATGGGTGTGGGGTTTCGATATCACTCGAACACTACAAACTCCGATCTCGAATTTATTCGGGCTCGAAAACGGTTGCTGGAAATGAAAGAGGACCAGAATAATCCTCTATTTCGAATCCATATCAAAACAAGATTAAAACTTATGAAGACTTAGTAATTTTTAGACGGGAATTTGAAGCGATTAAAAGAAACTCAAAACTTTAGGGGATTTCTGCCGCTAAACAAAATTGTTCTTGGGGAATTTTATAAATCAAAGATCTCGTTCCTGGGAGGTTCTTCCCGATCCAAAAAAATCCCCCCTTTTCGATTCAACCCTACCACCATTTATAGGTCTTTTGACCTTTGTATTGAAGAAAGAAAGAGGAAACGGGGACAGCGTCGAAGTGGGGGCAACAGTGGCGTGGGGAACAGGAAGGCGTGGGAGTAACGTGGTGAAGTGGAGTGACAGAAGGTAACGTGGGGGAGATGGGAGACGAAGGGAGCAGAGGGAAGTGGGGTGTCAGGGGTGTAGTGGAGGCGTGGGAGAGAGAATCAGTGGGAAGGGTGTGCGGCGGCTAGGTTTTAGGATGAAGGGGAGGTGTGGCGGAAGTGGGGCGGAGATGGAAGAGGTGGAGAAGGAGAGAGGGAAGGGAGAGGAGGTGCGGCGGTGGAGGAAAAAATGATAAGGAAACCCTAAAGGGTTTCCCTTATCCTAAACGAAAATGGGCTGGACCCGGTCCATTTTATGGACCGGGTCAATTTTTGGACCGGGTATTAAAAGAATGAGCTAGCGAATTAAAACACGGACTATTCCAAAAAATTGAGATCAAAATATGGGCTAGTCAGGAAATATTTATGAGTTGATTGGGATTTGATTTGGGATCCGATAAATCAAAATACGGACTGAGTGCAAGAAATAGTTTGGCTTCTAAATTTAAATAAAAGACCTGTTTAAACAACTTGTGTTAAATATTGCTCAATACAAAATACGCAATCATCAATGCTCGGGTAAAAAATGGCGTTGTAATGGCCGTGCAATAATATTTCGAAAATCCGCAGTAAGATAAATACTATTATTTAATTATGCAAAGATAAATGTGATGTGTGTGCGTAAGCTGGTAAAATGCCGAAATGATAAAAAATTATGAATTATAATAATAGTAATATATAATAATGATAATAATAATAATAATAATAATAATAATAATAATAATAATAATAATACTAATAATAATAATAATAATAATAATAATAAAATGCGGTAATAGTAATAAGAATAATTAATAGAATAATGCAATAGCGGTATTGATAAGAGGCTAATAATTATAGTAAACACATAATATATATATATATATTTTTATTTTTTCCAAAAAATATTAGAAGCACAAAAATAGGTATTTCGGCAGAGAGACGGGACAAAATTGGGTGTCAACACTGACCATGCTGTGAACCTCTGGGTATCTGACCCCATAACTGACTGCTGTGGCATCTGCGCCCTGCTGACTAGTCATGACATACTCAGGTATTGTATGAGCAAGAGACACAGACAATTCGATATACGCTGCAGCGGCTGGTATCGAACCCGTGACCTCTCCCCTTTTGTCCTCCCGAAGGAGACGACTCTTACCAATTGAGCTGGTCAGATACCCAGAGGTTCACAGCATGGTCAGCGCCCAGCTGTGGGTCCTCACACATGGACAGCTCGGGCACGCTCATCAACAAAAGATTCTCCATCATGATCATGTGTATGGACATGCAAATGTACCTCGCCTGGTGTTGGATCTCGACCCTTTGCAACAGCCTATGCAAAAGTTACTCATTTCAGAAGATTATACCAAGAACAATAACAGTATAACCAATTTTCAAGTAGTAAATATAAAAAATTTAAGAGTGTATGAAAAAAAATATATACTTACAAGTCTCTTGCGATGCTCCCCAATGCAGATAGAGCCACCCGTGTGAGTCCCGGCAGCAACTTCTTTCCCTCCACACCGATTCTTTGCATTTATTTCCGACTTTTCGACACACTTAGGATCCGCCCAAAGTTGCAACCAGCGTTCCCACACATTATCAGACACATAATCCGGCTTAATCCTTTTTTGTTTAATTTTGCTAATGAAATTCCTATACTTTGTTGCTGCCTTAGTATTCCAATGTTTTCTGATTACACTCTCAGGAATCGAAGAGTCCCAATGGTATGTCTTCTGAAAACAGTTTGTAAACTAATATTATTAGTATCGTAACTATAAAAGCTAATACACTTATAAAACGAATTATGATGAAAGTTATACCTTGAATTCCCCAAAATAAAAATTTCTAGTATCTTCTGAGACACCTTTCCAATTGATTCCATTGGGATCAAGTTGATTTTTGAAAGATGCGGATATGGTATTAGAGCATTCTTTAGAAGGTTCCAACCTGCATAAATTTGAAAATATTATTTCAAGGCCTACCACAAATTATATATATATAAAAAATACAAGCATGGACTAACCCTGCAGGAGTAAGAGTAACAAGTGTAAGTGTCCGCTGCATACGACGACTACTGGACTCTTTTTCGCTGACAGTGTTGCTATGGTTTGATGTACCCTCATCTACTGGGCTGCTCAGATCAGGTGTAATGGGAGATAATTCAGGGATGGTTGGGTTACTACCGTAATCTGATGCTTGAACCGGTGGCGTACCTAAAGTTTGAACATGGTTTATAGGATCTGGCCCACCTATGGAACTCGTACCACCTTGTTGAGACTAACCGTGGTGGGAATAGGAATAGTAGGCATGTTTGCATGACGAGCAGAATCACCCCTAAGTGAGGACTTTCCTACACGACCTTCGCTACCTCGACCTTTTCCTCGAGCGATATCTACAAAAAAATGTGGACGTGAGGAAATTAAAGCAACCATCAGTAAAGAGGTTTTTATACAAGCTGTTTGCAAGTCTACAAATATGACTAATCATGATTTACAAAATCTGCAGCTTGATTTACAAAATCTGCAACTTGTTACACAAGCAAACCTACAATTTATAGTTTCTATTATAAGAGGCAGTAGTTGCTACTACATGCAGGAAACTGAGAGGTTTAAATTATGGTTGTTGATGCTGCCATCAATATTATTTTTATTTCAGCAATTGTACAGGACAGTGAAACTTTCAAATATTTGAAACTCCTGAGAATTCTACCCCTTCCCCACCCATCTTGCAGGAACACTTTTGTCACCACAGCCAAGAAGAAAGAAAAAGTCACGAGGATCAATAAACAGACCTGAGGCTTGAACCGGTGGCGTACCACCTTGTTGAGGACTAACTGTGGTGGGAATGGGAATGGTAGGCATGTTTGCACGACCAGTAGAATCACACCTTAATGAGGACTTTCCTACACGACCTCCGCTACCTCGACCTCTGCCTCGAGCCATATCTACAAAAAAATATGGACATGAGGAAATTAAAGCAACCATCAGTAAAAAAGTAATCAGTAAAATGCAAGCAGGCTGCTAGTAAAGAGATTTTTAAACCCATGAAACATACAAATAACTTCTAGTTGGAATGAAATGTACAGCCCCTTCGTCTTAACGAACAAAGAATCCACCTTAAAAGAGTTATAGTTTAAATTGGACAGTCCACCCTTTTAAAGATCATGCTCAAATCAAGAGTTTGAAAAACCATAGGATCAACTTAAATCTATGAAAGATAGATTTATGCTCAACTTACAGCATGTCCTGATGCATGTTTTTTTTTTTTTTTTTTTTCAAAACTGAATGGTTGAGTCAAGTCCCTATCTCAGGTTATTATAAACATAAGGGCAAAGTCTTTCAAAAGAATATGCATTTTGGTAAGCAAGGTTACTAAACAACAAGGAAAAGATGTACTGTACATTTAAACTAAGCCATCACTGTGGATATTTAGGGAAAATTTTAAGGACATGAATACAGAGTAACTTTTTATTTGATCAAAATAGTAACTTCGTTTTTTTTCTTTTTAAGAACAAATGAATGATTTTTTTTTCTTCCAGCAAAACACACAAGTCTAGGTCAATCAATGCACTTAAAATAACTTGAAGTGGATGCAGTCATAATTCAAAACGAAATTCTTCCAAAGAACTTTAGCCAAAGTTTAAGACTAAGATCTGAAAGAGACTAAGATCCTAAATCATGGCAGATTATCCCATTTTAAGACTAAGGTCTCTTTGAATATAAAGAAAGAAAAGCTCTTACTCCAAACAAGTTCTAGGACTTATATAAGAAAAGGTATACAAACAGAAAGAGAGGAAATTATCAAAGAGTTCACACATGCCATAAAATAGTGAAAAAGTTTCCATGGTTTTCATTACTCCTCATGTACCAATTAACATACGAAACTGATGTAGTAGATAAGAACAGTGAATCAAACACCAACATTCGCTTAACAAGGGGGTAAGCTATTGGTTGAATTATCACAGCTCCCTAAGCAAACTTTATTAAACTAAAGAGCAAACTGATGCATGAATTAGGAAAAAAAAAACTAACACAAATGAATTGGAACGAGTCAACTAAGCCAAAATCTCTTTATGCTTACTAGAGAATTATACACAAAAATGAACTTTTGGTTCATGAGACATAAAGGAAACAGGGGAACTAACTTAAAGAAAGGCAAGCCAGTGAATACATCAAGAGAGCAACATTTGTTTCTGGAAACTCAAAGTGTAAATATGCTTAAACTGGAAATTTTAAGCATAACTTGATAAAAATCTATATAGCGATTAACATTTGTATAACTCTAACATGCTTGGAGAACAAAGAAAGTCACTCATTGTAATATATAATTTCATGTTTTTGGAACTAAAATGCTCAAGGAAGAAGTAAAACGGGCTGAAACATTAGGCAATACTCAATCTCATACTAATCTAAGCTTGAGCATAAGCTAAATCTCATAACATAAACTTATCGATGAAAGAGGAGCAACTAAGAAGAGAGGGGTATAAAAGAATGAAAGGAATGTCTTCGATCTGGCTCTTGTTCCCTGTAGGTTTATAGCACGCTAGGCTAGCTCATACAGCTCCCAGCCAGCAAGCAGTTAGCCATGAGGATTTCATTAAAAATTACAAAACTGGTATTTAACCAAACAAACATTTTCTAACGAGTTGAGCATACTGAAAAAAAAATAAACAACAAAGGGAAATAAACTCATGCTTTTCACTCAAATTTAAAGGAAGCTAAACATCTAAACCTGTAAACTTAATCATGCTGAATTCCTACAAAAATCAGAACGACGCTAACAAACATGAGATCGAGTCCATTAACTCATACTCACACAGAATTTAAATAGGCAGAAAACTTAACTAGGAAAATAGCTAAAAACGACACAGCCAAACAGAACCGGAAAAATTAAGAAAGAAGAAGGAGAATTTATGCTCAAACAAGAACTTAAACACTCAGATTTTAACACACACTAATTGACTAATAAACCAACTGACTTTTAGCGAGAAATGAAGAAAGGCTAAATATGGAAAAAAAAGTGCAGGAAATGCTAAGTAACTCATACTTTGCAATGGAGATGACAGGAGGAAATAAAATGGAAACTAACAAAGCATTAAATTAACTCATGTTTTCTATTCAAATGGAGTAACAACAACGACATGAAAATAGGATAGACTAACCAGTGAACATATTCTCATGTTAAATAGCAGGTAAAACGTTCTATTTCTACGGTCACGAATTAAAACAAACTTTAACCACCAAATAATATTATCCTACAAGGTTTAGCACAAACAAAGGTCGAATTTCCATTTTCATCGGATTTTGGCCCAAATAGAGATTCCCAACACTTAACCTTCAAATAAATTATAAACCCAACAGTTTTCAAGACACCCACCTTCGATTTTAGACAAAAAACACTTAAAGACACTCTGTCCTTTAGATAATAAGCAAAAAAACACAGATTTCTTAATTTCTATTTTAGGTTTAATGTCAGAAAACACAAAGAAGGAGACAAAGAAGAAAGAAACTGCCCATAAAACATAGAAAAATCAAAACATTCCTTTCCTTTAGATAAAAGATGCAGCAGAAGAAGAGAAAAATACAATAGAAACCCTAGATTCACATTATTTTGATCTCTGCTGTGCGCGCTCTCTCTCTATGTTAGCAATTTCGCATACTCTCTCTATATATCTGTGTTGGGAGTATTTTGAAGTGAAATAAACTGAAATGTTTACCCTAGGTTATATCTTCTATTTTAACACTTAGCGACGGAATAGCGACGGAATATAAAATCCGTCGCTAAATAATACATTGATTTCTTTTAATCATTAATATTGCAACAAATTTTTCCGTTGCTGCAAATATATATTTTTTTCGAGAAAAATTAAAAGGCCTAGCGACGGAGTTTTCGTTGCTGAATCCGTCGCTACATAAAAATAAAATTTGTCGCGCCTCTTCTGTTGCTAAATCTGTAGTGAAATTTAAGGCGCAAAAATTTTGAGCTAATCATTAGTGACGAAACTCAGTTTTCGTTGCTAATCCGTCGCTATATAATGAGATAAAATTTTAGTTGCTTTTCTAGCGACAAAATGAGTAATCCGTAGCTAATCCGTCGTTAATTAGCGACAGAATATGAGTTGTCGCTAATATTCCGTCACTAAACGCTGGTTTTTTAGTAGTGATTCTCTCTGGAATCTCGTTTAGCTTTGGAAAGTAATGGATACCGAGACCTTTAATCAGAGGCATTGCACTTGTGGCTAAATGCCATATTTCTAGGTTGTGAAGACTTAGAAGATGAAGGAACTCTAGTTGACAGAAGTTGTTATCATTGCAGGTAATCTCTTTTCCTTCATAAGCTTCTATTAATTCGAGATTCCTTAGGTTTGGCAACATTCCCAGAATAGGCATTGGATCTTCCGTGAGTTTTGAGTACCAAAGGATCATCATTGTGATTGAATTTGGAAATGGGTCCGACAGGGGCATTTTTTCTATTCTCCCCTGTAACAACAATTTCTGGAGCTTTTGACAAGAAGTAAGAAATTCAAGGGCTGGGAATGATTCACGAAATTCACACAACAATTTGAGAGTGCTAAGGCTTTTCAAGCTGCTAATGTTGTAAAGGGAGTAAGATTTCTCAATATCATACATGCTTAATTCTCGAACATTGACTAAATCAACAGGGTCGACATCTTTCCACTGATCACAACAGATGTATTCAAGAACTTGAAGACTTGTGAGTTTGTTTATATGTTGCAGAGGTTCTTTGTATGGAACGACTAAATGTCTTAGATTTACTAGGTTAGCTAACTCAGGAGGTAGTCGGGATCCATTATCAAGGTCTTCATCCAAGTCCTGGAGTGTCAGTAAATTCTTGAGGTTGCCTATGGAGGAGGGAATATCACAACTACCTCTAAAGCTTAAGTATCTGAGGCTGTACAAACTTCCTATGGCATCTGGTAGTGTAAATATGCCACAGTCATTCTCCAAGTATAGCACATATAAATGTTGGAACATATTGCAGAACTTTATCCTATCCAGCTCAAGACCTTTTTGATCAAAGAATGTAACTGATCTTAAGTTCAATCTGGAAAAATTAAGAGTGAGGTACCTTTCTCCTTGACCATTGATGGTATGTCTACGACATGAGGAGGATATGGAATGTTTTTTCGGACTATAAATGTCAAAGAAGTTTACCTCCAATGCCTTTTGTATGGCAAGATCCCGAAGTAGATCATGAATCCTACATCTAACAACTTCTTCCCAAAATGTATCTTCCACTTGAACCAAGCTTCGCCTTATCAGCTCATTCAGGAAGTCTTGAGCTACATCCTCGATTCTTTCTTCTCCTCTTGGTATCAATCCATCGGCCATCCACAACCACATGAGGTTCTTAGCATTAATCAGACGATCTTCTGGAAAAATACCAAAGTAAAAAAAGCATTGTTTGAGCACAGTTGGCAAATCATTGTAGCTCAGTGAGAGTATGTCCGAGATTGCAATGAAGTCATTTTTCACACGGTTCCAAAGGTGTTCCTTCACCCTTTCCCATTCTTCTGGCCCCCTTTTATGTGAAAGAAGCCCGCTTAGCGTAGCAATTGCAAGAGGTAAGCCTCTACACTTGAGCACCATTTCCCAAGCTAGCGTTTCCATTGCTGGGATCATTGCCTGAACGTCGAGTAGTTTCCTGCGAAAGAGGTCCCAACTTTCTTCTTCTGTTAGGAAATGAAGGCTATGGGGAAAACAGTTGTCATCTGCTCTTTTGGCCACATCCTCATTGCGTGTGGTAATAATAACTCTGCTTCCATTATTGTTGTTGGGGAATGCTCTTTCCAGCCTTTCCCATGCTTCTCTCTGCCATACATCATCAACCACCACAAGGTATTTTTTCTCTTCTAGTAGATTCCGAAGGTGTCTTTCTAGATCTATCACATCCGTCATCTTTTCCAACAAATCTAGAGTTTCCTTGTCACATCTTTGGATGGATTTGATGATATTCTTAAGGAGATCCGTGGTGTTATACTGTTGAGAAACACATACCCAAGCACGTGCATTGAAGATATTGGTTAGACTAGGGGAGTGGTAGAGATTTTTTGCAAGAGTAGTCTTGCCTAACCCGCCCATACCATAAATGGAGATGATGGTTCGGCGTGGCTCTGCTTTGACAAGTTCAGCAAGCAATCTTTCTACAACATCCTTAAAGCCAACAAAAATCTGATCCTGCTTATCCATATAGGAGGTAGTTCTCCTCAAGCCATATCTCTGATTGTTTGGCCTATAATTATTTGGCCCTTCTCCTGCAATATTATCGACATTTCTGATACCATAAGTCTCTCGTTTTCTAGAGATATCCATGATTCGCTGCTTGAGTGATTGAATCTCCTTACCGATGTTGTAGAATTTGGCCTCCTTCCTACATACGCAAGCGCAAGCCTTAAGACAACTAGCAAATCCTCCCTCATCACCTTTACCAGCCTCGAAATTGTAAGTCTCTAGTATCGCGACAGCGTCATTAGCAAAATCGTTAATTTCAAACACCCATTGTTGAACTCTTTGATCTCCAACTTGCTTTTCTTCTGCATCTTTGAGGAAACTCTGCATGAAGAGCAGCTCATTTCGCAGCCATCGCACATCCTCTCTCAGGCTTAAACGTAGGTTAACTTCCTGTATGAGGAAATCCCCAAGTTTTTGAACCGCAAATGACACAAAAGCATCAACCATATTTTGGAGTTTTGTTTTTTACTGTTATCAAGAGATCTTGAGTGTGGTGTTAAAGCAATATATAGCAGGCTTATAAGGTTGCTGTCCGTCCCCTTTGCTGTTTCCTCTTGTTTAAAAAAGTCATATGGAAGAAAGTTAAATCAAAGTTGGCTGCTAATTGCTGCCAAAAAGAAGTTTGATGCAGAGTAAGTATATTTTAATATGTTTTTAGCTGTTAATTAACTACTCTTATATTTTAATTGTTTCAAGTTTGACCAGCCACTTGCATCCACGCTCAATAATTGATGTTTGTTCCCCCATCCCCCACAAGAAAAAAAAGAAAAAAAAAAAAAAAACAGGATATGAATATTACTTTTGATCGTAATCATTCTACACAAAACAATAATTTCCAATTTGAATTAATATTAACTGGATTTGTATTCATTGTTTGTACACATCCCCTAGAAATTAATTTAACTTCATGTCATTGTCCGTCACTATATATAGAGTATTAAATAGTGGTAGCGGTAGTATAATTGGTTTGTTTGGAGTGGGAGACCTGAAAAGCATCTTTCTATACAATCATTTGATTTTATAGGAGAAAGTCAAATCAAAATTGGCTGCTAATTGCTGCCAGAAATAAGTTTGAGCAGAGTTTGTTATGAATGGGCCTGAACCAGTATTTGTAAATGGGCTGGTGGAATGGGATCCAGGGTGATAAATAGTGCCTTGCGGGAGCAATTGGGGTTATGCGAACCTCTCATCTCAAGAAATCTAAGCTTGTCATCTCCATTCTTTGTTTACTGTTTCATTTCTTAGTTTTCCAATTGTAATTTCCTATTTCAGTTTGTTAAATACAATCATCTTCCCAATTGTTGAGTATTTGTAGTTGTGTTTACTACAGAATAAAGTATATTTTAGTTTAGTTTCTTCTTTTTGGATTAAGTAAAACAATAACATCAAATGCCGATTGACATTAGTAACTACAGCATTATTCATTGTTCGTACACATTCCCCAAGAAAATTTAAAATTCATTTGGACGGCCAAGGAACTCCCTATTTTATGGCCCCGTTGAGTATTAAATAGGAGTAGTAAAATTGGTTTGGAAGCATCTTTCTATATAATCATTTGACTTTGTATTATTCCATCAGAATAATGATCAGACATTTTACATTGTGCCTCACATAACAAACACAATGTGTTCTTCTAATTTTATTATCCATTTGCTGTTCTCAGTGTCATTTGCCTTTTGTGTTTTCTGTCATTTTTATTCATCCTCTGCCTTTACGAACACCCATATGCTGCCTCTGATTTTTTTTTCCTTCTTCAGACTATCAATGCATATAACCACTATTTGTTTTGGTTTTTGGTTCTTGCCTTCGCTCTGCAACTCTTGCTGATGAGTTTGAACTTCTTTTTTCTTTTGACCTTCTTCTTGGCCTATCTTGATTCATTGATATGCATGGTGTTATGGCTGACCTTTTTTTTTTGTGAATATCGTTACACAAAGTGCCAGGTGTTTGGAAAAAATGCAGACCTTGTTCGCACTGTTGACAGGGGCGGATGTACCAAGAGCCCAGGGTGTTCACCCGAACACCCTGGACAAAAAATTACAGTGTATATTTAGGGTAAATTTTATGTGTTTATGTACATATATTAACTTTTGAACACCCTGAACATATATTACAGTGTATATTTAGGTTCAATTATTTTTTCGAATACCCTGAGTGAAAATTCTGAATCCGCCACTGACTGTTGAGGACCGGAAATCTAAGTTTTGTATACCAAGTTCTTCTGATTTTCACTTTCAAGTTACTTTAGTATCCTCACAACACACAGAATATAGTATAGATGTAATTGATAAAGAATTAATTGTGAATGTAAAAAAAGGTTTCGATATATTACCAGTAAAAAAAAGTTTCGATATATTACCTTGATAGGTCGACCCTTTCACATCACAAAATGCTACGACAGGTTTTGTATCTATCAGTTTTTGTAGTATTTCCCCATCTTTTTCGGGTAGCTCACCCCACAAGGTCACAGTTCTACGATCATACCTAAAAGTATCAATTAGATTATGTATTAGTTGCAGGAAATAAGCAAACATTCTTACATGCTTGGAGCTACAAAAACACAATCACTAATAGTAGTTGGTTATTTCTTTCAAACTGATTTATATGCTTGGAGCTACAAAAACACAATCACTAATAGGATACTTAAAGAGTAGTATCAATTGGGTTATGTATTAATTGCAGGAAATAAGCAAACATTCTTACATGCTTGGAGCTACAAAAACACAATCACTAATAGTAGTTGGTTATTTCTTTCAAACTGATTTATATGCTTGGAGCTACAAAAACACAATCACTAATAGGATACTTAAAGAGTAGTATCAATTGGGTTATGTATTAATTGCAGGAAATAAGCAAACATTCTTATATGCTTGGAGCTACAGAAACACAATCACTAATAGTAGTTGGTTATTTCTTTCAAACTCGTTTATATGCTTGGAGCTACAAAAACACAATCGCTAATAAGATACTTAAAGAGTCTCTGAGTCCTAAGTTTTAGCAGAGAGATCCAAGGCTTGTATTGCTGATTCAGCTAGTTGTTAGCACTTAGCAACTTGCTTTGCTGATTCAGCTATGAAGTGCTAAGCACGGGCCCAACGTGTATTTTTCAGATGTGCTTAGCACGGGTGATTCACCACTTTTTGATTTGCTTTGCAAATCTTTCTTTATCTATGGTGGGTTTTAACGAGCAATAGTGAATGCAGTCTAGAAAATTAGATTCTTTTACGTCTGCTTATAATGGTTATTAGTTTTCAAATGAGATTATTCTTTCTAGAAATATGATGCTCTTTCTTTATTAAATTTTGTTGACATTTTATTTTTTGATTTGTAGGGAGTTTTTTTACTTGAGAATGTGGGCCTTCCATGAAGGATTAGATAAGATTGTAATGATTAGAGATGTTCAAGCCCTTCCTGGGATGAAGACAGATTTCGTTTTACTCCACTTCTTTGGTTCAGAATAAGCTCCCTATATCCACAACTTTGTTAGAAACTGGGAATTAAAATCGACATGCTTTTTGTTAGGAATCTTGTTTTTTTTTTTTTTTTTTTTGGGATTCTTGAGTGATAAATGATGCTGTGTCATCTGTCCTATCTCCTTCATAAACAATATAAGTACTTTTCAATAAAAGAAAATGGAAGTAGACGAGGTTTTTTATTTAATTTGGTCACGATCTCACCTGTGAAGATACATCTTGAACTTCTTTGCTAGGTTTTCCCAATACACCTCAAAAATACTAATAAGTATTGAATGCAATTGATTTTTTTGCCAGAGGAGTCTTTTACTCATTTGAGTTAATAAATGGGAAGGACGAAGACAATGAATCATAATGTTCCAAGAAACAGTTAGCTCTCGCAAGAATTGCTTATTTTGATTTGTATAATTTTCATTAAATTCCATTTGTTTGTTTTAATCTTCTGGCTGCATTGTATGGATGATTGTTTGGTTTCTCATTTTTGCTCGAGTAGGTATGAATGATTTTGTCAGCACCATATTGAATTTTGAATTTTCTGCTTGCTTTATTTCAGCTTTCAGTCCGTGTTGTTATTGGTAAGTGTCGCTCTTTTGCTGCCTTTAGTTAGCTTCTTTGCATTGAAATGTTGAGTTTCCAAAGTATATAGTGCTCTTTTTGCTGGTAGTACATCAAGATGTGTTTGATCATCTTGGATATGCTTATTCTCTATTTTTTTATTTTTGTATAGAAATTACATGTTTTATGTTTATTGGAGTTGTTTCTACCGGTGATATGTCCCAAAAACAGGCATGCTGATTTCAACATTATACTCGCTCTTCTAATATAGTAAAAAAAAATTGTATGTATTATGTTTATTAGAGTTGTTTCTACCTTTGACATGTTCCCATAAATTGAGCTTGTATCACTGTATGACCATACTAAATAGTACTACTTATAAAACTTGTGAACACATGTTTTTACTTTTCCTGATGAAGGAAGTGGATAAATTAGTTTTCTTTGAATAGTTTCTGCCTTTCTGCATAGCTGAATTCTGTGTTAACATAAATGAGTAATCTGACAAAGATTGAATATAGGCTTTCAATAGAATACATATGATAGCTTTCTTGATTTAATGCAGTGTTTCTTTCTGCCAATTCCATTTGTTTCCTCCCTTTTTTTTTTTTTTTGTACACTTCAAGTTAGGCTCTTTATTTTAAAGATAATGTGGAATACTGCTGGTATATATTAGAATAGTGGCCATATTTTCACTGCATGTTTGAGTATTTACATATGCTATATTAGAGCAATAGATGACTATTTCCTCTATTTTTCTTACTTCAAGCTAGGCTCTTTAGTTTAAAGATAATGTGGAATACTGGTGGTTTAGAAAGAATAGTGGCCATATTTTCACTGCATGTTTTGAGTATTTACATATGCTATATTAGAGCTCTAGATGACTATTCTCTAATTTGAGTTTCTTCTTTCAAGGAAGAAGTACATGTTTTTCTTGAAAGGGTCTGAACTGAGGGAAAAATTGCAAAAAATATGTATATTGCCAAGAGGCAAAGTTCAGCATATGATAGCTTATGTTTGGTCCAGATTTATTTATGTGATAAACGAGAGAAATAGAAGGTTCTTTGAAGGTAGAACGACTCCAGTTAACATTACAACTCCAGTTAACATCTGAAATATATCCTCTATTTGGTGTAAATCTTGGAATACGAATAACATAGATCAAACTCTAGATTTTATTAGCTTTCTCAACAGCTATAAGCATTAGTATGCTTTAGCTTGAGTTGTCTATCTATGTGCGATTATTTTGTTTAAAGATCAAAGTGATTGAAACAACAGAGAGTTATTTTTGTTGGTGGATTAAGTGTCTATAGTCTTTTGAGAGTTGAAACTTCAAAATTGAGTTTTTTGTTTGTTAAGCTTAGGTTTAGTAAACCTTTTATTTTGGTTGGATTGGATGTTTCTTCAACTAAGTGACTCTACTTGGAGCCTTAAGATCTCTATTAATAAGCATTTTATATTTGTTCTCGCTAACAGTGTTCTGAATATGAGTCTGAATTTGGGAATGGAGTTCGACTACCAGAGGATGTTACGAGATGCCTTCCTGTATTGAAGAGCACTAGAGAGGAGTTTTCATAGTGTTGTCATGACTATGAATGGTGAAGCAGTTGGTGGGTGGAACAAATAGGGGCAATTTAGTATTTAATACTACATACATTGTAAGCCCTGATTTTTCATCTGTAAACCTTGAATGCTGGCTCTACGGAAACATTCGTTGATGCTGAGGAAACAATTCTTCAAGGATAAAACCTCTGGTGTAACTAGCCAAACAACATAATCAAGGCAAAGTTGCTCAATATTGAACACGAGGTATATTCAAATTTATGAAGGTACTTGCAACTCCTGATGCTTTATTACTATGTGAATTTTTGATATATGAACCTATGTTTTAGTTTTAAAATTAAATTATAACGGGTTGGTTAGTATTCGAATAACTGTCGGATGAGTGATATGTTTTTAATTTGGTCAGCTCTAAAACAAGCTTTAAATGTGGGATTCTCCTAAGGAAAGGAGTGTAGTAATGTTTTAGCTTGGAAGTTAGTAGGCTGATTTATGTAATAGTATATGTTTTCTCTTCAATTTTATTGCATATTGGAACACTTCCAATTTTACTGTTTTCTCGGTTTATTGTTGTACATGACCTCAGGTGCATTAGTTTTGAAATATTGCTTCCAATTTTATGTTTGCCATAGAACGCACTGTGCCGCAAAACCTTCTTTTTAATATATCCATAGCTTTGGAAATGCTTCTTCCGGGGCTGCTTGGTGAGCGTTAATTGCCCCCTGCAACATCTACCTTAAAAACGGTTAATCATTATAGTAAGAAAAAGCATCATTAAAAGGATTTCTTCCCCATGCAAGTAAAACAAAAATTATGCTGCTATGTGTTCCCCTCATAGTGCTTTTACGAGCTAAAGCCTTGAGAAAGATTTTTAATCTCAATTATACACAAAATAACAAGCAGTTTAAGGAAGTAAAACAGTACATCAATACACTTCCTCATTTTTCTTTTCCAGCTTTCATTCTCCTATTGGGTGTAGTATCTTCTCTGTAGATATTTGCCTCCTCTTATCATTTAATTACATTTAACATGCTTATATGACTTTGTAGGAGCACTTCTTCCTGGAGAAATAGCAGCAGCCAAGTACTGCAATGCAATATGTTCGCTCGGCATCATTAAGATGAAATACATTTTTGTGCTCATTTCCTCATATATCCTTCCCTTTAGTATTTCTTGAAATAATTTATCCTTGTAAATGTGAAGATTAAAAAATATCTTGTCTAATTTACTTGATCGACGTTTCTATTAGGTATGGTTCTTGCCTTTTACCATCATAAATGGTCAACGCAGCTCTGCTGGCCATGATTAAGCTATATTGGGGCGGCCGCTTTTTTGCTTTGTCTGCATACTTGTCTTTCTGGAAAGGAGAAGGCAGCAAAACACATAGAAAATATGTTTCATCCTAAATATGATTATCCAGCACAAAGAACTAGTTTCCCCCACTGATGACAACGAATTTCGAATACTTGTATCATTGATTTGGGATTTTTTTTGGGTATTTATAACTTCTTATTGTACAAACGTACTTTGGTCTTCAAAAAATAAAGAGTTTGAGAAGATCTTTGATAATTTCATAAAGTTTTGCTTTCCACTGTTTTTTATAGTAATGCACCTTTCACACTCTCGGAAAAATGAAAATATCAGTTGAAGTACAATATAAGTCACTGGGCCCGTGCTTAGCATGGGCGCTTCGTCACTAGACTTCCTCCACTGAAGCAGGCTGCACTCCGTTGACATGCCAGCTAGCTGAGCTCGCGGTTATTTTTGGGATTCTGTAATTTTAGTGCTTTAAGAGTATTGTACTATATTGCTGCTTGAGTATATGTTTTCATCGTTTTACAAGAAAGCAGTTCCGTTTCAATTTAATTACTTTCTGTACCAGCTGAAAGTTATAGTACTGTGGGCCCCAACTTAAGTTCCCATTTCAGACTTACAAGTTTAGTTTTCCTGCACTTGAGGCCCCCAATATATTTTCCAACTTCATCAGCATTTGTTACTTAGGTTTTTTCTTACGTTGCTTGTTTTAAATATTGAACACGAGGTATATTCAAATTTATGAAGGTACTTGCTACTACTGATGCTTTATTACTATGTGAATTTTTGATATATGTACCCATGTTTTAGTTTTAAAATTAAATTATAACAGGTTGGTTAGTATCCGACTAACTGTCGGATGAGTGATATGTTTTAAATTTGGTCAGCTCTAAATCAAGCTTTAAAAGTGGGATTCTCCTAGGG
Organism: Lycium barbarum; assembly: GCF_019175385.1. Taxonomy (NCBI): domain Eukaryota; kingdom Viridiplantae; phylum Streptophyta; class Magnoliopsida; order Solanales; family Solanaceae; genus Lycium; species Lycium barbarum. The sequence goes on along the minus strand of NC_083346.1, from coordinate 20,025,124 downwards.
AAAGTAGTGTAGTAATCTTTTAGCTTGAAAGTTAGTAGGCTGATTTATGTAATAGTATATGTTTTCTCTTCAATTTTATTGCATATAGGAACACTTCCAACTTTACCGTTTTCTCGACTTATTGTTGTTCCAGGACTAAACCTGAAGGATGACATCCGATGAGTAGTCACATGGATTTTATAATGGGGGCCCAGAGACACCGACTGCAAAAGTGAAGCTATGTGTTGGTGCTCTTCCGTCTGGAAAATGGCGTTCCTGCTATAAACGCGGACTTACTTTCAACTTTAACTTCTACCTCTATGTAAACCGAACTTATGTAGTTCAATATACGAGTTGTGTGGAAAGTGTTGTGTCCTGCTAGAGGTGATGGTGTCCGTATAACATGTATTGTCTACAATTGTTCTTATAAGGCTTAATACCTAGATGAACCCTTAAACTTGGCATGTTTTGTAAGATAGGCATATAAACTTATAAGGTGACCAGATAGACACTTAAACTTACTCAAAGTGTATTTTTCAAGTTTTTCAGTTGTTTTGAAAACAAAAACTATATTTTTCAAACACTCACAATTTTCATGGCCAAACAAGCCCTAAATATATCACAAAATATTTTTTTTAAAATGCAAAAATAAGGCAAATGCATATACATGAGACTATAAATGTGCACTTAAACCAATAAATACTCGCTAATCGCAATTTTGCAGCTTTCAATTAACTCGGATTTTTTTTTTACACTTGAATAATTAAAAAACAATAACTTTAACCAATAAAAATCCTTAAAAAAAGAAATTTCAAATTAAGAAATTTCTAAGTTCAGTATTTCAAGTGTAAAAGAAATTTCAAATTAAGAAAACTGTAAAACCGAGAAGAAAATCCTTAAAAAAAAGAAATTTCTTAATTTGAAATTTCTTTTTTTAAGGATTTTTATTGGTTAAAGTTATTGTTTTTTAATTATTCAAGTGTAAAAAAAAAACCGAGTTAATTGAAAGCTGCAAAATTGCGATTAGCGAGTATTTATTGGTTTAAGTGCACATTTATAGTCTCATGTATATGCGTTTGCCTTATTTTTGCATTTTAAAAAAAATATTTTGTGATATATTTAGGGCTTGTTTGGCCATGAAAATTGTGAGTGTTTGAAAAATGTAATTTTTGTTTTCAAAACAACTGAAAAACTTGAAAAATACAGTTTGAGTAAGTTTAAGTGTCTATCTGGTCACCTTATAAGTTTATATGCCTATCTTACAAAACATGCCAAGTTTAAGGGTCTATCTGGGTATTAAGCCTTCTTATATAACTTAGACTAACATCATTAGACTCAAAGATGTGATCTATGTTATTGGGCCCCGTTATCTAGTGTATCTAAAAAGAAGCACAATGGCGAAACTGAAGCAGTCAAAGGGACACAGGTTGAACCTAGTCAAATAATTATATAATCTACTCGATAAGTATAGGTAAGCCAAATGGGCAAAATTGAAGTACACAAAGGGATTACGGATTCTATTCTTGGAGTAACTGTAGTGGGTGTAAAAGACAATTAAAAAAAGCTTGAGGCTAGAGTACCAATACCAAAAATAAATAAATAAATAAATAAATAAATAAATAATAAAGAAAAGGTTAAAAAAGAAGATGTAAGAATATAAAGTACTTTAATTTGTTGCTAATGGTGATATTATCTCATATGCGAGTAGAAGAAATAGCACATGATTTGGAGGGTTTGTTAAAACACATTTTATTAGGTTAAGCCTTGTGTTATCATCTTAGGCATCGTGGAAAATTATTTATTTTCCTAGAAAATAAATAAAACATCACTTATATTTAATAAGTTTTTTTCCTAAAAAATCTGCTACCTAGATTTTTTATTTTTTTGTTTTTTATCACACCGTGTATCTTTTTGCCAATTCTCCAATGATTTGGATTTTAGAAATGTCATGCCCGGCAAAAGAGCATTCATTGGCATTGCACCGTACGCATAAATGCTAATTTCTTTTCATGCATGCATTCCAAATGAATACATGATAGCCCGTTGCACTAAGCTCTCACTATATGTGGGATCTGAAGAAGGGCCGAAACACAAAGGTCTTTTGTACGCTTTCTACAAGAGGCTCCAAATGGATACATTACTTTCAATAAATGACATCACTAGTTTTAGTTCTAATATAAGTTTATTATAGGATAACTCGAACGTACATCGTTAATCGTTGTTTTTCCTTCATACCGGGTCCCTAAGGGGTGTTTGTATGTAACACCCTATTGAATCACACAGGCCAAAAAGCAACAGATTAATGTTGAATGACATTAAGTTTTTCTTTGATATCCCTGTCAATCCATACACGAAAATGTTCAGCGACTGTTTCCATACACACTGACGTATCTTTAGTTCCATATGGAAGTACTATAAAATCCTTGCCTTAGGTGTTGAAGAAAAGGATAAGCCTAAGGCTATATTACATTTAAAAAAATGTAAGTTCTATAATCACAAGATGGTTTTTTAACTCTTTATGGACAATTCAGAGAATCATTTTTACTTTCGACTAATCAAGAATTTGATCCTCGAGCTCAGGATTCGTCTGTCTATGGTATCATACTATCAGTTCAAGACTACAGTATGTTATTTAATGAACTCGCTGAGGCTAACACTGTCTCCGATGCTAACAGGTCGCAAAATGGGAAGTCCAAGATCAAATGGTCCCAAAGAGTCTTCCTGCAAGAAAACATAGGAAAGAAATAGGTTAAGTTCTCCTGTGGTCAAGAAGAAAAACTTCAGGTGGCACAAGATAAGTGAAAAGGCGGAAAGTACCCATTTGATGCCCTTTAGCCCAAGGCTGCTGTCTTCATCAAAAACACCCCGTGAACGAGAAAAGAGAGTTGTCTTTGGTTGCTCTGATGATTGATCTTGTGCGATCACACTTTGAGTTGAGCGCTGTAACAACATCAGAATGTAAGGAACCGTCAATCCTCCCATGAGAATACACGAAGTCATGTCACAGTGAAGCAGGAAACAAGATCAGGAAGCTCCACACTGAGCTCTTATCCTTATATGGAAGCAGTAATATCAAAACCCAAAAACTAATGATGGTTTGAAACTGAAAAATAATAATCTGAAAACGAGAAAAGACTACAGAGCAGACAAACCTCCGCAGCACTAGAGGATGATGGAATTCTGAAAGATTTTGAGCTTGTATACTCGTGACCGTTGCCAGAACCAGCTTGTCCACACGAAGTTGTTGCATTTTCATTTCCTGATGAAATTTTACGCACTGGAAATGCATGACATGTCTCTTCAGCATCCAAGATAGATGAGTGCAATTCATGAGATGATGACTTTGAAATTTCAGGGCGTGAATTCATGCGTGCAGCAACAAACGCATCAAGAGAGTCAGGTTGTGAGCTTGGTTTGTCCTCACTTCTTTGGTCATGATTTTTCACTTTCTCCAGCAGGGACGCCTCAGAGAGCAATCCTCCAATGCTCAAGTTAGTGAGATTAAAATCCCATGAAAATTTTGACTCAATGTGTGGCCCACACTTTGACGTTTCCTTCAAACCAGATGTTCCTTTTGAATCTAAATTGAAATCACTAATCTTTTCCCGAGAAGATGCTTCAGAAAGGAAGCCTCCTTTGCTAAAATAGGAACTAAATGTAGGTGGCTGCAATTCCACTCTGTTCTCTTGGTTCATTTCAGTAGATGTCTTACCCTGCAAAGACACTTCAGACAGCAAACCTCCTATACTAATATCAGAAACTGACTGGATTGGCTGCAAATCCAATTTATTTTCTGTCTTGCTGATCTTTCCTTGCAAAGATGCCTCAGAAAACAATCCTCCAATGCTTAAGTTGGTCAAAATATCATCCCATGGATTGTCTGTCTTTGAAGGGACATTTTGCTTTCTTACTTCATCAACCTAGAAAGGAGTATCAACTATCAGGGGCTGAATTTTAAGATGTGTATAGCCATTTCTGCTGGTAAAAGAACACATCTACGTCCATTGAGAGGAGTCACCTCTACGGACTAAAACAATAGTTAGACCAGTCCTAGAACACATCAAAATAATCACAGAAGGTACGGTAGTCGTTAACAACTGATCTTAGCACCTCATATGCAGTAAGGGAACCGCACCCTCCAGGAAGGTACGGTAGTCGTTAACAACTGATCTTAGCACCTCATATACCCTCCAGGTTTTGTGGCAATAAGTTTGGCAGGCAATTTTAACAATTGATTTATCCATAATCCTATAAAGAGACCATGTAATGAGGACATCTAATGCATTGGGCTCTCATTTATGAATTAATTAAAGCTTTTGCAACTGGCAACTCTAGCAGTATCAGTATTACTGCCAGAGTTCCCCACAATCACAGAATATAAGGGGCAGCATTATTTTTCAATCTGTAAAACTTTTCAGCATAAGTTCCTAACTTAAGCAAACTGAAATCAGCAAAATCATAAATGGTTTCAAATAGAATGACTGAGAAGATTTACAGAACAAGAGATTAAGCGAAGGAAGCAGACAGGCAAAATTACTTACCATATGATCAACCTGTATGTTTGAAGCCATCTTCTGATTCTCAATTACAATTTCATGCTCATTTTTGCAGATTGGTTTACTAAGCTCTTCATTTTTCAACTTAGCTCCCTTCACTTTGTCATTTGCTATGTCCATTGCATCAGCAAAGATTCTCTTAATACCCCTCGATTGTGCATGCATACCCGAGGCTGGGGAGATATCAGGTACCTCAAAAGCCTTGAGCTTAAGATCAGAAAAACAGCCATACCTAGAAAATTTGAGACAAATTAAAACCTTCTGATTGAAGAGCTATATGCTAAAAAATGAAATCAGACCAGTCTAAAACCTTAAGCGAAAAATGGCAGGACTTTCTATTGCTGCATACACTTCTCCTGCAGAAATGTTGGTATCTTTTGAGCTCCATCGTTTCTGTGATGCTATGTTTTCTGTATTAGTATCATAGGGGAATAGAAGGAGCTCCCCTAACCCCAAACTCGACGAACTCCACTTTGTATAAAGGTGCTTAATCACCGACGATATCTTCTTCTGAGCACTTAAAGTGAGTTCCTGGAACGGATTGCAGCCATCCTACCAGAAATACCAAAACCATCAAGAGTTATTCCAGGTGCATTTTATGCAGAGTTCTATTCATTTAATGTATCATTTCCTAGTTATACCTTCTCCAATCTCTGTCGGGTACTTTTATTTATTGGAAAAAGCTGTAGCTTAATCTTCTTACAAGAATCAAGCTGTTGACTCCCTGCTGCAGCATCGCCTTTTGTTACAGGGGAACAAGTCGTCCTTCCCGGAAGCTTTTGACAAGATACCTTCGAAGCTTGTAAGGGCAAAATCCCATCATTTTGCCCAGCTGAAAGATTTCTACATTCCCCTGAGAAGTACATAAGAAAAGTCATATCCCAGTTGAGAAAAAAGCCAAACAAAAGTAGATATCAATCAGAACACTCAACATACAGCTAACCAATCTCCTGGATCATGCAAGTATAAACTTAAATTTGGAAAGAAACAACTGTCTGCAAATTCGTGTCAGCTGCCTAACCTGCTGCATTCAGATTCTGCCGACTAATCCTACGTGTTGCTTTCTTTGATGCAACATTCTCCTTGTCACTGTATTTTTCATGAACCCCACCTATCTTTCTCTTCATCGATCGGCTAGATTTCATGGCAGCTTGCTCTGCTGCAAAAGAAATTTAATGACTGATTATTTCCATTTACTTTTTACTTCAGAAATTTCATTCATTTGATTCAACAAATATTTTCTCTATATTACATGTCATTATCAAATCTTTAGCAACAGCAGACTTGAAAAGTTCAGTTATTATAGAAGCATCAAATAGTTAAATCAATATCTACTTCTCGTAATGTCGATCACTCCAACAATATAAGGAACAGAAAAAGTCAAATGGTAAGCAATGAGTAATCAGCCTCTTAAGTGTCACTGCCAGCCAGTCTAGCAATGCTTCCTCTCATCTGGTTTTCCAAAGACAAACTGTAGCAATAGGTAAAACAAAAGTCACAAATAGTTCCTTGAGCGACAAAAGAAACAATAGCATAAATAAGGTAAGATAAATATTCTTCATTGACCTTATTCCCCAAACTTGCAAATTAAGCATATTCTTCCTATCATTTTTTATCTCAGCAGCAAAGTTCTCATAACCCAAATACTTTCGCCACTAAAATGCAGAAAACTAGTCGAGTATTAAACAATATGCCATGAATCAATTTTGGTCTCTGTATCTAGAACACTTTCAAGCCCCTTAATATTTTCACTAAAGCTTCTTAATTTAGAAGATTGAACTAAATCGTCAAATTGCAAAGAGAGAATGATCTGGTGAATCTCCTGAAAAGCCAACTTCCATGAACTCGGCCTTCCATGGCCCTATGTTCAAGTACCTCTTCTTCTATTCAAGCCTTGGCAAAGCGGTTTTTATCTTATTTGTATCCTAACGAATTGAAAAGGACTTCTTAATAATGCACCATATAGCACACCCTTGTTATGATGTCCATGCCAGCTTTCGCCTACCTTGACTAATTCATCCCATCATCACATGTACCGGGTAAATCTCTATCTACCAAGGCTTGAACAGATGGGACGAAATCACCTAGTGTTTTTGCATCCGTTCATGGTTCTCAACTTACTTCGTTGACCACTAGGACACACCTTGGGTGCCTATTGCACTTCTCCTCATTGAAATATTCTTGCTTTCAGTTTCCTCAACAATTCTCCCGTTTCCTTTTTAGAGCTACGCATCACAAACTGTTAAATGTTGCTCTTAAAAAGAGTTCCTTTCATAACTGCCTTAACATCAACTAGGTTAAACTCGAAATATTCTCTGCCCCCTATTTGACATCTGGAATCCATTCACCATTACTATCTAAGACGTTGTACGGTACAGAAGCAAAATTCAACTCAGCTCAGTATGAATTTCACATCTTTTTTGATAAGGTAAGGTTTTTTTTTTTTTTTTTTTTTTTTAAAAAAAACAGTTCTTATACATCATAGAGTCGAGGTTTAAACTTAAATTGAAAGTCAGTAAAATATCGAGTACAGAATTGTCAAGGGTGACGGAAGAGGGTTAACCCAAAGCTTGGGCAGATTGAAGTTAAAGTACTTGACAAACTGTTTCCTGAGACCCTAATTCAAGATGAATCCTGAACCATGTCTGTCTTTGTTTCCCGCTTTAGCACAGATTTCCGGCTTAGTTAAGATACCAAATTCAGTAGAAAGAGAGAGGATTGATTAACAATTACTCTCATCGTCCTAATGTACATGATAATCTTTCTATTTCAGAACGTCATATTTCACAGATTTCAAGATTCCAAATTGATTTAACCAATCAAAATTCAAAATTTGATGTGATATTCTTCTCTATCAACCATGATGATTCAGCTCTATTGATTTAACAATTACTTTGTGGGATTTCACTGGGTATGTTGTTCTGTATCAAACTAACTTGTCAACCACTGTTACATGTAAGTTAGTTTCAGGAAGAGCATTAATTCTCACTAGCTAAAATAAATGGCAAAGATTGAGTATTTATTCTCACTAGCAGACGGATATAAATCATTTCATTAAGGGTAAAAGGGAAATTTTAAAGTTAAGTTGTTTGTAATTATAGAAACGTAGGTAAAAAGGAAAGCTTGTCACATAATTACTAAACAGAAAATTCAGATTCAAAGGCATAAGGACAATTAAACTAACTTTGAAGAAACCGGAGCTAGGGTTTTCTTATAACCCTGAATTGCATAAATTCCAATTCCAAAGTGGCAATTAAAACTACGTTTTTTCAGTTCAATCAACAAATCAACAACACAGGTATAAACATATCATTTCCAACTGAATTTTATTTCAAATTCAGATCTTTAAATTACAGTTGATAATAGTTAAAACTAAACAAAAAAGATAAGTGGAAGGAAAATTGAGACTTGCCTGGAGATACAAATATAGTGGGCGGGAATGAAAGATTTTGAGAAACAACAACAACCACTCGCCGCCTATATTTTTTATTTTTATTTTGAATCTTTTTTCTTTTTCCGGTACACGTATTTATATGTGCATTTTTCCATATTTTTATTTTTTTTCTCCAATTTTTCTGTTTACTTGGGCTTCTGTGTGGTGTACCATAGAGCCCAAACCATGTACCTACGCCTTATATAATGGCCCTAAGGGAAAGGACACAAGTAGTCATCCGGGACAACCGAATGGCCCAAAAAGCTAAATAGACATTTTTTAGCCTTTTTAAAAATAATTTTATTTCGTAGCCTTTTTTCAACTAATTTCAGAATTTTTAGCCTTTTTAAAATAATTTTATTTCGTAGCCTTTTTTCAACTAATTCCAGAATTTTTAGCCTTTTTAAAATAATTTTATTTCGTAGCCTTTTTTCAACTAATTCCAGAAATTGTATAATTCTTGTATAGAATATGTATCACTATTGTATATGTATAGAAAATGTATCATACGTGTAAAAACTGTATCATTGTTGTATAGAATATGTACCCCTTCAGTATGTGTTTAGAAAATATTATAATTGTTATATAATTTATGTACAATACATGTATAATCAACGTATACTTACATATTATACACATATTATACACAATTTCCTCCTCACTTTTCTTTCTTCTTCATTTCTCTCATTTGTGAATTTTTTTCGTCACATATTTGTTTCCTTTTTGTGACACGCTTAGTCGCCACAAAATGCATAGTTCTTGTAGTGACCCAGTGGAGTCGTCACAAAAAATCCTTAGCAATTCCAATACATGCAGTGACTAGCGACTTTTTGATCTTTTGCAACAGTTTTAGTCGCCACAAAAATGTCTGATCTCTTATAGTGATTGAGCCGCTGGGCTAGCGCTCACTACTAAAAAACTGGCAAAAACCGACGGAAAAAAAAACCGACAGCAAAACCGAAGAAAAAAACCGACGGATTCCGTCGGCTTTTTGATAAATTTTTAAATCCTTTTTTGTTAAGAAAACCGACGGACGGCGTCGATTATTTCGCTCATTTTATAATTATTTTCTAAAATAAACAGACGGACTCCGTCGATTTTTTTTATTTTTTTATTCCGTCATTTTTTAATTTTTTTTTTTTTACATAACCGACGGAGTCCGTCAGTTTAAACCGACGCAATCCGTCGATTTTCAAAAATCGACGTAACATAAATCGACGGACATGTTGCATCGATTTTTCGTCGGTTTTCACTAGAAACCGACGCAGTCCGTCGATTTTTGCCTTTTTTTAGTAGTGGCTCATCAATTGTTTGGGCTAAAAGTCCATTTTGCGGCAATAAGGTAAAACTTGGGCCATTAAAATTTTTTATGGCCACACAATGTCCTTTTCTCTTATTACTACTCCATCCGTCTCAATGTATGCGACACTGTTTGACTAAGCACAAAGTTTAAGAAAGAAGTGAAGACTTTTGAAATTTGTGATCTCAAATAAACTTTAAAAATTTGTGTGACTATAAATCATTTCATTAAGGGTAAAATGAAAAATTAAAGTTAAGTTGTTTCTAGTTATAAACATGTGATATTCTTTTCGGATAGGCTAAAAAGAAAAGTGTGCCACATAAATTGGAGTTGGGGGAGTAGTAGAATTAAGCAACTCTGGAATAATTAGGATTTCTTTAGGGGATATTCCCTATATATACGAAATTAGGATCATATTTATCAATAGTAGCGGTATTTTTCAGTTTATTAGAACTAGTGACATTTTGCTAACAAAATATCCTGAATTACTATTGTGATTGGTGGCATATCTTTCGGGTTTCAGTTTAATGAAGATTTTATGTGATTCACCTAGATCTATACTGATCTTTTTACCTGTAACATCTTTGTTTCACTCCCAAACGCCAAGTGTCATTGACGGTCAAGTTAGAGCTTCAAAATTTGATAATTTTTTATACAATTTGTTGTAATAAAAATTCATTATTCGGATTCAACGTATAAAATTAGGTTCTGATCAGCCTACAACTTAAATGCAATTTTCATACAACTCATCACACAATTATAATACAACTTTTATACAAGAAAAGCCAAATCGAGCAACAAAAAAATTGTATGATACAATATACAACTTCCATACAACATTTATACAATACAACTACAAAACAACATACATCTTAAATACAAATTTCATACATTTTGCATATAAATGGAATAAAATATATCTTTATATGTATTTCGTATGTGATTTGTATATATTTTAATGTTTCAATGATCTAAATTTTTCATATCAATTCTTCTAGCCCAAGTATTGAATCATTGTTTTAAATCATGCCTTAAGCTTTGGACAATAATTTTCATACGAATCTCACATCAAATAATCACAACTTCAGAATGTTAAGCCATGACTTCGAGCGTCAAGTAACCTAGTCGTTTGGTCCTCGAACTTCCTCTAATAAATTCCAGTAATTTTTGACTTTCTCTAAAAAATTCCAGTGATTTTTTTGGCGAAACAATGACAGCAACCACGGAGGGGGTTGGGGGATGGAGAACGTGAGAAAGACATAATTGTTGTGTGACAATGTTATATCTACCTATATGTCTTGTAACTCGGACAAAATTGCTTAAGGAGATCTTATTGTGCAATATGCACCCACTCACTCCTGTGGATATTTTTACAAAGAAACTATTGTGATCTTAATTTTATCTTCTACGTCACAATCTGTCCATCATTTCTGACCGTCCAAATTAAGGGGCATATTAGACTCTTAACATGACATAAAATCCTCTTCCAGATTCAATCGGACGACGAATTCTTACGTGGTCCAAGGAAATCAAAGGTCCCCCCATTGTTGAAGATTTGCTCTTCTCAGGCTTTCTGTTGGCTTTTCCAATTCATTCGTGAATAATAATTCAAGGGCGTGAAGCGAGTAGGATTTGCTGGGAATTCTGGATCGAAGAAGAGGCAGATCAAAATATGATGCGAAAAAACCAAAATCGATATAAATGGAAGATGCCTATGAAACTCCTTTTTCTAGGTAAGGATAGGTACGAAGTTTCCACTGAGGCTAATATTAATAATAGTAATGCTGATGACGATTTAAAATTTTAGATCTTCCATCTGATAAAAAATATTTAGAAACCTAAAGTTCTCTATGTTAATTGTTATTGTAGATTCTTACATTAATATAAGATTATAGTCTCCTTATATAACTTGTCTTAATTTATCTGACTTTTAATGAATACTTTACTTGTTGTTATCATTTGGCTTAATGCATATGAGGCCCCCTAAAATTTGTATTTTTTTTCTTCATTTTAGCACTTTAATTAAGTGTTGTTCTTATTGAACCCGTGAACTTGTTCTCAAGTGTGTCTATCAAACACAATCCAACTTACATAGTATTCCATCTTCAATGTAGCAACATACTAATATATATTCTAATTTAATTATGCCATCTTTTAGCAAAGATTAGCAGTAATTGATAGAGGAAAAAAGAGTAGCTTTTAATTAAGCAACAGTGGAAGAGTAGAAATCAACACATCCATGACCTAAAGAATAACTTACCACATGTCTAAAATATTACTCCACCTTCATTTCCTCAATTTAGTTTCTACTTCTAATAAAAATCAGATTTAGGGGGTTTGATAGACACACTTGAAAACGAGTTCAGGAATTTAATAGGAACAATACTTAATTGAGATGTCAAAATGAAAAAAAAAAAAAAAAGTTTAGGGGACCGCATATGCATTACGCCTCATCATTTTGATAACCTGAAAGCGTGTCAAAAGTTCTTTTACATCCAAGTACATATTACATTTGATAAATATCTTTGTTATTTACCAAAGAAAAAATTGTAAGTAATTTAAAATTATGCACATTTATAAATTGAAAAACTTATAGTGTAAATTATTCAGTGTTCATATATATTAGAGACAACAACTTGCTAATCAAATATGTATTAAGAAATCTAGATGATCTCAACAGTTACATTTTTAACATAATCAACAAAGACATAAATAGTAGTAGCAATACAAGTAATATTGACCATGAAACGAAACAACATGAAAAAAAAAAAAAAACTTATAGTCAAAATAATAAAGTCACTCAAACTATTCTTTTAATACTTAGAATTCTTAAAAAGAAATTTTTATAAATACTAATTACTCTTTGCAAACAAATCAAATTTTGCATTCACAATATTTGGTTACCCCATTTTGAAAAGTAATACTCAAATTTCAAATTTATTTCTAAATATCAATATTTCATGATCTAGATCATTTTGTAGTGGAATCAAATGTATTTCTAAATATCAATATTTACTTCTCTTCCATGTACTATTTTTTTTTGTTATATACACTGTAAACACGTGATTTTTGACCCTCCCTAGTATTTTCTACCATTTTAGTGTCAAAATTTCTCTTTTAGGCCTAATCTTAATATTTAGGCTTTTATTTCATTTTAGTAGTTTTATTTGAAAATCACAAAACTAGGAATTGCGTTTTTAGGGTATATAAGTTTTATTTCATTTTTTTCAAAAGAAAGAGAAAATTTGCCAAAAGAAAAGATTTTTCTTTTAATTTAAGTTTAGCTGTCTTATTTTTTGGTTAGTCTAGAATCAACAACTCAATTAGTATTTTATTTCTATATTAATATTTTATTTTTCCTTTTAAAAATTGAACCAATAGAATAGTGCCACCTAGCAAAGATTCTCCCTTATCCACCCATAACTAACTTACACCTCACGGCACACGATTTCACATATTTTCTTATTTTTAACTAAACATTTCAATATTTGTGTGATTATTTTTTCGGGATTAAACTGAGAGTTCATTGAACAATATGTTACTTTTGTTTTGTGTTTATTTAGCTTTTCATTTCATGTGCTAGTATAGTATATGATTCGTTCTAACGGGCTAGATATAGTGCTCAACCGTAATTGGTTTTAAGGGAATATTAAGTTGTGTTGTAAAATAACAAAGCAAGCAAGAACAATATTGTAGACAAAGAGAGAAGAGAGGAGAATACTTTATTCCTCTTGAGGGATGTAAATACAATGAAGGGAACATCTCTATTTATAAGAGAAAACTAACTTGGTTCCAAAGTCATAAACCCTAGCTTTTCTCCAAAGATAGACATCCACAATAATAAATAAATAATATTTATAATACTCCCCCTGTTGTAAAATCAAGCTAAAAGGGTAACAATATAAAATGATGAAAGCAATAGAAATAGAGAGACAAGAGAAGAAAACTTTTTCATCCATCCAAGTATGTTCAAGTGTGTCCAACTATTACATACAACCCAACTATATATAGGAATACATTGAGAACACCAAAGGGTGTGTCATAAACATATGTAGTAACTATTTGGGGGTTATAAAAATAAAGCGTGGGAGTAGTGGTCATAAAGTAATGGGGGTTACTTCTACAAGAGTTATGAACATGAAGTAGTGAGAGTTATATGTAGAGGAGTAATAGACATCCACACATTAATATTTTCATAACACTCCCCCTTGGATGTCTATTGTTAGATAATATGCCTCGTTAAAACCTTACTAGGAAAAAACCAGTGGGAAAAATCCTAGTGAAGGAAAAAGAGTATGCTTATCTTGTAATACGCATTATCTGCTGCCTCGTTAAAAACCTTGTCAGGAAAACCCAGTGGGACAAAACCTCAACTAAGGAAAAAAGAATGCAGCGCGCATTTTACCCCCCTGATAATAACATCATTTGATATTTTGAAGATGACACATTCAAATCTTGTATATCAGCTTCTCAAATGTTGAGGTTGACCAAGCTGTCGTTAACAAATCTGCTAAATTGCCACTTGAATTTGTTGAATATCTTTTCACCATTCCTTTGAAGTCCGTGTGTGAAAATAACTTTCAGCGAGATGTGCTTTATTTTATTCCACCTTCAACGTATCAATTCTTGTAGATGATGCCTTCCAATGATCTTATATACGTGTTGATATTGGTCATGTCTTTGTGACCAACTCACATCCACAAAGATGTTAGATCCTTCAGCTCATCCTGATATCAATGTGTCATTTGCTTGCTTCATGATCATTGTTATCTTTGCATGATTTGCGTAAATAGCAAATAATTGACTTTAGCAGAACAATATAAATATGGCAGCACCCATATGCAAATAAATAACTTGTGTGCCATCGTATGTTACATAGAGCATATAATCTTCCTGCATTTGCGTAACCAACAAATCCTTGACAATATGGTTAGAAAAAATAAATCTATAGCAATATTTGATTTTACTCGAGTATCTCCACATAGAAGTAAAATTATTTCTTGCGAGCACATTAATAAAAATATTATGTCATGAATTATAAGAGCAAGAAATATAAGTGCACCAATTACACAAATACATGGTACTTTCTGACCATTTTCATGAGATTGAAATCGATCTTTCTTAATGTTAAGCGATGTCATGGCCATTGGGGTACTCAATGGAATGCTTTAAAACCTTTTAAATCCTTGAAGGATTTTCATATAAACTTCATTGTCTAGCTAGACATGACAACAATTCATTATACGCATTCAAAATTTTCATGTATTGCCAGACTGGTACGAAACCTCATTGCATCCACCACGGGAGAACTTATCTCCATACAATAATGCCAGGATTTGCGAAAAATCTTTATGCCACAAGGCACAAGTCGTACTTTATATCTTACGACTTTATTTTTCATTTTACTTTTTGCACAATAATTTATTTGTACCCCATTAACATTATATCTTGAGGTCCTTGGACTATAGATCCAAAATATCACTTTTCCAAGTGAAACCAAATATACTTGAATTGCGTATTTATTTGGCCAATCATTTATCTGTCCACTCTTTGACAGACTTAAATTCAAGATCCTCGTCACCATTTATAATATTAAGCGCTACATTATATCAAAAGATATCGTCGATTGGAACGTATCGAGATCTCTTTATTTTTCATCATTTTCAGGTACTTAAACCTAACCAAAGGTTGTATGAAATATTATGTCGTGGTGCTATTTTAAAGCACTTGCCTCATTAGTATGACCATCTTGATCATTTGCTCCTCTCCTTCTTCAAGGAGTTTTATCTTTGGAACCGATCGGTCTATCGCCATAGACTCTGTCCTTCAGGACTTTAATTCTAATTGGAATTGGAGCATTTACGACTGGAATATAATATTCACTTTTGGGTTAGTAAATGCATCTGGCAGTTAACTTGAATTATCTTTTTAATGAGGATCATATAATTCATTACATAGACCTTATTTTCCAGCCGCTTATCATCCATCCCCCTAATGTTAGGAAATCTAACATCTACCTCCCAACATTATTTGGGGACCCATCTTTATGCGTTGTGGTGGAGTAATTAAATCATATACCGCACTTTCAAAATTTTAGATGGGAATTATTTGGTTCCTGACTCTGAACCAATTATGATAGGGGACCTTATTATAACTTGTTGGCTTGATGCGTACAAGTGCTGCAACGTATTAAATAACATATCTCATCCCAAATTTCATTTTGGGAGTTTGTTCTCATAACCAATTGTTTAGCTATAATTGGAGGCATACAATTTCTACTAAACCAACTTAGATATAAACCAGCATTATCAACATCATTTCATAATTTGGAATCATGCTCTTAATTTAAAAATTTGAGCAAACAACCTTGCAAAAATCAAATTGCAAATTGATACCAAATGCACATGTGACCATAACATTGTTACACCTTGGAAATTTCATGTCGTCGTGTAGTGAATAAACCAATGCAAGCTTAAGGATAACAGGAAGTTCTTAAGACTATAATACGGATATTTAGTAGTCTTAGAATGCGTACGTTAAGATTTTTAAGTCATATGAATTGATGAAATAGGGATTGATAAGGACAAGTGGAGTATAAGTGGGGTTTAGGAAAGGTTTCGTAAAATTATTGCGTTAATAATTGTTTGGTAAGGCCTTGAGGACGAGTTATAGGGATTTTTAGATCATTAATGAAGTATTAAACAAGTGTTAATAAGGTTGTATAAGGATTGGAGATCAAACGAAACGACGAGGATAACTTCGGAAAAGCTATGAGTTATACGACTACCTTACACGGACCGTAGAACTTTATACGGACCGTATAAGGGTCTGTATAACCCAACAGGAAGAATGTTTTCCATGGTGGTGAACCACTGACACTTATACATACCGTACGTGGTTATACGGACCGTATAAGTGGTCCGTATAGTATCCGACGTGCTGGACAAGTTGTAAGTATAAATACATGTTTCCACTCTTATTTTCTCATTCTTTCCACTTCTCCACTTCTCTTCAAACTTCTAGACTATTCCATACACTTTTTCAACATAAAAATCAAGGGAAACCAAAGATCAAACACTAATATTCAAGGGAAATCAAGCATATGGAAGCTTGCTAGGGTTATGGAAGTTAGAAATTTCCTTTGGAATTGAAGCAAGGGTTTTCTCCAAGTGAATCAACCCTAACCAAAACCCGTTCCTACACATTCAAAGGTAAGTTTTATGATCTTTTCATGTTGTTTAAGGTATTGCGAAGTTGAAACACTTGGATTGTAGAAGGATATAGAAAAAAGGTCATGAATGTGAGAATAATGAGATTTTGAGTAGTAGCTTGAGATGAGTCATGGTTCTTGAGATATTGTGATTGTAAATATGTTATAAATGACATTAAGAACATGGGGTAAACATTATATGCAAGAAAACGTAGTAGTGTACTATGACCATGATTATGGAGGAATTGAAGTGATATTGTGAAATGTGAATAATGTAGATGAATGATGAATGTCGCCTATAATATTGTGAATGTTGTTATGGATGCTTGGAGTCGATATGTAATATGAAGAAAGTTGTATAAACAAAGGAAATGCTGCCCAATTTTCTCTAGCTTTAGTAAGCACGTTTTATAATCGATTAGCTAATGTTAATACGAACTTTCTTGAAGGTTGATGTGCCGTGAATTTCGGCACATTTTATGCCTTTGCCACTAGAAGCGTTGCTTGTTTTAAAGTGTTTTTACATCGTTTCTTATGTTATATTGGTGTTTTGTAGGGTTGGTTGAATAAGGAACGGAAATGATAAGAAATGCTGAAAAACGGACAACTTGGAGCAAAAGGATGGTCCGTAACTCATGTTACGGGCCGTAACGTGATCCGTACCAGAGAGGATACGTGCCGCTATAAAGGACGGTCCGTAACTCATGTTACGGGCCGTAACGTGTACCGTAAGCTGAGGAAAATTTCTAGAAAGTTGCCTAAGTAGTGTCACAGGTTACGCCCAGAAGGACGGTCCGTAATTTAGGTTACGGGGGCGTAACGTCATGGCGTAACGCATTGGCCACTGAAGACTGAGGCCATGATCTGCTGGAAGATACGGACCGTAACCTGTGTTACGGTCCATCGCAAGAAGCCGTGACATCAAGCTGACAAAGGACGAAACCGAAGGACGGACCGTAACCTGTGTTACGGTCCGTAACGATGCCGCGTAAGGGTCACTACAAAAAAATAGTGTTTAGTGACGGACGTATTTTGTCGCTAATCAGCATATATCTGTTGCTAAACATGTGTTGCGACGGATTAGCGACGGAATGTCGTCTGTTACAATTTTGCGCGTTGCTAACCTATTAGCGATGAAAATATGAAATCCGTAGCAAACTTAGCGACAGAGTAGCGACGTATGAGATCCGTTCCACATTATAGCAACGGATTATTTTGTTGCTATTGTTATGAATTCCGTGACTAATTTCATATTTCATTTCGTCGTTTTAGTAAATTAGCGATGAAAACCATTGTTGCTAATCCGTCGCAAAATATTTGAATTATTTATGCCTGCATTTAGCGACAATCTGTAGCCTACTGTTTTCCCTCTAGCAACGACCAAAATCCATCGCAAATCTGTCACAAATATTTTTCTTCCGATTTTTTTTTAAAATACACCTGTTGAAACATACTAAATACAAAGTAATAAATACCCTTAAAAATAACTGACATTCACATAAAATAATATTTATAAAAAATATTCAAAATAGATAGCGGAATCCTAATCGTTAAGTCCAAAACACCGACAACACCAAGCTGTCAACTACCAAAAGAACCCACACATCCATCAAGTATTGTTAGTGCATAATTTTATTCTTTCCAACAAAAAGCAAATAACATAAAAAACTAATGCATGGGTCAAGGACTACGATCATTATCAGAAACTAAAAGATCAACATCGTCAACGTTAGCAATAGTAGGAGGAGGCACTATGGGTGTCACAACTGATGGTTTGTCGATAGGAGTATTTGCCAAGACCATATATTCTTCTCTTCCTTGTTCCCCCAGCAGCTTCGTAATATGCTTCACATTGATCAATATCAGACTGAGACTGTGATTTTTCCCGTAATACTTCTTGATATCTTTCCTGTAATAAGTAGTGAAATTAAAACATCAAGAATACTAATCATTCAATTTTTACCAAATAAAAAGAGAAATGAATTCCAAAGATAAGGGAGCAGATATTTATCCATTTTTCGTTGGAATTGAAGTCTCATGATGACCAACGAAAAAGAGTTTCATACAACTTGGATATAAATGATCATATACACTGTCTCATAGTCAAATAACAGAACATGAAAACAAAGACAATTAGAGTTCCTAAACAACAAATGTAGTATCATGTTCAAAATAAGAAAAATATTTAAAGTAAGCATCTGAGTATCAACATGAGGCAGCTCTTTCCAACAACCTTAGACTAGTAGTTTTTGACCTTTGAACTTGCTCAAGTATAACAATTTTATCTCCAGCCCAACATCAACTATTCTATAGTAAAACCGTAGCAACATACAACAACAATTCTCCCCAAGTAAGGCATCATGATGTGGCCATGAATAAGTGCAGTTGCTTATCTTTATCACACCAGTAATTATGACAGTTCAACATCTAGCATATAGCAAGTGTTCTCAAGATCAGAAGCTGCTCGAAGTGATAACCGACACCGTAGCCAAGTATAGTAGCAACCAAAGGGAAGCAACCCTTAAATTGTAACAGATGTGTATGTCTCAAATGTGAACTCAGGTATAGCACCTGTTCCAACCGTTTATATGCAGTAACAGTAATACAAATTCCAGCAAAAGCACACCAGTAACAACATAGAACATCAACAGCAATGCAGGTTTATGTTTAGCAAAAAAAAAAAGGCTTAGTTCAAAATGGAACAACAAGTAACCTTATAGCACAACAGTTCCAACACCAAGATATATAGGAGCTTAATTCATCAGATGCAACGGCGAAATCACAAATACAACAGCAGCCCATAAAATGTAGCAGCACATGTCCTAATAGTTTCACTATTAGGCCAAAATGCTATGGCAAAAACCAAGCAACCATTTAATCTCAATTCATTACCGATCATAGAAGCCAACTGTAGGTAATGGCCAGATTTTATGGTGAAGTCTAAAAGTTGAATATAGAGAGCAAAGTAATAAAAGAAAGGATATATAATTCTTTCCATGCTTAGTTCAAGAGCCAACCAAATTCAAAATTCATAAACGATGTACATGGATTGCATACATATATCCCATTTGTAAAAATATAAAGCAGATTAAAGGAAACATATGAAATTATATATAAAGATTCCTGGAGATGGCTTGCCACATTCCCTCTTGTAACTCCTTCAACATTCATCAGGTCAAAATCTTCTTACGGACATTAGAAACAGGACGAAAAAAATTGTCCATTAATATGGAAGTATCCATATAATAAAAGATACACAAAGACTAACCACAGTGATGCTAAAGAAAATCACCTCCAATGCATAAATAATTAACTGCTGCAACAAGCTTCCTATGAAGCTCTATGTGAAGCTTTCATTAGGAATCCCTATGAAACTTTATAGACCAAAAAAAATTGCAGGATTTTCATTGCTTGCATCTTCTTCATCCTTCATTTTCTTGTTAAGATTCCCGTTTGATCTGGTTTTCCTGAAAGTTGTGCTTCTCACCTCTTCCTCCTATTTGATGAGGCTTGTCTTGATTGTTAGACTTATTAGAACTAACTGCAATGAAGATTGTGTCCGTTTAATAAAATCCCCATCTAATCTTTCTGCTTCATTCAACTTAGAAGGTTAGCTACTTGAGCTATGCTACAGGTCATATTTGTTGCTGGAATAGATAGCACAAGTTTTGCAGATAAGACGAACAATAAATCTGTCATACACTCTAATCAATCCATTAGGAACAATATCATCTTAAGAAATAACATCTTATAAGATTAATGTATCATAAGATAATAATAACTCCTTACCCTCACAAACTCTACCAATTTCTTCTTTTCGCCTTTGTCAAAGCATCTCCAATCAACTATGTTTAACGTCGTTAATTCTGGATTTCTAGCGACAAATCCTAGAAAGCTCGCAAGCTTGCAACCTTCTTTTCTAATGGCTTGGTTACGACTATTGAACTGCACAACAATTGTCTTTTCTGGAGGCAATTTCCAAATATCTTTTACTAATGTGGGCCCACAAACCTTCCTTTTTTCCGAAGTACCTAACATGAAAAAGATTCAAAGGTCATGAGTTAGTTGATGTCATAAACTATACATTAGTTATGGAACTAAATAGATTACCACATAAATCACCAGGAAACAAACAGTATGGAGAGGCCAAGCTTGGAATACAGTTTCAGTAGAGAGTAACCTTTAACCGTCAGCAGCATGTTCAAAATATTAACTTAATCAAATCATATATCGACTCTTTAAGACTAAAGAAACTAAATAGTACAAAAATTGATTTCCAACAGAGCCCATGCATATTATTTCTAGTATCAAGAATATTAATGATCTGTATACATATTACAACCCATACTTCAAATCTTTCTATTCGTAAGACATTAAATTTAAAAAGATTGAGCCATAAATCTTATTCTTAAAGCAGAACCGCGCACCTAACATGAATAAGAAATAGCAAATACCTTTGTTGAATGCTAAATGAGGAGTGCTTTGGCAGCAGATCATGAAATCTTTTAAGCTGTAGAATAAATAACAATTGACTTTTGGTCTTAACATGTATGAAGTATCAGGCTACGAGGTCAGTAGATTGAACGTTTAATTTAAAAAATAATTGCCATCAGTCAGAGATCATCAAAATGATTTAACAAAAATAAATAAACTTTATTTTGCAAATTAGAACTCGCCATAGTTGAACATCACAAAATCACAAATCGACTTAAACTCAAGTGTTGGATACCTCGTAATCAAATTTCTTTGACAAAAAAGACCAGAAAGTGAACGAGATGAATGATGCCCTAACAGTCTTGAAGCTTACATGAAATAGATCGAGAGTGAGAATATTGAGACAGCAGCCGAGCTCGAGCAGCGAAAACCAAAATTATCATCAATAAGAAAAATTCTTAACTTCCAATTCAGTGGTGTATATGTGTAATTTTGAAAGTGGTAGGTGTAATTTCTCTTTTCCAAACCCGAATCTGATGTCTTTCTAATTTCAGATTGACTGTCAAACCTCTAGATGGATTCTTTCTTAAACTCCTAGATAGGCTATCTTCTAATTACAGTATTATTTTTCTTTGAAGGTGTTCTTTTTGACTCTTAGCTTGACCATGATAAAGAGTCTACCCACCACGCCATGAAAGGCAACTAAAGATCGAAGGGTCTGCTTTCTTGCCCACAAATTACATTTACACACTACTTTCTTGTTTTTTTTTTTTTAATAAAAATCTCAAAATAATTCAACTCAGATTATTAGCCTTACAAGAACAAAACCACAAGAATTTGATATATGTTCCCACAAAATCTAATTTAATGGGATGAGTAGTCCATTATTTAATTTCACAGACCCACCATTATTTAATTTCACAAACTACTAGCCAGTTTCCTCGTTCTTGCTTTATCACACACAAAACTTAAAAAATCCATAACAAAATTCTTCTCTTAATTCTTCTCTAACCCAACACTTAAACTTCAAATAAATTATAAACCCAACAGTTTTTCAAGACACCCAACTTCGATTTTAGCAAGAAAACACTTAACGACGCTCTGTTCTTTAGATAATAAGCAAAAAAACACAGATTTCTTAACTTCTATTTCAGATTTAATGTCAGAAAACACAAAGAAAGAGATAAAGAAGAAATAAATTGCCCATAAAACATAGAAAAAACAAAACATACATGTCCTTTAGATAAAAGATGCAGCAGAAGAAGAGAAAAACACAATAGAAACCCTAGATTCACATTATTTTGATCTAAATTCACAATTTCTCACACTCTCTCTCTATATTGTGCGCTCTCTCTCTCTCTCTCTCTCTCTCTCTCTCTCTCTCTCTCTATATATATATATATATATATATATATATATATATATATATATATATATATATGTGTGTGTGTGTGTGTGTTGGGTGTGTTTGAAGTGAGAGGAAATAAATGAGTGCCCTAGGATATATCTTTTTTTTTTTTAATATTTAACGACGGACTAGCGACGGATTTTATATTTCGTCGCTAAATAATACATTGACTTCTTTTAATAATTAATATTGCGACGAATTTTTCTGTTGCTACGAATATATATTTTTTGGAGAAAAATTGAAAGGTCTGGCGATGGATTTTCCGTTGCTGAATCTGTCACTACATAAAAATAAAATTTGCCGCGCCTCTTCTGTTGCTAAATCTGTAGTGAAATTTAAGGCGCCAAAAGTTCGCGCTAATAATTAGTGATGAAATTCAATTTTCGTTGCTAGTCCGTCGCTATATAATGACATAAAATTTTAGTTGCTTTTCTTGCGACAAAATGAGCATTCCGTAGCTAATCCGTCGTTAATTAGCGACAGAATATGGTCTGTCGCTAATATTCCGTCACTAAACGCTGGTTTTTTAGTAGTGGGTGTTTTTGTCCAGAAAGTTGGCGCGATTTTTGGCCCTATAAATACTTAAAGTTAGGGTTTTAATTCATATTTCTGATTTTCTTTGGAGCATTAACTTAATTCTTGAATATTTGAAGTGGTTGGAGCATTTAAAACACCAACTTCACTTTCATTTCATATTGTATTAGAATCGTAAGTATATTATGTTAACTTTTAAGCTTTCTTTGTTAACCAAAATAATGAGTAGCTAATTTTAATTCTAAGGTTGTGGATCCCATGATGGCTATTATGTGAATGAGTTTCTACTATTGATATACGCATAATGGTTGTTGATATTTATTCTATCTTTGTGCATTAGCGTTGGGTAATGATTGCAAGCATTAGCCTAAGCTATTATACTCACTTTTCTTGGGAAAGAGAGTCAGTATAGGTAAGATTGAATAACAATGACTCGGGGCGTTAACCCTCGTTTAATAGACTAACTTAGGGATAAGAATAAGTCTAAATTGGCATTATTGGTCGCTCTTCGATTTCAACTCTTTTACATTTGGAAAAATCATAAAGAGGAAATACGGCCTAACTATTGGGAAACATTAGGAAGTCCTTAAGAGATCAAGTGCATACCCTTAGAACAACCGTTAGAAGTATATCACATTGAAACCTGAAGCATAATATCTATTCAAAATAGGGAACACAACCTTAGTCTCTCTCTCGCATTAAGTACAATTCAAGTCAAAGTATTCAATTACATTACTCAACAAATATTTCAAACTATTTGGAATAGGATAAAAGCCTTTAAAGACTAGTATCACATAAAATTAGTACCCTTTTCTCTCCATATTCCCTTTGGGATTCGACCCCAACCTTGTTTGGGTTACTATATTTGACAACGTCCGCTTTACGCCATTAATAGGTGTAATTTGAGCGTATCAAATTTTGGCGCCGTTGCTGGGGAATACGGCTTTGAAATTACTGATTGTATCGTACTCTTCTTTAAAAACTTTTTCTATTCCATCATACCTTGTTTGTTGTTGTGGTGAACCAGGTAAACATGGCTGGAAGACCGAATCGAAATCAAGGAAACCAAGGGGGACTCCAAGTGAACCCACCTGCACCAGAAGAGGACGAAGATGAGAATATATTTGCAGAATTCATCAATGAAGCTGATTATGCTTCTGCTGTGGTCCCTCCTAGGACTGGAAATGCTACGTTCAAAATTGATAGTTCTATCTATCAGATGCTGAAACTTGAAGGTTATTTCCGAAATTCTTTGGAGGATTGTCCACTTCGACATTTGAAGAACTTCCTGCACGTGTGTGCTCAACAATCCCAAGGTGCTGTTTCTGCTTATGCACTTCGGTTACGGGTCTTTAAATATTCCTTGGCTAGCCAAGCAAGGGAATGGTATGAAAAGCTTCCCAGCAATTCTATTCATAACTGGACCGAGCTAGCCAATACATTTCTGAAGAAGTGGTTCCTACCGAGCAAAAAGGCTGAACTTCGAGATAAGATCTTTGAGTTCAAATAGCTCCCGGGGGAATAATTATATTTGGCATGGGAGCGGTTCAAGTACTATCTATCTCAATCTCCAACTCACGGGTTTTCGGATGCTATTCCCACGGAGAAATTCTACAAGGGCTTAGATACAATGAATCAGATTGCTGTCAATACTGCCGCAGGAGGATGCTTCATGGACAAGTCATTTATCGTCATCACCCGTTTTCTTGATAAACTCACCACCCACAATCAAGCTTGGCATTCAACTGATAGTGAGAGTCTCTCTTATGGTAGTCCATCACTAGCTGCCGTTGCAAAAGAAAACCATGAGAGAGATTATGCCCTTGCTCAATTGCAAACCACGGTGGATCTATTATTAAAGAAGCTGGCAGAAAAGGATGCACAAGGGGTAAATGTTGTTGAGGAGTTACCACCTCATCCACAGGGAATGTATCAAGTCCCTGAGGGGATGTACCAAGATGGGCAACAACAGTATGAAGATGCTAATTATGTCAATAACTCGCAAGGGGGTTATCAAAGGAAAAATTATCAAGATCCAGGTTATCACCCATGGCAAAAGCCTCAACACCAATTTCAAGGGAACAATTATAGCAGAAATGATCAGGGAAATCCAAATCAAGGGAATTACAATAACAACAATTATGGTAACAAGAGCTCGAACCCCTACATTCCACCAAGGGGGAAAGCATCAAATTCCCAACAGTGGAGAGACAATTCAACTAGCAACTCTGCTAGTAATGCGCCTAATGATTCTGCAGAGCTGAAAAGTATGATGCAGAAAATGCTAATGAATCAGGACAGAACTGAGAGCACAATAAAGGGAATGTCTCAGGTTCAACTATCTCATTCAGCTTCCATTCAGAAGCTTGAATCGCAATTCAGAGACCTTTCTAGAGAAGTGCATACTCCTCAACGTGGACAACTACCAAGTGATACAGTACCAAATCTGAAAGGTAGTGGGGTAAACTCTGTGGAGCATGTAGCTGCTATTAGCACCAGAAGTGGAAAAATACTTCAAGGTGCTGATAAAAAGGTAGTTGATCTCGAGCCAATTGTTGAAGAAGAGGCACAAACTGATGTATCTAATGTTATTGTGGAGGAAGAAACAGAGTAGGAAGTCCCTATTATAGCTGAAGAGGAGCAGAATCTTGATAATCTCAAGGCACAAGGAGAAAAACAGGAAAAGGGGAAGGCAAAACTTTCTGGCGCTCTACGCCCTTTGAGCCAATTGTTCAAATCTTGACCGCCTTTCCCTCAAAGGCTAGTGAGGAAAACAGAAGATGACAAGTGATTGCGATTTTATGATCAACTCAAGCAGTTGACGATGAACATTTCTTTCATGGACGCTGTCCAAGAAATGCCTGGGTTTGCTAAGTATTTGAAGGATATCTTAACAAAGAAGAAGAAGCCATTGAAAAACGACACTGTGGGTATCACTCATCGCGTTAGTGCTATTATTTCTAAGACCACAGTGCAAAAAATGGAAGATCCTGGAGCATTCACCATTCCATGCACCATAGAGCAGCAGGATTTTGCCAAGGCTTTGTGTGATAACGGGGCTAGCATAAATCTTATGCCCCTTGAGATTTTCAAGAGATCAGGATTAGGGATACCAAGGCCAACTACCATGAGGTTGCAGATGGCTGACAGATCGATAAAAAGGCCAGTGGGGGTAGTTGATGATGTGCTTGTTCAAATCGGGCTCCAGCAAAACCGTCAATTATTGAGCCACCGAAGTTGGAGCTCAAGCAACTTCCATCCCATCTTAGATATGAGTTTCTTGGAGAAAATGCCACCCTCCCAGTTATTGTGTCATCACTTCTGAATGAAGGCCAAACTGGTAGACTCGTCGCAGTTTTGAGGAAACATTTGAGAGCTTTGGGTTGGACTATTGCAGACATCCGAGGGATTCCCTTCGGAATTTGTGAGCACCGAATTCAGTTGGAGGAGGAAAGTTCACCAAGTGTTGAGCATCAGAGAAGATTGAATCCACCGATGCAAGAGGTGGTAATGAAAGAGATTATTAAGTGGCTAGATGCTGGGGTGGTTTACCCGATTGCCAACAGTCCATGGGTAAGTTCAGTCCAATGTGTGCCAAAGAAAGGGGGCATCACTGTTGTCCCTAATTCTAAAAATGGGTTGATTCCTACAAGAACTATCACCGGTTGGAGGGTGTGTATGAACTACAGGAAGCTGAACACTGCATCTTGCAAGAATCATTTCCCGATGCCTTTTATTGATCAAATGCTTGATCGGCTAGCTGGAAGGTCTTATTATTGTTTCTTGGATGGGTACTCAGGGTACAAACAAATCAACATTGCATTGGAAGGCCAAGAAAAGACTACTTTCACTTGTCCCTATGGGACATTCTCTTTTAGCTGGATGTCATTTGGTCTTTGCAATGCCCCAGCTACTTTCCAACGATGCATGATGTCCATATTCTCTGACATGGTTGAAAACTTTCTTGAAGTCTTCATGGATGACTTATCTGTGGTGGGAGATTCATTCGATGAATGTTTAGACCATCTTGATCGGGTGCTACAAAGGTGTGAGGAGACAAACCTCGTTCTCAACTGGGAAAAGTGTCATTTTATGGTAAAGGAGGGAATTTTCCTTGGCCATAAGATTTCCGAAAGAGGGATTGAGCTTGATCAAGCCAAAATCGATGTGATTTCAAAACTCCCTCCACCCATCTCAGTAAAAGGGGTTCAGAGTTTCTTGGGGCACGCCGGATTCTATAGAAGATTTATGAAAAACTTCTCCAAAATTGCAATCCCAATGTGCAAACTCTTGGAAAAGGAGTCCAAATTCAATTTTGATGAGAAGTGTATCAAGGCTTTCGACAAGTTGAAGCTGAAATTAACCTCTATTGTGCCCCCGGATTGGTCGTTGCCCTTTGAATTAATGTGTGATGCCAGTGGTCTTGCAATTGGCGCTGTGCTTGGTCAGCGGCTCAACAAAATCTTGCACCCAATTTATTATGCCAGCAAAACACTAAATGGCGCTCAACTAAACTATACAGTAACAGAGCAGGAACTACTTGCTATTGTTTATGCCTTTGAAAAATTTCGGGCTTATTTATTGGGTGCCAAGGTAGTGGTTCACACTGACCATGCTGCCCTGTGATACTTGTTGGCTAAAAAAGATGCTAAGCCTCGATTGATAAGATGGGTGTTGTTGCTACAAGAATTTGACTTTGAAGTCAAAGACCGAAAAGGGTCAGAAAATCAAGTAGCTGACCATTTGCTCCAGACTTGAAGCACCAGGGAGACTGATTGATGTGCTAGATATTGATGACACTTTTCCGGATGAAAGAGTCTTGGTAATCTCCAATGATGTGGCACCATGGTATGCCGATATTGCCAATTATTTGGTAACTGGCATTGTTCCTGGAGATTTGAAGGCATATCAAAAGAAGAAATTCTTGAGAGATTGCCGACAGTATTATTGGGATGAACCTTACTTATTCAGGGCTTGTGCAGACAATATGATCAGAAGATGTGTGGTTGAATCTGAGGTGATGGATATTTTGAAGGCTTGTCATGATTCTCCAGTTGGTGGGCATCACAGTGGAAATAGAACTGCAGCCAAGGTGCTAGAGTGTGGGTACTATTGGCCAACTATCTATCGTGATACAAATATGTTGGCTCGTTCTTGTGATAAATTCCAATGCCAGGGCACAATAGGCCGGAAGCATGAAACACCGATGAATTTTGTACTTGAGGTGGAGCTCTTTGATGTGTGGGGCATTGATTTTATGAGGCCCTTCGTGAGGTCATATGGCCTGAAATATATTCTTGTTGCGGTGGATTATGTCTCCAAGTGGGTGGAGGCGGTGGCCTTGCCTAACAATGATGGTAGGAGAGTCAATGCCTTTCTAAAAAAAAACATCTTTACTAGATTGGGCACTCCTAGAGCTATTATTAGTGATGGTGGTTCTCATTTCTGCAACAAACCATTTGCTGATCTTTTTGAAAAATATGGTGTGCATCACAGGGTTGCCACTCCGTATCATCCTCAGACGAGTGGTCAGGTTGAAGTCTCCAACAGAGAGATAAAAAGCATCTTGGTAAAGACGGTCAATGTGAATCGCACTGACTGGTCCAAAAAGTTGGATGATGCTCTATGGGCATATCGCACGGCATTCAAAACGCCTATTGGGACTTCACCGTATAAGTTGTTATTTGGGAAGACATGTCATTTGCCTATTGAGCTTGAGCATAAGGCCCTTTGGGCATTGAAAAAGCTGAACATGGATTGGCATGAAGCAACAAAGCTGAGGTTGTTTCAAATCATCGAGATGGATGAATTTAGGTACAATGCCTATGAAAGTGCAACACTGTACAAGGAAAAGATGAAATACTATCATGACTCGAAGATCCTCAAAAGGTATTTTCAGCCGAAGGACTTGGTCTTGTTGTACAATTTGCGCCTAAAGTTCTTTCCGGGAAAGCTAAAGTCTCGATGGTCCGGTCCGTTTGAAATTGCAAGTGTTTCCCCAAATGGAAGTGTCATTGAGGTGAAAACCGAAGATGGCACTCGAACTTTTAAAGTAAATGCACAAAGATTAAAGCATTACCATTGGTGTATGATGATGGTAAGGTGGTTGATAGGTATCGTTTGAAATACGGTTCCTGAACTGGAAATTGAGGTATCACGTCGAGTTGTGACGTTAAACCAAGCGCTGTGTGGGAGGCAACCCATATTTACTGCTTTATAAGTAGTTTAAGTTTTGTATTTCCTTTGTTTTCTTTTATGTCTTTGATGTTTGCTGATGTGGTAGGATTCTGAGGACTGAAGAGGCCAAAAGAAAGTAAGTGCTGAGTTTTCAAGGAAAGGACGCTCCACGTTACGGCCCGTAAGTCATGTTACGGTTCGTATAATGGAGCGTAACAAGAGAAAAGAAAATGCAGAAATCACTGAAGGATGGAGCAAAAGTGTTACGGTCTGAGTTACGGACCGTCGATCATGTTACGGACCGTAACACATGAGCGTAACCTTGACAACAATCTGGGCAATCACTGGAAAAATTGTACCCGTTACGCTAGGTAATATGGACCATAACACGTGTTACGGTCCGTCGGCTGTAGTGCCATGTCATTAATGAAAGCTGAAAATGGGGTCGTTTGGTTGACCGTAACACGAGTTACGTCTCGTATCTTATGTTACAGTCCGTAACTCTAAGCGTAACGGTCGGCATGCTTAAATACATCCCCGATGGTTACCATTTCAAACCAAACCGACGTTTGAATTTTTTTTTAACCCCTCCCCTTTCCCTCATAACTTCCCTTATTCTCTCTTCTTCTCCCCCTCACCATCTGTCCATATTTCTTTCACCATAGTTGTTGTTTTTCTCGTCACAATCCCTTGCTGTTTTGCTTTAATCTCGAGTTTCATCCAAGCATCTCCAACGATTAGGTATAACAATGTGTTGAATCTCTTTCTTCTTTTATCTATCGATAAGATTGCTATAATCTTTCATGAGTAAATTCGTATGCAAGGCCATGTAATTATGATGTTGAATGATTTTGAATCCCCATTGAATAATTGCGCAGGATTTAACAATGGTGGGGGGTTGGGTTTGGTATGATTGCTGTTTGAGAGACTCGTGGGCACAAGAACATTGTCTCCCACTGAGTCGGAGGGCATCCCGATTGAAAGTTTCATTCGTGAAACTACTAAATTGGTTTGCCCACCAACTGTTTGATAAAAGGTTTCAAAGAAAACTTTGGTAAAACCGGGTGAAGTCTGAGTAACCCGAGGTATGTGAGGGTATCTACTGGTGTTTTAAACCATACCCAAGGAGCATAAAGTCGAAAATCTTAGCCTCGTGCTTAAACGAAAAAATTTGGCAAAAACTGTGCATCTGTGAACTGATTGCCCGACGTTCAGTGTTCCGGGCCGTAACGTGTGTTACGGACCGTAACGTGTGTTACGGACCGTAACACCCCATTGTAACACCGATGATTTCCATGAAAACTTTCTGCAAATTTGGGTGATGATACGGTAAGGTGTTACGGACCGTAACACGGTTGACGGTCCGTAACATCATACCGTAACACCTATGATTTCCAGAAAACTTTCTGGAAATTTGGGTCACGTTACGGTAAAATGTTACGGATCGTAACACGGATGACGGTCCGTCGAACATGTTACGTTTCCTGTGTTATAAATGAACAAATTGAGTTACGGTTGGAGATACGGTCCGTAACACCATCGACGGTCTGTCGACCGTGTTACGGTGCATGAACTAATTGAAGTCCTAAACTTAAACTAATAGGTTGTATAATTGAAAAGTTTCTCATGTATCATAGCTAACTTTGCCTTCCACAGGTATGGGTAACCCAAGGCAAGGAAAGAAGATTGCACCCAAGGTTGCAGGCAAAGGAAAAGGTCGTGGTGCAGGCAAAGTAACCTCTTGGTTGCGCAATGAAGATCAAATCAAAGAAACAAGGGCTACAAAGAAGCCCGCTGCACCTAGCAGGCCAGCCTCACCATCCGAAAGTTCCTCCTCTTCTGATGAGGAGAGTTCGTCTAGGTCGTCTAGCCATAGTGAACCCAGGCAGGTTGTCACACCACCACACCGGCCTCAAACACCCATTAGACAGCCTACTGCGGAGGAGCGCGAAAAAGAGCGCGAACAGGAACGGAGAGAGACTGACATCCGGATGAGGGCTATGTATGAGCAGGACCTCTGATTTTCTCTGGAGGGATCTGAAGAACTGTACAACAAAGGGTGTGAGCTAGCAAAGCATAAGGGGCAGGTCCCGAAGAGAAGTAATTTTTAGGAAAGGAACGTCAGCTTTGATGGTCTCGATGGATATCTGGGCATCCGTGACACTCTCCGCTTCCACAAGTTAGAGCTTTTAAAAAACCCTGTGGGGTCCTACATCCCGGCTCTTGTTTGGGAATTTTACGCTTCTTATGGGGCTGCTGTATTCAAAGCACAGAAAAAAAGGCAGCGCGCAACTCAAGTGCCGGCCATGAATGAAGTAGTAGTGCGCAAAAAGAAGATTGATATTTCTCCGACGGCCATCAATACAATACTATTCGGGGAGGATTATATTGCGCCTACAGCGGCGGAAGAAGGGGAGTTTGTATATAAAATTGAACAGAAAGATACAATCTCAGTCAGAAAATGGGTGGCCTTAGTGATTGCACGGTCGGCAGATCCCGAATGGGCAATTGTGCCAAAGTTGACAGCCACTACGCGGATTTGGAAAAACACCCTTACACCTGAGGCAAAGTTTTGGTGGCAGATTGTTCTGTTCCACATCCGTCCTACCCAAGCAGATAATTATTTGACTCCAGACAGAGCTGTTCTTGTGGCTGCCCTTATGTCAAGGTATAAAATCAACTTCGGAAGACTGGTAGCAGCAGATCTCCGGGAGAGAGCCACCCAACCAACCACTTCCCTCATTCATCCATGTTTTCTCACGTTATTATGCTTGCACGAGGGACCAGAACCCCTCCCCTTTATTGACCACAGTGTGATCGCCAGGAGTATCTATGACATCACAAAGGGGAGAGATGATATGTTGAGCCAAGGTACAATGCCATTTGCCTCATCTTCTGATGTGCCGGAGGGGCCAATGGGATTAAATGTTTTACCCTTGGCTATCATGGGTGCTGAGGACACTGCTGCGGGTCAGCCCACAGATTCTGAGGCCCCACAGGTTGACCATGCTACACAGCCCATGCCAGCTCCAGCTCCACCTATTTCGGGTGGTCCTACCTCTTCCATTGGAGCGAGCCCAACACCGGCTCAGCCCATACCGGGAGTCTCACCCGAACTTGCGCGAAAAATGATTTTCAACCGAGAGAATTTTGGGGCAGTGGTACTGCAAGCACATAGAACAGATAGGCAGGTCAAGCAGCTCATGACCGAGCTGAAATTGTACACAAAAAGGGCTATTGATGTAGCGTTGAGGCCGATAAAAGAACAGATGGTTGATGACCACCTACAAATCCACTCTCGGATAGATGGTATTGAGAACAGGATGACGGAGCTGACTAGGACACACCTCGCTGTGGAATTGGGCACTGTTCAGAGTGAGTTGCAGACACTAAAGGATGATGTGCAGAAATTGAAGGCACAGGAAGTGGGTGTTGTGACGTACCAGATTCCGAAAGTACACACAGAGTTGGTACAAAGCTTATACCAGCCGGTTCAGAGTCTACTTGGGGATGATGAGATCGAGGACACGGTTGATGAGGAGCAAGACGAGGAGTTGGAAGAGGATACCCACTCTTTGGCTAAAGGGAAGCGCAGGCGAGCCACGCCAGATGATGAAAACCTCGATCCCATTCTCAAGAGTCTTGATCCATTTGATGCTTTGCGCCCACAGAATGAGGAGGAGGACCAGTGAACATTAAAGAAGATCCGACAGGAGTCCCGGCTGGGTTCTGACACCACTGGAGCGACTTCTAGCTCAGCCCATCCCATTGACCCGGCTCACCATAATTCTGCTCCACCCACTGAGCCTGGGACTTCTAGCGTTGGCCAGCCTGATACCACTATTGCTCCTACCTCCGAGGTTACCCAACCTCATGATGCTGCAGCAGATCCAAGCGCCTAGTACGTTCGAGGGAGGCCCTCCATTCTATTGATGGACTATATTGATGCCTTGAGGGCAATGCATGTTTCTAAGTTGGGGGTGTAGGGTAATTGTTGGTATTGTTTTGGTATATCAGATATTGTTTGTTATTGTTTTTGTTTTTGTTGGTATTGTTTTTGCTTTTGTTAGTATTGTTTTCAATTATAATATTAAGTATGTGTTTAGGACCCTCTTCGGCTGTTCTTTGCCATGTTTTCTTTTTCCGAAGAATGTTATTTTTATGTTGAACCTGGAATGTTTAGGATGTTTAGTTAAGAGTAAAGTAATGATGACTTAAGTGGTGGTGGTCCGTGTTTTCTAGCATATATAAAAGTGTTTTTACAAGTCAATGATATCCCTCCGAAAAATAATTTGTGATGTACATTAAGAATGGGTTGTTGATATTGACATGTATGGTTCTTTTAATGACATTACAAATAAAGGGTGTCCATATGTGTGAAATCTTCAAACGGAAGTGAAGTCAGAGTATTTAAACAATCCTTATGCCATTGTGTTGTGATTTCTTAGTTTCTATTTGTATATGATGCTTGTAATCTAGAACTTGCCCGGTTGGTCGTGCGTGAATTCTAAGGAGAGTTTGATTGTGAAGTGATCTTAGGATTTCTTTGTATTGATTCCAAAGCCTGTTTATCTTAAATGAGCCTAGCCCGTACATAAAATGATCCCTAGTCTCCCATTTTGAGCCTATAGACTTTTTCTTTGATTAGCCGTGAAATAACCTCATTCCCTTCTATGAATAAACCCATTTGGCACTAAGTCCCTCCTTGAAACTAAAGAATGACAAATGAGGCTAAAAGCCTAAGTTGGGGGTGATAAGCGAAAGATGCGGATAATGAGGCCAAAGGCCTGTCGGGGTGATCGTGAGTATTGCGGGGCATGATTCAGTGTGAATATGTAAAAAACAAAGTATATATATAGATATATACATGTATATAGATAAAAATGTGTATATATATAGATATATACATGTATATAGATATATAAGTTCTAAATAAATCCACGCTAAAGCTGTAGGGTCAGAATTAAAACAAAAAAAAAAGGTGAATGAAGTCAAAATGAAGTGTCAAGGAGGGTGAGTCACGACTATCCAAATATTCATCCTACCCGTCCCCAAGACAATTTTACAAGCCTCAAAAGTCTTAATGTGATCACAGTCGAACTGTTCAAAGTTAAAGGCATGGAAAATAAAGGCAAGCCTATGGTATGTGCACGTATGGTATGCAAATTTCTTTGTGAGTGTGAGTGTCCTTCTGTCTCTTTAGTCTTCTGTCCCATTTATTTTGTAAATGTGTGTTGGGACATTCTTTGGTCTATGTGAGGGCGTAAGGATTGTAGATTGCGAAGTAACTGGCTTTCCGGAAATTGAAATTCATGTGCATAGAGACTCCCATACTATGATTGTGTCATTAATTGAGGTTGCATAGTGAATTGCAATTGTTCTGAAATGTGCGTCTTGTGTCACAAATAGGATGTGGATAAGAGCCCAATATTTTTCTTGGATTGAAGAGTCTGTATTAGAAACACATGCCAAAACCACCGTAGTCATTCTTATTTTGCTAGATGTCGTGTGTTAGTAGTGAGTCTTGTTGTAGTTACTTAAGGACAAGAAAAAAAACATAAGTTGGGGGTGTTGATGTGCCGTGAATTTCGGCATATTTTATGCCTTTGCCACTAGAAGTGTTGCTTGATTTTAAGTGTTTTTACATCGTTTCTTATGTTATTTTGGTGTTTTGTAGGGTTGGTTGACTAAGGAATGGAAATGATAAGAAATGCTAAAAAACGGACAACTTGGAGCAAAAGGACGGTCCGTAACTCATGTTACGGGCCGTAACGTGATCCGTACCAGAGAGGATACGTGCCGCTATAAAGGATGGTCCGTAACTCATGTTACGGGCCGTAACGTGTACCGTAAGCTGAGGAAAATTTCCAGAAAGTTGCCTAAGTAGTGTCACAGGTTACGCCCAGAAGGACGGTCCGTAACTTAAGTTACGGGGCGTAACGTCATGGCGTAACGCATTGGCCACTGAAGACTGAGGCCATGATCCGCTGGACGATACGAACCGTAACCTGTGTTACGGTCCATCGCAAGAAGCCGTGACATCAAGCTGACAAAGGACGAAACCGAAGGACGGACCGTAACCTGTGTTACGGTCCGTAACGATGCCGTGTAAGGGTGTTTTTGTCCAGAAACTTGGCGCGATTTTTGGCCCTATAAATACTTAAAGTTAGGGTTTTAATTCATATTTCTGATTTTCTTTGGAGCATTAACTCAAGTCTTGAATATTTGAAGTGGTTGGAGCATTTAAAGCACCGACTTCACTTTCATTCCATATTGTATTAGCATCGAAAGTATATTATGTTAACTTTTAAGATTTCTTTGTTAACCAAAATGATGAGTAGCTAATTTTAATTCTAAGGTTGTGGATCCCATAATGGGTATTATGTAAATGGGTTTCTACTATTGATATACGCATAATGGTTGTTGATATTTATTCTATCTTTGTGCATTAGCGTTGGGTAATGATTGCAAGCATTAGCCTAAGCCATTATACTCACTTTTCTTGGGAAAGAGAGTCAGTATAGGTAAGATTGAATAACAATGACTCGGGGCGTTAACCCTCGTTTAATAGACTAACTTAGGGATAAGAACAAGTCTGAATTGACATTATTGGTCGCTCTTCGATTTCAACTCTTTTACATTTGGAAAAATCATAAAGAGGAAATACGGCCTAACTGTTGGGAAACATTAGGAAGTCCTTAAGAGATCAAGTGCATACCCTTAGAACAACCATTAGAAGTATATCACATTGAAACCTGAAGCATAATATCTAATCAAAATGGGGAACACAACCTAAGTCTCTCTCTCGCTTTAAGTACAATTCAAGTCAAAGTATTCAATTACATTACTCAACAAATATTTCAAACTATTCGGAATAGGATAAAAACCTTTAAAGACTAGTATCGCATACAATTAGTACCCTTTTCTCACCATATTCCCTGTGGGATTCGACCCCGACATTATTTGGGTTACTATTTTTTACAACGTCCGCTTTACGCCATTAATAGGTGCAATTTGAGCGTATCAAAGGTAGAAACGTGAGCATCGAAGAAGAACAATCAAGCGATAGAATTGTTAAACGAAAGAGGTATGTGAGGCTAGTCCCTTCTTTCTAAGGCATGAATCTTATGTCATGATCTTCCCTCCTTTTCTATGAATTTCCTACATTCCGGAAAACTAAGAGTCTATGTTCATGAATAGCCATATGAGTTAAGAATGTGAGATATTATGAACATGATGATGATGAGCTTAAGTCCAAAGATTTTAGAGTTCACGAATATGATGTTAATTACGATCCATTGATGCTGTTCATTGTATACACTCACCTTATATGCTAATTCCTTCAAGGTGAGGCAGAATGCTTATGAATGCTCCATAACGGAATCGGGGGTTCACGACCATATGTCACCCCGATAAAGTATAGTTGTCTTTGAGTTCCTAGGCATGCATTATGATAATAGTATGATAAGATTATGATAAGTCTATGAGATGTACGTGATGATATCACACCGCGCCTATATGGCCGGGTAGACACCGCTAAAGCGGGCAGCGTATACACCATGTCTAGATGGAATGGGCAGACACCACTAGTGGGCGGCATGAGATGGTACCCCGGACGCGGGAGGCGTGGACGCGGGCTAATGATTATCACACCGTACCTATATGGTCGGGCAGCTTATACATATATGCATACATGATATGATGATGATTATGGAGTAAGCCAGCATGCATTATTTCTTTTATGATTGATAGTCAGTTACAGGTTGCTCCTCAATTGATGCTTCCTTATTTCATTAATATATTATTATTGTTGATGTCTTACATACTCAGTACAATGTTCGTACTGACGTCCGTTTTCTTTGGACGCTGTGTTCATGCCCACAGGTAGATAGGGAGACGGTGTAGATCCATATAAGCTATCATCAGATTTACATGAGCACTCCATTATTACGAAGGTGCTATTTGATTTATTATTTTGTGTACATATTTGGGCACGGCGGGGTCTTGTCCCGTCCATATGTCTAGTACTCTAGTAGAGGCTCGTAGATGCGTATGTATGGGTAGCATGGTCTCACGATGTCCTTATTGTATTTGTGTATGCATATATTATTTTGTTAGCCGAAGGGCTTATGTATATAAAGGTAAGCATGTTTCAAACGAAAATGGTTTTCCTATGATTATGAGCACAAGAATAATGAAGAAACGTATAATGAGTATGATGAGTAATAGAATGGGTGGTGCTCGGTGGTTAGCCCCGGGTACCCGTCATGGCCCTAGTCGGGTCGTGACAAAAGAGGCGGTGGTTAGAATTATTGAAAGATTATGATGTGAGTATTTTATACCACCCCGGAAAGGCAAATGTAGTAGCTGATGCGCTTAGTCTCCGATCGATGGGAAGCCTATGTGAAGCTCCTCCGGGAAAGAAAGAATTAATTCATGAGCTCCAACAACTAGCTAATCTTGGAGTACGTTTAATTGATTCAGGCAGTGCAAGAATTGGCATTAATAATCCCATAGTTTCGTCCTTAAATATGGAAGTGAAAGAGCGTCAATATGAAGACCCTCGGTTGAGCCATTATAGGAATACATTTCACGAAAAACAGAAGTCCCCATTTGAAACTTCGATGGATGGAATTCTTAGATACCGAGGTAGGCTATGTGTTCCGAATGTTGCAGAATTACGCCGCCGAATTCTAGAAGAAGCTCACTATTCTAGGTATTCTATTCACCCAGGTGCAACGAAGATGTATCATGATCTCAAGTTGATATATTGGTGGGATGGCATGAAGAGAGACATAGCAAAATCTGTAGCTCAATGTCCAAATTTCTAGCAAGTGAAAATCGAACATCAAAAGCTAGGAGGATTATTGCAGGCAATGGAAATCCTTACTTGGAAATGGGAAGTGATCAATATGGATTTTATTGTGGGATTACCTCGTTCCCGAAGCAAGTATGATTCTATATGGGTGATTGTGGATAGATTGACGAAAGCAGCTCATTTTCTTCCTGTTAGAACCACATACTCAGCAGAAGATTATGCAAGGTTGTATCTCAAGGAGATTGTGCGACTCCATGGTATTACAATATCCATTATCACAGATAGAGGAGCGCAATTTACAGCTAAGTTCTGGAGATCCTTCCAAGAAGGTTTGGGTACTCAAGTAAAGCTCAACACAACATTTCATCCGCAAACTGATGGGCAAGCCGAACGTACCATTCAGACCTTGGAGGATATGCTAAGAGCATGTGTTCTAGATTTTGGTGGTAGTTGGGATGAACACTTACCTCTAATCGAGTTTGCATACAACAATAGCTACCATTCCAGTATCCAAATGGCTCCGTATGAAGCTTTATATGGAAGGAAGTGTAGATCCCCAATTGGATGGTTTAAAATAGGACAATTACAGCTAATAGGCCCTAAGTTGATTTAACAAGCAGTAGAAAAAGTCAAGGTGATCCGAGATCGATTATCGACAACCCAAAGTTGCCAAAAATCTTATGCGGACAACCGCCGGCGAGACTTAGAATTTCAAGTTGATGATTGGATATTCTTAAAGGTGTCACCAATGAAAGGAGTCATGAGATTTGATAAGAAAGGAAAGTTAAGTCCTCGATACATTGGACCCTATAAGATTATCCGCAAGGTGGGTCAAGTAGCTTATGAATTGGACTTGCCTCTAGAACTTGAATCAGTCCATCCAGTTTTCCATGTCTCAATGCTCCGCAAGTGTGTTGGAGATCCTACGAGGATTGTTCCAGTAGATGATGTTCAAGTGACAGAAAAGCTAGTCTATGAAGAAGTGCCCATTGCCATATTAGACAGGCAAGTACGGAGACTTCGAAATAAGGAAGTAGCCTCAGTTAAAGTCCTATGTAACAACCGAGAAGAAATGACTTGAGAAGTAGAAGAGAGTATGAAATCCAAATACCCGCACTTATTTCAGCCCCCAGAAGAGATCCACGATGAAGCACCAAGATTATGAGGTATGTATGTTTTATTTTTATGCATGTGGGTCGCGTGTGGCCAACTTATATTGCTATTGTGTTGTGGCCCTGTGAGGAAATGTTATTGTGGGCTATTGTGACAGGATGGTAGTGCCATATTACAGGGGAAACTCTGGCGAAATGTTTATAGAATTCCCGAGTGCTTAACATTCGAGGACGAATGTTCCAAAAGGGGGGAAGAGTGTTACACCTTGGAAATTTCATGTCGTCATGTAATGAATGAACCAATGTGAGCTTAAGGATAATAGGAAGTTCTTAAAACTATAAGACGGATATTTAGTAGTCTTAGAATGCATACGTTAAGATTTTTAAGTCATATGAATTGATGAATAAGGATTGATAAGGACAAGTGGAGTATAAGTGGGGTTTAGGAAAGGTTTCGTAAAATTATTGCGTTAAGAATTGTTTGGTAAGGCCTTGAGGACGAGTTATAGGGATGTTTAGATCATTAATGAAGTATTAAACAAGTGTTAAGAAGGTTGTATAAAGATTGGAGATCAAACGAAACGACGAGGATGACTTCGGAAAAGCTGTGAGTTACACGACCACCTTACACGGACTGTAGAACTTTATACGGACCGTATAAGGGTCCGTATAACCCAACAGGAATAATGTTTTCCATGCTGGTGAACCACAGACACTTATACGGACCGTACATGGTTATACTGACCGTATAGTATCCGACGGGCTGGACAAGTTGTAAGTATAAATACATGTTTCCACTTTTATTTTCTCATTCTTTCCACTTCTCCACTTCTCTCCAAACTTCTAGACTATTCCATACACTTCTTCAACATAAAAATCAAGGGAAACAAAAGATCAAACACTAATATTCAAGGGAAATCAAGCATATGGAAGCTTGCTAGGGTTATGGAAGTTAGAAACTTCCTTTGGAATTGAAGCAAGGGTTTTCTCCAAGTGAAGCAACCCCAACCAAAACCCGTTCCTACACATTCAAAGGTAATTTTTATGATCTTTTCATGTTGTTTAAGGTATTAAGAAGTTGAAACACTTGGATTGTAGAAGGATATAGAAAAAAGGTCATGAATGTGAGAATAATGAGATTTTGAGTAGTAGCTT
Source organism: Lycium barbarum (assembly GCF_019175385.1). NCBI lineage: Eukaryota > Viridiplantae > Streptophyta > Magnoliopsida > Solanales > Solanaceae > Lycium > Lycium barbarum. Next base: position 19,985,008 of record NC_083346.1, on the reverse strand, counting down.
GAGATGAGTCATGATTCTTGAGATATTGTGATTGTAAATATGTTATAAATGACATTAAGAACATGGGGTAAACATTATATGCAAGAAAACGTAGTAGTATACTATGACCATGATTATGGAGGAATTGAAGTGATATTGTGAAATGTGGATAATGTAGATGAATGATGATTGTTGCCTATAATATTGTGAATGTCGTTATGGATGCTTGGGAGTCGATATGTAATATGAGGAAAGTTGTATAAACAAATGAAATGCTGCCCAATTTTCTCTAGCTTTAGTAAGCAAGTTTTATTATCGATTAGCTAATGTTAATACGAACTTTCTTGAAGGTAGAAACGCGAGCATCGAAGAAGAACAATCAAGCTATAGAATTGTTAAACGAAAGAGGTGTGTGAGGCTAGTCCCTTCTTTCTAAGGCATGAATCTTATGACATGATCTTTCCTCCTTCAACATGGATTTCCTACATTCCGGAAAACTAAGAGTCTATGTTCATGAATAGCCATATGAGTTAAGAATACGAGATATTATGAACATGATGATGATGAGCTTAAGTCCAAAGATTTTAGAGTTCACGAATATGATGTTAATTACGATCCATTGATGTTGTTCATTGTATACACTCACCTTATATGCTAATTCCTTCAGGGTGAGGCAGAATGCATATGAATGCTCCATAATGGAATCGGGGGTTCACGACCTTATGTCACCCCGATAAAGTATAGTTGTCTTTGAGTTCCTAGGCATGCATTATGATAATAGTATGATAAGATTATGATAAGTCTATGAGATGTACGTGATGATATCACACCGCGCCTATATGGCCAGGTAGACACTGCTAAAGCGGGCAGCGTATACACCATGTCTAGATGGCATGGGCAGACACCACTAGTGGGCGGCATGAGATGGTACCCCGGACGCGGGAGGCGTGGACGCGGGCTATTGATTATCACATCGTACCTATATGGTCGGACAACTTATACATACATGCATACATGATATAATGATGATTATGGAGTAAGCCAGCATGCATTATTTCTTTTATGATTGATAGTCAGTTACAGGTTGCTCCTTAATTGATGCTTCCTTATTTCATTGATGTATTATTATTGTTGATGCCTTACATACTCAGTACAATGTTCGTACTGACGTTCATTTTCTTTGGACGCTGTGTTCATGCCCACAGGTAGATAGGGAGACGATGCAGATCCATAAAAGCTATCATCAGATTTACAGGAGCACTCCATTATTCCGGAGGTGCTATTTGATTTATTATTTTGTGTACATATTTGGGCACGGAAGGGTCCTAACCCGTCCATATGTCTAGTACTCTAGTAGAGGCTCGTAGATGCATATGTGTGGGTAGCATGGTCCCACGATATCCTTATTGTATATGTGTATGCATATATTATTTTGATAGCCGAAGGGCTTATGTATATAAAGGTAAGCATGTTTCAAACGAAAATGGTTTTCCTATGATTATGAGCACAAGAATAATGAAGAAACGTATAATGAGTATGATGAGTAATAGAATGGGTGGTGCTCGGTGGTTAGCCCCGAGTACCCGTCATGGCCCTAGTCGGGTCGTGACAAACATAGATGTATCTATTAAAACCATATAATTGTAAACCGGTCCACATGGTAGGTGACTGGGCCCATATATATATATATATATATATATATATATATATATATATATATATATATATATATCACCTTTTATACGTTCCAAAATCATGGATACAATCCCAACCTTACCTGGTAAATTAATCAACTTGTCATCATGAGAACAAGCAGCAGAAGAGAATTCTTGAAGAATATTTTATTTCTTCAATATATAACCACATGAATTCTTAATTATTTTCGCATCACAATTGAACCGGGATGGCCAATCGATCATGCCACCCTCTGTAGCATGTGATTCCATTATGCTTGTATTTGTGTGGTACAAATTCGGAGAATAAAGGGGCTACATTACACATACATTTATTTACCCGCTATAGTTGTAGTAATATGAAGATATTAAACCTTCCCATAATTTATAGTCTCAATATAATTCATATTTGGCCAATGCCTTTGAAACTTAAAAAAGTTTCTTTTGAGACTTACTACAACACTAATATTTTGAACAACTTCATTCCTCCAGGTAGTACAATTTAGCTTTTCCAGAACTCTCAATTAATTATGTACTACCACATATTTCATAATACCATCCATATGGTGAACATCCTCTTTTAGGGAGTAATTGTCATTATGGTCATGGCCAAAACCTTTATAAGCAAGACTTATTCTTACTTTTACCCTTCGTTATTTATAATATGTAAAACATGCCACAACATTTGTGACATACTAAAAACACGTGACCAATGACCATTTATGCTGAAATAAAGTTTCTTTTTACCCTCAAACCTCCCGTAGAGGTGAGTTGTGGTATCTATTCAACCATACATGAGCACGTCCTTATCCATAATTTTATCACCTCTTGACACATTCACTTTCAAGAATGGTCTAGCATTCATGATACTTATCACAAGTCATTCTCTCAAGGAATAGACTATAATCATATGTACGTGCTTCATAAATTTTATTATAAGCCTATTATCATGCCTTGTAATTTATTACATTCACATGATCTGCCTCAACATCGATTTGAACAGTCAAGTATATTTTTTTTTCTTTTGACGAAGGATTTATAATATTTATCAAATTAGGTCGCACTACAACCGAGTGGCCAATACCTTTCATACCATATTGATGACAAAAATTACCTTCACCTTTTGAAGGACTATTTGGAGAACTCATAGTGTTCTTCCTTTTATATTACCAAAATGATGATTAACATTATTTTGTCCTTTGCCACGTCCACATTCATTCGTTTAACCACTTATCTTTGCTACCACATTCCCTTAACGGAATGGAGCACATCAATTGGTACGGTCTTCATGATATTTCATCAAAAACATATTATTTTGCCTCAATCACCATTGTATCATCAAAATCGTGCATTGGGACTTGAACCCAACGTCTTACCCATATAAAAGTGTGTTAGGCCATAATAGATGGGACTTGAACCCAGCATTTTATATTATCATCGTAGTGCACCATAACTTAAAATCAAACTTGATGTCTTACCTTCTTGGTGCAGCGGAACTCGACTCCATCGTCTTACCCTCAATCAATGACATAATATAAGCCAAAGTGCATCGAATTTTTCATATTTCAATATACTAAAACAACTGATCATACTGCCAATCATAATCATGTATTACAGAAGTACAAACAACTTTTTAGTATCAAAATGAAAAGCTTGTTAACACATTGATGCATGAAACAATTAGTACTTATAGAACTTCTTGAGGTCTCATATATAGGACTTAATAGTCAGTAATTTTCCGGTGATACCAACTCTGCCTTCAAAATCATTAGTCTTGTTCTTAAAAGCTATTGTATTAATTAAGGATTATTAATTAAGGATTCAAAATGAAACGTTGACTTTTGGTATTCAACAAAGGTTATTGTTTTTTCAGAAAACAAAATTAAACAACAAAAATGAAACGCTAGCAGCCAAGAGATTTAAAAGAAAATAAGACCTGAAATGTATCCCATGCTTCAGACATGACGGTAAATATGTAATCTACCGCACAGTACTTGAAAAATAAGTATTGCCAGCGTTACAGAATTTCTTGTCCAAAAGTTGAAGCTTTTGTTGTGCAAAGATGACCATGAAAATAGTGAAACCACATATCTCTAAAGGTATCAGTTAAAATTTAGTAAAAATGTTAATAACATGCAATTAGAAAAAAAAAACCACTCCCAGGAAAAGAAAACTTAGTAGATGTGCCTTTTAGAGAAAGAGAACATAAAGACTGTAAAAAGAAATTCTCCAAACATGTCTCCAACACTTAACTTAAACGAAGTATGATAATATTTAGAAATTTTTTAAGATGATGCAAAGAGTCCACAACCAACAAGAGGATGCAATAAAATTGGAACCAATATGCACCTTCCACACAAAATTCAATGAGTAATATAAGAGAATTTGGAACGTATTAAATGATTGAGAGTTACAGAACCAAACCTCATACCTCCCTGGCCCATAAACGGAATTCGTGGACAAAGATTAGCCAACCATTAGCATCTATCTTTTGGTTTCCTTGGAGGCTGAACAGAACGAAATTTAGCAACTCCTTTAGGAAAAAGACTATGCCATCTCACTTGGTTAGAAACTCGTGCTGATAACGTATTGTAAAATCATTCCAAAAGAGTTAGTACAATTTATCAAAAGATGAAGCAAGAACAATAAAGAGATAAAAAGACACAAGAGATGAAAACTTTCTTATTCATCCAAGTATGTTCAAGTGTGTATTCATATCACATCACATACCTCTACTTATACTATTACATAGAGGTAGAATTACAAATGATGTCTTAAAGATGACATTAACCAATTGACATCATGGGATAGTTATGCGGGAGATCACAGAGGTGTGGGAGTAATAACTACATAATGGTGAGGAAGTAGTGGAGGATTAACTATACATCATGGAGAAGAGTAGTGGGAGTTAATTCTTTAGGAGTTGGACATCCACCATATTATTCTAATATTTCATAACACCTTGGATGTCTATTTGGTAGATAATGTGCCTCACTAATCTTACTAGAAAAAATCCAGTGGGAAAAATTCTAGTGAAGGAAAAAACGTACACATTTATAATAATACGCAATTTGGTTGCCTCATTAAAAACTTTACAAGGAAAAATCCAGTGGGACAAAAACCTAGAAAGGGAAAAAGAGTACAACGCATATTAACTCCCCCTGATGAGAACTTCAATCCAAAAACTTGAATTTTCACATCTCAATCTTGTGCACCATCTTCTCGAAAGTTGCAGTTGGTAGAGACTTGGTGAATAAATCAGTCATATTATCGCTTGAACAAATCTCTTACACGTTGATATCACCATTCTTCTGGATATCGTGTGTGAAGAACAATTTTAGTGAAGTATGCTTTGTTCATGGGCTATGTACGTTGCTAAATCTCCAGTCTTTGGATAGAGTTGCATCGACATATAATATTGTTGAAATAAATCACTCCAAGTGCATTCCTGACTTGCCTTATAAATAGATGTTATCTTTAGGCCAAAGTCATAGATAGCCCCCTAAACTTGTCCACAGATTCCTCATGGCCAACTAAACCTAAACTTGCTCCAATTTGACACCGAAAACAGTACACATTTGAACCACTTAGACACTTTTTGATGACATGGCAGGGTAAGTGTAATACACATCTAAAAGGCACGTGAAAGGGCATTTATATATTTACAGGGCCAATCAAAAAATGACATGTCAACAATTAAAAAAAAAAAAAGCCAAAATCTGAATTTAAAAAAAAAAAAAAAAAAAGAAGGAAAAATTCCCTTATCTTCCCCAGCTCTTAGCAAGAACTGCTATGCATTTCTTCACTGGCCAAATCCCTTGTCCACCGTCCCACGTCACACCCCTTACCTTCGCCAAAAAACGTTAACTAATGAACTGCTATGCATTTATATTTTGTTGTTGTAAACGGGAAGCGTTCCATAGCTCTTAGATTCAGAATAGATTAAGGCAAATGGAGCACCAAGTAAACAAAGTTAGCCAGCCAAAATAGAAAAAATCTAAAGAGTTGACTGGCAAAGATTTCCATTAAGGCCGCAGAAGAGAAGTTCATCAGAAAAATAAAAATCAAATTGGGTTAAAAAGTTTTCCGGCGAAACTCTATTTTTTCCAGCAATATTAGTACGACTCTAAAGTTATTTTCTTTGAAATTGTCAAAAAACCCAAACCCTAAATAACCCACAACACAAGAAGAAGAAAAAAACATCCAAAGAGATTTTCGTTGTTTCTAATTGTACCATGGTTGGATTTCTAATTTCCTTTGCGGCTATGAATGGGGATTTTTGAGTTCGAATTGTGTGAAGTGAGCGGGATGAAGAAATTTGTTATATATGAGTTTGAGGCTAGCCCATTGTTTCCGGCAAAACTCCACCGTTTCCACCGAATGGATCAAACGGAATGGAGGAAAAGAATGGGGGATGCCTGGGTACATGGGTGTGGGTGTAGAAAAATAGGTATTTTTATTTTTTATTCACAATTTCATTGTTGAATGATTTTTTTTAGTCGAATTTTCACGTGTCCTCATTTAATTCGCTGTTTTGCCACATCATCCGCGAGTGGACAAAACACACTTTATATTTTTCTCTGATTGTCAAAAAAGGGTTCAAGTGGTTCAAATGTGTACTGGTTTAGGTGTCAAATTGGAACAAGCTTAGATTTAGATGGCCATGAGGAATTTGTGGACAAGTTTAGGGGGCTGTCTATGACTTTGGCCTTATCTTTATATGATTTGACTGTCATGTAGAACAACATCATATGACTGTAATCCCTCATAGTCATGATCATAGCAAAATATATAAATGCATCAATTTCATAAAGCTATGGCGCTTCAGGACCAAAGAATTCTGCAAGTTTCTCATTTCAACTTCTTTCAGCAGATAATCTATTGCTTGTGGAAACTCTTCAAGAGTTCGAATAATATTCAAATAATCAATTTACTCTCATAAAGACATAAGGATAGTAGAGTCATGTGTACCTTTAGTCAATGAATACTCATTATGATAAAATCACATTCACCTTGCTTGATTTAATCCATATAAGAATTATGAACAGATTTTTAGAACCTGTATATGCTTCGGGCATTTAAAATCCTTCAAGATTTTCATATAAATTTTGTTAAGTGACAATATCCATTAATATTTAAATGCGTGACAAATTCTGATTGTCTGGACTGCAGGTCCAATGCGCTTGAAGCTTACCAAAAGCGTCATTCTACTTGGTAATAATGTCTATGTTAGCATGCTTTATAGACATAGAATTCAGATCCACGCAATCTTTTACAATATTGCGCCATGTTGAACCAAAGATATCGTTGACGATATATCATTTGTATCAGTTCGAAATGTGACATAACTTATTGAGATCTCATCACTTTCATTATTTTAGGTACTAGAACCTCTCATGAGTTGTTACGTCATATGCTCTTCAAGAGCACATTGCCTCCTTATTATGACCATTTTGATTATTTTCTCCTCTCCTTTTCAAGGATTATTTCATTTGGAACCAATTGATTTATCATGCTTCATCCATGTTGTATACTTTGTCCTTCAGGGACGTTAATGTTAATACGAACATTTTGTAGCTGAAAAATGAAACTAGTTTTGGGTCAGCAAATGCTTCAAGCATTAACTTACATTACCTTTTGAATGAGGATCATAACATATTTATTAGCTGCTTATTCTCTCCCTCTTATGTTAGAAAAACTAACATATATCCCATCTTCTTTGTGCATCATGATAGATTAATTAATCATATACCACACATAAAAAACTGTTAGATGGAAATATCTGGTTGCTAACCCTGAACCAATTGTGAGGGGAGAATTTATCATAATGTATTGGTCTGAAGCATGCAAGTGTCATTGTATGCAATATATCATATTTCAGGTCAACACATGAAGCTTTGTTCTCATAAGCAATGGTTTAGCTATTTATCGGAGACATTCAACGCCAAACCAGCTTGGATATAAACCAACGTTAACAAGATGAATTATCTTGATTATGTGATCTGAAAGTTGTGCTCTCAACTCAATTATTTTGAGCAAGTAACTTTGCATATGTAAAACTGCGGGTTGACAATAAACGCACATGAGACCGTCTTATTGATGCATCTATTCAAGACATCACATAACAGGTGAACGGGCCCATATTCACCTTTTATATATTTTCAGAATTTAGGAAATTCAATCTCAACATTAACTAATATAATCAACTTATCATGAGAACAAGCAACACAAATAAATTCTTGAAGAATCTTCAAGATCTTCAATATATGTCGAATACTTAATCTGCACATCATATTTGAATCGGGATGGACGAATTGCTCATGCCAATTGATAAAATTATCTACACTAGTAAACTTCAAGTTTACCATGCCATGTGCTATTTATTTTAGTAAACTTCTGATTTACTATGTCATGAATTCTCTTTCGCATCGATAAACTTCTGGTTACCTTGACATGTGATTTCATCATGCATATATTGTAGTACAATTTAGAAAATAAAGGCGTGTAACCTTTCACATAGATATTTCTTACCCACCATGATTTTGAAGATATTTGATCATCCTATCATTTATTGCTACAATATGATAGTTATTTACTTTAGTAAACTTCGGGTTTACTACAATTTGTATTTCGATCATAACAACTTCATATAATACAATCTCGAACGACTAGCATAATAGTATATAAGCCCTTCAGGAGCCTTTAATTTACTTTCCATAATCAAATATTATTTGGACACTATTGGTGTCATGATCTTCTAGATATAGTAGCTTTTCTGGAACCTTGATTAATTTTGTACTACCAAGCATTGCTTAAATATTTGTGGTATCATAAAAGAAATTTTAGTTAAACACTACTGGTGTCATGAGATAAACAATAGTAGAGTTCAAAATTTGCTACTTCGGGAGCAGATTTCTAAGTTTACTACTTCAGGAGTAAATTTCAATGTTTACTACTTTGGGAGTAAAGTATAGAGTATTTAGAATATTTCTTCTCAATTATTCTACCTCTTCTTGGGGTGAGGCGTGATATTTTCACAACCAAGAACATGTCTGTATTTATAATCTTTACTAAATATCATCTCATTCACTTCTGGGAATGGATTTGTATTTGTGAACCTTTTTAAGATATTCCTACTTCACGAAAGCACATCTTTAATTATAATCACAACCATATAAAAATATTACCATTGATGAGAGTCTGCCCGCAAACTCAATTATACTCGACCTGAGGTTGATCAAAATTCATCACATAACTGTTTTGTTTTCGGCTATCAACCATATTTCCCTTTTATTTGTCGTCTTTCCGGCCTTTCCTGCTACTCAAAGGCCGTATCATAAGGAAGAACAAGAATAGTTAGTATCATCTTAAACTTGGGAATTGAAAAGAAACATTAACAAAAAAATATACTAAAATTGCCAAAGGGAACCAACACCTGCATGTGTGCCAGCCACATAATATGTCTTATCATGGCTACAAATCTCATCATTACTTAATTAAAGAACAACGTTTGCAATAGAATTATATATATATATATATACTTATATACTATATATACTTATATATATATATGTATAACTTAATATATATATCTATATTTACTTATATACTATATATACTATATATGTATATAAGTATATATATACTTATATATATGTACTATATACTATATATACTTATATATATGTATAACTTAATATATATATCTATATTTACTTATATACTATATATACTATATATGTATATAAGTATATATATACTTATATATATGTACTATATACTATATATACTTATATATATGTATAACTTAATATATATACTATATATATATATATATATATATATATATATATATATATATATATATATATATATATATATATATATATATATATATATATATATATATATCACATGGTAAATCATATAGTCATGAATTATGTATTGGCAAATTATGGTCACTGTGAGTTACTATGCTTACGTGTATAATAGTCCACGTGGTTCAACTTAATATATAGAAGAAGTCACTTATCTTGATGTCGTATTTAATTTGAAATAATCAAACCTGATCAATTTAAGCAGCGAAGAGGTTCTACACCTGGTGTCAAGTTTCATGTTTGGAGATTTTAACTCAATTAGAATCTCGTGCTGATAATGTGTTATAAAATAGTAAAGCTACAAGAAGAATATTGCATAGAAAAGAGAGAAGAGAGGAGATAAATACAATAAAGGGAACATCTCTATTTATAAGAGAAAACTAACTTGGTCCCAAAGTCATAAACCTTAACTTTTCTCTAAAGATAGACATCCACAATAATTTATTGGGCTAAGTGGGACGGGCCGGGTTTTAATTATTTTTTTAAAAAATTCTAATACTAAAATTTATTAAGTTTGATACTTTAAAATTTAGTTGTTGTCAACTTTATTTTAACCATCAAGTTTCTTAAATTATACTTTGGCCCTATTTTCAATCTATAAATACTATTCGTTCTTCTCCATATTGTCTCACAATTCCCTACTCATCTAAATCTCTCCTTTTCCCCAAATTCCCTACTCATCTAAATCTCACAATTCCCTACTCTCCTCTTTCCCCAAATTTCCTACTCATCTAAATCTCTCTCTCTCTCTCTCTCTCTCTCTCTCTCTCAACTTCCAAGTTCAAATTTCAAAATTTAAATTTAATGGATAATGATAATCCTCCACCTCCTCCTAGCTCCAGTCCGAAGATCAATTTCAAGTCCGGTGTGGTTGCATTTTGAGCGAGTAGACGAGGAATATGTTAAATGTCAACATTGTGGTCAAATATATCTCCATAAGTTCGAACCGATTTTTGGGGGTACCGGGCCGTTACGTAGGCACTTGGACAAAAGGCACAAAATTGAACTTTGAAGTTTATCTCTTCTTTAAATTTCTCCATCGATGCTAGCGTTTTAAACTTTTCATTTGTAATAAGTTAACCGTTCAAGTTTGTATGTTTTGAATTTGCAATGTTATCAATTTAAGTTTGAAGTTTTATTTTAAATTACTTATGTATTCTTGTATCACATTCTCCAATTTTTATAATTTTTAGCACTTCAATAGCCGTTGGGAGTCTTCATTCCAACAACATATTCAAGATATACACAAATATACCATTAACATATACAAGATATACACAAATATACCACTTAAATAATTTATCTTTTTAAAAAAAAATTAATTCAAAGTGGGCCGGGCCTGGCCCCCGGTGGGCCAGAACCCGGGCTGTTGGTGGGCCGGGCTACCGGGCTAAAATGCATGTCCGGCCCAGCCCCCTAATTTTTTCCACTAGCCCAGCCCACCACCCTCTTACCGGGTTGGGGGGCCAGGTTGGTTATGGGCCGGTCCCGGGCCGACCCGACCTAATTGACAGGCTTAGATCCGGCGTAACTAAAGATCTGTCCCCTAAGACAGAACTTTTCCTTAAGGCATAGTTTAGTTATGCCTTATGGGGCAGACTTTTAGTTAAGGCATAACCAAAAGTATGACCCATAAGACAGAGCTTTTCCTTAAGGCATAGACTTTGCCTTATAAGGCAAACTTTTAGTTATGCCTTAAGGAAAAGTTTCACCTTATGGGGCACACTTTTAGTTATGTCTTATGGGGCACACTTTTAGTTAAGCCTTAACTAAAAGTGTGCCCCATAAGGCATAACTAAACGTTTGCCTTGAAAAGTAAAAAAGATAAAATATATGCCTCAAGGCAAAGTCTGCCCTCTCCGGCAGACTTTTAGTTAAGCATAACTAAAAGTCCGCCGGAGGGGGCAGAGCGAAACTCAAACTTTGCCTTGCGATTTTTTAAAAAATTTTTGACTGAGCGCGGGTTCGAACCCGGAATCCATGAGTTTTAGGGGAAGGGCAAAAATTAAAGACCACCAATTTGAGGGGCAAAAGTTAAAGACCACCCCAAAAAAAGGGCAATTCGCATTATTATTTTTAGGCAAACTTACTCAAATGACTACCTTATTGTAACTTCCTACCATTTGTAGCTACCCTTTTAAATATTATCATTTTTAGCTACATTGTAGCAAAATAGTGTATGTTTTCGCGTGTATTTGTTGCCAACAAATACATGAGAACACGGTAAAAAAACAGGATCTTTGATTTTAGCCTTTAACGGTAGAGCTATTAACTTAGATATTAATATATTTTTTTTGATGTATTTTAGTGATTTTTTTTTATGTATTTCAATGTTTTTTTTTTTTTGCTATGATGTATTTCCGTGTCTTTTTTTTTTTTTTTTTAATGTATTTCAGTGATTTTTTTCGATGTATTTTACTGATTTGTTTTTGATGTATTTCAAATACATTGTGTACATTCCAACTACATATGAAGCCAAATATATTCAAATTTTCGTGTATTTGAATGGATTTCAACAAATGCATTCAGATACAAAGACAAAAATTAACAAAATACACTCAAAAAAATATAAAGACAAATACATTCAAAAACAGTGTATTTGTGAGATGTAGATTTTTGAATGAATTTGTATTTGGCTTTTAACAAATACACACAGCCAGATCTGAGACACTACCACCACCAAAAACCCTAATCTCTCCACCACCACCAAAATCCTAATCTGAGACACCACCACCACCAAAAACCCAAATATGAGACACCACCACCACAAAAAAACCCTAACCTTTCCACCACCAACAAAACCCTAATCTCTCCACCTCCACGTTATCTTCTCCGCTGCCATCTCAAAATCAGTGTCATCGCTGCCACCACCAACAATACACATGGCCAAATTTGTGTCATCACCTCACCGGATAGGGTGAAAAAAAAAAGAGGGGGGTGAGCAGAGAGGGAGAGGGAGAAGAGAGAGAGAGAGAGAGAGAGAGAGAGAGAGAGAGAGAGAGAGAGAGAGAGAGAGAGAGAGAGGCAGCGGAGAGAGAGAGGGGTGAGCACAGAAGGAGAAGAAGAAGAGAAGAGGGGCGGCGCGGCCATGGTGGTGGTGGTTGAGAGAAGGGGAGAGAGATTTTTTAGGGTTTTGAGAAATAAAAAATCTGAAATGGGTAGTGATTGGGAAAAAAGAAAGATATATGTGTTTGGATATGTATTTTTGATATAGCTACCATTTGTAATTTAGAAAAGTTAATTTAGCTACTAAATATAATTAAATAAAAGGGTAGTTAATATTAATAATTAGGTCTTAAAAGAAGTTACAATGAGTAAAAATTCCTTATTTTTAATTGGACTCTTCGGGGATATGATAGTACATTTTGGGCCTGACAAATGAGTAAGACCCAATTAATTACTCCCTCAATTTCTATTTATGTAATACTTTTCGCTTTTCGAGAGTCAATTTGATTAAATTTTGAAGCTAGTATGGATCAGATTAACTCAAAATCTTATGATTAAAATTATATATTTAAAAACTACATGATAAGTACTGTATGTTGCAACTTTTCTCATATCAATTGAAAAAATACATCTAAAATTGTTGGTCAAAGTTCGTGCAGTTTGAATCTCAGGAAGCGAAAAATATCACATAAAATGGGACAGAGGGAGTAATTTTTGGTGTGAGATGAGCAAGATGAGATGCGAAATATTTCAAGTCTCTTTGCATAATTAAAAGAAAAGAGAGGAAAAAGCATTGCAAGGGAACAAGATGGGGTACGAATTCATCTCAAAATCCGTTGTCAAAAGAGTGAAAAAGTGACACAATACTTGTCCCGGATTATTATAAAATGATTTGCTTCAAATAATAAGCCTTAATGAGGGCACACATAATATCGTCATTACTGATGTCGCAACCATGTGTCTTGGATAAGGACATGTAAATAGAATGGTAAGGTCGTGCCCATACCTCTTGACCCAAACACCATAATAAAATAATCATAATTGTTTCACCAATGGCAGTAGGTTCAATCTTTAGGTGTGATACGCAAGTCAAGATCGCATTTACGCATCTTGATAGGTGTATGTCGAAGCAGAGGTAGCAACCTTGTGTCTTAGTTAAGACTAATAAAAGATAACAATATTAAGAGAATCGCACGCATAACTAACAATTACAATTTGTCAAAGATCAATTTAAGCCAAACACAAGTTGATAAAGAGACCGTGCTAGGACCACGAGATTCTAGGAATGGCTAATATCTTCTCCCCCGTTAACATAATTCCTTGCCTGACCTTTTGTTATAACGGATCAATAATAAAAGAGTCATTTCCTTTAATTTTGATTAGGAATTCACAAGGTGACTTAGAACACCAAAAATTGATTTCAAGTGGTGACTCTGTAAAATAATTAATCGTTATTCAAAATCGTCACTTCAAATGGAATCCTTTAATAATAAAACCTGTGTGCTTCGCAGGAGTGAAAAAGGGGTGTGACGTATACAAGTAGGGGTCGGCTAAATCCCACACCAATAACATGATTTTGTTATATATATATATAAAAAAGGAAACCCGATCTTTTCTTCTTAGGTTATAGCCTTCAATTTGTTGAGTATCGTCGAGTACAATAGTCGGGCACAACTTGAATTTTATTATTTCAAAGTAAGGACCAGCTTTGGTGTTACAATTTCTTACACTAATTTCTTTTCTTGCACTCACTCTAGCAACTCTCTTTGTTTCTCTCTACTATTTCTTACTAGCTCTCACATTTCTCACTTCTCACTTGTAACTTTCTTGCTTGCTTACAACTCAAATGACCACCTCTATTTATAGGTGGAGATGGAATGATCTCGTGAGAGAGATATTTATAGCTTTCTCTAGAATATTCCTAAATATCTTTTTCTAGAATCACTCTAGAATTCTCATTCTAGAGTGCTCCTCCCTATTCTCTACAGCTCCTTAATTATTCTAGATTCTTCACAAAATATCTTAGATATTAATTAAGTTGGTGATGAATTCTTAACACTTCCCCTCAGCACCAACTTAATTTGTTCTTTGTGTTCGTTGTGAGCGATTCCTAAAACTCTGCAGACATCATGATATCCATGCCCTTTAGGAATATCTTCTTCCGTCGGATTACTCCAGTCCCTACTCTTTGAAGCTTCTTCAAAGGTAGTAGTCTCTTTGATATTGACCACCTTAGCTAACGATGCATCTACATACTTGGGGTTTGGATATTTTATCCGTGTAAACCTCCTTAGTTGCGGTTGTGGTGCTTCTTGAACTTCCTCTTGCAACACATCTGGAGTTTCACAGGCTCCATTTTTCCATGAACCTTTATTTTCCTTTTGTGGAGATATCTCTTCTGTATGTGATTTATGCTTTTCACATACTTCTGATTTGCCCTACTTGCTTGTCCTTCTTCTTCTTCAAGTTTATGTTGTAGCTCTTGCTCCAATTCTCTTGAATTTGATAATGTGACTTCTTTGGACCACCATGATGATGCTTCATCAAATACCAAATTTCTTGACACATATGTTCGATTTGTGGTAGGGTCACACCACCTCCATCCTTTTCTTTGTTCGTCGTAACCAACAAAGATGTAACAGACAACTTTTTTATAAAACTTGTTGCGGAGATGATCTGGCACAAACACATAGCACACACAACCGAATACTCGAAAGTGACCTACGGTAGGTATCATCCTATTGAGCTTCTCGAATGGTGAGATAAACCCTAATATTGTTGTGGCAGCTTGTTAGGGATGTGGACAACAGTCTTCATGCATTCTGCCCAAAATCTTGCTGGTACATGCATACCATGCAACATACTTCTATATATCTCTGCCAGGTGTCTTTTTTTCTTTCAGCTACTCCATTTTGTTGTGGCGTATAGGGCAAGTCAGTTGTGCCTTATCATCTTCTCTTTAAGGTAGTCATTCTCACGTGATGTGTATTCTCCCCCATTGTCCGTACGGAGACATTCGATTCTCCTTCCAATATCATTCTCCACAGTATGTTGGAACTCCTTAAACTTCTCAAATACTTCAGACTTCTCCTTTAATAAGTAAATCCACATGTACCTTGAGAAGTCATCAGTATCGGTAACCACTAATAGAAGACTTCTTTACTGGTCCAAACACGTTTGAGTGTACCAGCTCCAATGGCTCCTTGGCTTGATACTTTGATTCTCCATAGGGAAGTTGATGTGCTTTTCCGTATTGGCATCCAGCACATGCTATGTCTCCTCTAAACTCAAGTTGAGTAAGGCCCTTTAATTTAGACTGTTGCATCATGACTTTTAATTTGCTGTAGCTCACGTGCCCAAGACGTGCATGCCATAGATCAGCTATTTCGTTACTTTGAGTCTTCTCCACATAAGCTGTCTCAGCTGACATGACATAGATTGACTCTAATCTTCTCTAATCTTCTTCCCTCCATGATTGGCGAGTTTGTAATTTTCAAATTTTGATATACTTTTACGTCATCTGACCCAAACACGACATAGTTGCCTGAGGCTGTAAGTTGCAACACAGATAATAAGTTCTTCTTCATACCTGGAACATGTTAGACATTTTGAAGTTGCACTTGTTTCGAAGCTATGACAAGGCATGGACACCGTCTTGCCAATATGAGTTATTGGCATTCTTGAATTATTTGTTGTTACCGCTACCCGCCCGCACTTATATTCGCTCATGTTGGTCAGCTTCTTTTCATCACCGGTCATGTGATTGGAGCATCCCGAATCAACGATCCAATTATGTTCGTAATTGACCAGTTTCTTACTTACAGTTGCAAGTGCAAACTCCTTTTCTTTGTCAGAGTGATAGGTCACAAGCTCTTCCTGTCGATTGCTTTCTTCAACTGCGTTAGAAGTCTCGAAATTCCAAGCTTCTTCTTCATCTTGCTTGTTTTGGGTAGAAGTAGCTACGTTACCTTCGGCTTTCTTGTACCAGCAATCTCTGGCGTAGTGTCCTTTCTTTCCGCAATTGTAGCACTTATCTCTTTGTCGGTTGTTGAAACCTTTGTTTGCCTGCTTGTTGGCTCGCTAGCTTCTTTGATGCTGATTCTTTTGGTCTCCCCCTGGCAATGAGCTTCTCTCCTCATCCTTTTTTTGGTAACCTTGCCTTTTGATGAAGAGCGCCGTATCTTCATCTTTTATAGAAAGACTCGATAATGGCTTATCCAAGTCTTCTTCATTTGCCAACAGATTTTCCAACTCAGATAAAGTTGGTTCTGTGGCCCACCCTCTTGTAGCTGTAATTATGCCTTTATACTTCAGCCTTAAACCATGAACAATGATTCTTCTCATCCTTGTCTTTGTGATTGCATTCTCTGGATCTAATTTTGATATTTCATCATATAAAGATTTTACCTTTGAGAAGTATTGATTGATCATCATGTTACGCTGTGAGATCGGCAAAAGCTCATTTTCAAGCCTTTGTAATCTCGCATCATTCTTCTTCGTAAAAATCGTTGCCAGCGTGTCCCAAGCTTCTTTGGGTGTCTTGGCGTTCTTAATCCGTTGCAAGAACTCATCTTCGATTGTTACAGTGAGAGCATACATGGCCTTTCCAGTTTTAACCTTCCATCTTTTTTTGTTTCGGCATCAGTTGGTGCTGTAGTCTCTGAGCCACCAACAATATCCCATAATTCCTGCCCGAGAAAATAATATTGCATTCTCGTGCTCCACCGTAGTTGCTTGCGTTGAGCTTCTTAACGCTATTAAGAGTGCTTGCAAAATCCGACATTTACCAGTGCCTCTTGACTTGTAGCCTCCGCAGTAGCTTGTAGGGTCTCCCTTGAGTTGCTACCTCTCTTGATCAACCAGGCTCTGATACCACTCGTTGAGTATCGTCGGGCACAATAGTTGCGCACGACTTGAATTTTATTATTTTAAAGTAAGGACCAGCTTCGGTCTTACAATTTCTTACACTAATTTCTTTTCTTGCACTCACTCTAGAAACTCTCTTTGTTTCTCTCTACTATTTCTTACTAGCTCTCACACTTCTCACTTCTCACTTATCACTTGTAACTTTCTTGCTTGCTTTTTCCTTGCTTACAACTCAAATGACCACCTCTATTTATAGGTGGAGATGGAATGATCTAGTGAGAGAGATATTTATAACTTTCTCTAGAATATTCCTAAATATCTTTTTCTAGAATCACTCTAGAATTCCCATTCTAGAGTGATCCTCCCTATTCTCTACTCCTTAATTATTCTAGATTCTTCACAAAATATCTTAAATATTAATTAAGTTGGTGATGAATTCTTAACACAATTAATCTCATGCAATTGAGCAGCAAAAATCAATTTCTTACCATTTTCTTAACATGTGGAAAAATTTCAAAATATGCATTTGTAATATTACCTTTCGTAAGTATTATGAAATTAATCTATTTAATGGGTTTTTTTTCTTTTGTGAGAAGAAAGTCATATAACAAACTACGGAGAGAGAAAAAGCTTCTTTATTCTTAACCAAAATGACTTCTCCATAAGGGGGTTCTAGTTCAGAACAAGAACTTATCAAGGGAGTTCCTTTTTTTTTTGGTAGTTATTTGTTTGAGATTATCTAATATTTGCCGACACTGTAAAATTTGAGCTTGTCTAATATTTGTCGATGCTTTAAAGATATTTTACAATCTCATGTCAGATATATCTATTGTAACAAATAATCGTTCTTATTTTCAAGACTAAATATCACACTTTTTTTTATGGAGGGTAAAACTCTTTGTAGATATCTTTTGGATTACCTAACAATGTAAAATTTTCTTACACTTTTGGTGTATATAAATTAAACTCTATTTCTTTTTCATTATTTACGAAATTTTATGGTGCTTCCAATACTAGGGAAATCAATAAAGAAAACAAGGAATTAAGTTTGAAACTTAAATGCTATTCATGCAACACAAATTGCTGAGTGATCAAAGGATTAATATTCCAACTTGCTCAACTAGTACAGAAAATCAAAAGGTGTCCAAGGAGATTGACCAACTGAAAGCAGAGGTTAGTTTTCATCTCATCACATGTATTAGGGTTTAAGTTTTTTGCTTTAACAGGTGAAAAATTTGTGTATATAATCCTCTCATTTATTAGGTAATTTTAACTAAATTTTGTAATAACCTCCCAAAAGAGGCTCTGGCCCCTTTAGACTTGATTTAATCCAAATGCCATCGTTCAGACACAAGCATGTTAAGATACAATTTAGAACCCGCTAAGGATGGTTCTTCAGTATAGTGCTTATTCTTTTGCTACATATGCCTCCTTCATTATAGGAAGGGGCATATGATTCTTTTGTTGCAACTTTTCGAGTACTGGGGAAGTTTTTGTAACCCTGTTTAACCCCAGGAGGGGTGGTAGCTAAGCTCCCCTTACCTCTTTGCTGTACTATATGATTTTATCAATACAAGGGAGACGCCACCTACGGCGGATTTTTTTTTTAAAAAAAAACTAAATTTTGTTAATAAGCATTAATTGATAATCCGAAAAAGATAATAACTAACATACTCTCAAAGGATAATAACAAAAGGAAGTGTTTGCGTTGTCAGTTTATACAACGTAAATCCTAAAAGTTACTGATTTTATTTGTGTCTTTTCCTTTGCAGAACGAAAAGTTGTCAAGGTAAGCCTGTCAATTGGGCCGGGTCGGCCCGGGACCATCCCACCTAACCCGGCCCATAACCGGCCCGGCCCCCCAACCCGGTAAGAGGGTGGTGGGCTGGGCTAGTGGAAAAAATTAGGGGGCTGGGCCGGACATGCAATTTAGCCCGGTAGCCCGGCCCACCAACAGCTCGGGTTCTGGCCCACCAGGGGCCCGGCCCGACCCACTTTGAATTAATTTTTTTTTAAAAAAGATAAATTATTTAAGTGGTATATTTGTGTATATCTTGTATATGTTAATGGTATATTTGTGTATATCTTGAATATGTTGTTGGAATGAAGACTCCCAACGGCTATTGAAGTGCTAAAAATTATAAAAAGTTGAGAATGTGATACAAGACTACATAAGTAATTTAAAATAAAACTTCAAACTTAAATTGATAACATTGCAAATTCAAAACATACAAACTTGAACGGTTAACTTATTACAAATGAAAAGTTCAAAACGCTAGCATCGATGGAGAAATTTAAAGAAGAGATAAACTTCAAAGTTCAATTTTGTGCCTTTTGTCCAAGTGCCTACGTAACGGCCCGGTACCCCCAAAAATCGGTTCGAACTTATGGAGATATATTTGACCACAATGTTGACATTTAACATATTCCTCGTCTACTCGCTCAAAATGCAACCACACCGGACTTGAAATTGATCTTCGGACTGGAGCTAGGAGGAGGTGGAGGATTATCATTATCCATTAAATTTAAATTTTGAAATTTGAACTTGGAAGTTGGAAGAGAGAGAGAGAGAGAGAGAGAGATATTTAGATGAGTAGGAAATTTTGGGAAAGAGGAGAGAAGGGAATTGTGAGGGAAATTTAGGGAAAGAGGAGAGTAGGGAATTGTGAGACAATATGGAGAAGAATGAATGGTATTTATAGATTGAAAATAGGGCCAAAGTATAATTTAAGGAACTTCATGGTTAAAATAAAGTTGACAACACTAGATTTTAAAGTATCAAACTTAATAAATTTTAGTATTAGAGTTTTTTCAAAAAATAATTAAAATTCGGCCCGGCCCGGCCCACTTAACCCACTATGTACCCCTACCCGGGTAGGGGGCTGGGCCGGACACCCCTTTCCCTCCTTCAACCCGGCCCCAACCCGGCCCACTAACTATGGCCCGGCCCATCCCCATGTGATCCCCATTTATATGGCCCGGCCCAGCTCACTTGACAGGCTTATGTCGAGGGTTGTCAATTTTATGAAGAAAATACATGACGAAGAGTCGAATGTTTCTTAGCAGCAATCAAATAATCTTGATGATCAGTTGGTTTCACTGTTACCGAATGATGACCTGATTTCTTAAATTAAAACATATACTGTGTGCTTCACCATCAATGTTTTTTTCCATCCAACTGCTGCGGAAAAAGTTAATAAACTAATTGTACCTCTCTTTGGGGAAGCGATTTTACTTTTGAGTTACCTAATAAAATAGTTGTAGCTCTCTCATTTTCAAATTTAATTGCTATCATGTTTCCCTTAACTTACCTTCGTTAAAATATATATATTGTTGTGTTTTTAATTTAAAGTCTTTGTAGTTATACAAGGTATGTAAAATCAAATTAAATAAAGAAAAGCCTCAAGTTTGGAATCTCCTATAGGCTAGGATTTAGTGAACCCACAGAAGTGAAGATATTCTTACTCAGCGGGGATTCAATCTTAATATTTTTGACGTGAAATATATATTATCGTACAAAGAATTTTAGCAAAAGCGGCATGGTAGATGTTTTCTTTTAGGGAGATGATAAGAGTATTTACAAAATTTACTAACAAATCCAGCAATTTTCAACATACATTTGTAGAAAAAGAATACACATGAGAAAAATTATTTGCAGGGGCAGATATAGTGATTTGGTGCCAAATTTTATTCCAACATAATATATTCAATGCGGAGTATATATTTGTATATGAAAACTAACAAATATTTCAACAACTATTAGATCTAAATTCATTATTTTAAAAGTACAATGAGTTCAGTGATAAGAACCTTAAAGGTCGAACACATCAAGTTAAATTCCTGAACCTGCCTCTAATTATTACTTCTCAACAATTCAATTCCTTAAAATTTGACAAAAGTTGTCACCTTTAGTGTCTGTCAAATATTTAACGAACTTCAATACATTTTATGGGAAGTAAAATGAAAAATAAAATGAAAAATAAAAGGATACACCAGACACACCAACAAAATCCCTCAAATCTCTGGAACAGCAATATCAAAAATTGCATCGGACAGATTAGCACTTCATTTTTATTTTAAAAACTAAATAATTAAGGGCCTGTTTGGAAAGCCATCCAGGTAATTGGAATTGGGTGTAATTGGGTGTAATTACACAGTTTGACCTGTTTGTTTGACCAGGTAATTACACAGTTAGGTGGGAATTGGGTGTAATTACACTCTCCAATTCTCAAGGGGGGGGGGGGGGGGGGGGGGCTGAGAATTGGGTGTAATTACACCCTGTAATTACAGGGTTACTTTTTAGTCTGTTTATTTTTTTACTTTAATTCATTTTTATTTTTAATTTATTTTATTTCTATTATTTTAATTTTTTTGATTTTAAATATTTTTTTATTTCTATTTTTTTAATTTCTTTTTTATTTTTACTTTTTTATTATTTTTATTTTTTAAAATGTATTTTTATTTTTATATTATTTATTTTTCATTTTCTTTCTTTTCATTCCCAACCTTTACTTCTTGTGATTCCATGTAATTGCTCGTATTTTTTATTTTATTTTATTCATTTAGCATAACCGTGTTATTATTCTAATATTTGAAACTACACCTCTTAATATTGGAAAGAATGAGTTATTAACAAACTTGACATATAACATGTGACGTTATTAAAGTATAATTTCATTGTGAATGGGGTTATAAACTTATATTTTTCCTTTCTTTTGAATTATTTACTTAAGCTACATTGGAACTTACTTATGTAATGTTGGAATTTGACATAAGAGTATTATGTTGAACTTTTTCTTTTGGATTTTGAATTTATGTTATATTTTCAATTTTAAGTTATTTGCTTTCACATTGCATGTTGTTTATTTTTCACTTACATTTGATGGATTTTTTGTGTCAAACATCTGAATGATGTTATGGCATTATATTTATTAATATTAATTTTTTGTCAAACGTCCAATCCATGACGTTCTCACAAAAAAAGTCTTCTTTTAAGTTTTATAATTCAATATTAATTTGAAAAATATATATATCAATTATTTTTGTTACAATATTAGTTACAAATATATGATTATTAATTAATATATTTTCAAGAAACAATGTGTTATTAAATAACTAATTTAATATTATTTATAAAGGCAATATTTTTTAAATATTAATTTTAAATTTTTTATAATTAAATTTTATTTTTAAATTAAACTGACTGTGTAATTACACTTGTGCAACCAAACAGCACGCTTGTAATTACACTGTAATTACGTTATGACAAACAAACAAGTCGTTGTAATTACACTACTGTGTAATTACTAGGTTGTGTAATTACTACCCTAGTAATTACACCAATTCCAATTACCAGGTGGCTTTCCAAACAGACCCTAAATGAATTATTTTCCTTTATGGCCAATTTTCTCTTTAGGTTAATTACTGGTTATTGGTTAGGTATGAATACCTGATATGGATAATTAAATATTTACTGTTTAGTCTTGACTCCAAACCGTCTTATTAATGAGTAGCTACTTAGATTGCATAATCTCAGTTCATTTAGACATCTGTTCACAAAAATTCAAAATGGTCACACTTTTTTTCACTTGAAAGACTCAATAAAACCAAAACTAAGGTGAAGTCATCTATATTCTTTCATCAGAATTGACTTTGTCTGTTCATCACTTTTATTTTCTCTCATTCATGGATTTTCAACGTGATGGAAGTCTTGGATCAAATTCTGGTCAAGAGAATGGAAAAAAATTGGTTTGTCGACATTCTTTTGAACGAGTAATCGAGAAACTAGAAGAGTGAGTTTGTTGAATGAATAATTTTATGTCTCTCTTTTTTATCGTTTTTATTTTTTCTAGGTTTTAACTCATTCTTGATGTTCTTTGTGGTGTCTATGTAGCCTTTTGTGCATTGATCTCATACTAAAAACGGTAATTTCTTATGAAATCCGTAAAAAATGGCCTGTCAGAAATGTTTTAGATGAACTTTCTGTAAAAATATTATTTTTTCGATGGCGTTCTGACGGAACCGTCGGTTACAAATCTACGTTTTTAGTAGTGTACTCTAAGGATTTGAGATAAATGTCTTAACTCATTTTATTATACAAATTTTTTGTTTTTAAATTTTTAAAAATGTTATTATTTGAGATTCGGTTTTTTATTTATATAAAAAAAAGATATGATTTTCATTTTTCCTGTGATGTATCTGATTTCCTTGGTTTTTAGTTTGCTAAATCTTTATTTATTTTTCTCTGTCCATTTCAGTTTCTACTAATCACTTAACAGATTCACATGTTTCACTTCATTAATTTTGAAAAAGTAAAATAGAAAAGCTAATAAAATAATTAGGTACACTATGAAATAGAATGTTTTCTTGAAAAAAAAAAAATTGGGAAAAAGATTGTTAATTACCTATTACCGTTTTGCTTTTTATCAATTCATTTTTCTCATTTTAGCATTTTTTGTACCAGGGTGTTTAGTCAAATGCCAAAATCGAAAAATCACGTGATAGAGCAATTAAGTGAGAAGATAGGGCTGGATGCTACACAAGTCAAGATTTCGTTTGATAACAAAAGACGCTCTATAGAGGTTCTTATTATTATAAAATTTTGATGGTCGTCAAAATATTATATTGTGTATATATAAAGGTTAATTTTTTTTTTGGACTAATAATCTTGCAATTTTTGAATTCTCTTCACAAAAAGCTTCTAGTGCACAACAAAAGGTTCATAAAATGCTAATTGATGCGGGGTTGACACCTGCGCATGAGAGTTTAAGAATTTTTGTAAATTGTTTTGGTGAATATTTGTGTCTTCATTGCTCATTATATAACATAAGTTTCTAAATTTGGATCTAATGTTTGCTCATATCTTTTTTATCCTTACAGACAACGCATCAAATTTTCTTCTAACTTTTGCTATAAGACAAGAGGGTGTTGTTCAAGTGACCCCAGTCTAACATTTTCTCATAAGATTTTCAGTTTGCTAAAAAACTCAAAAGAGATCTTTAAATCATAGTCTAAGAAATTCATAAGTTTCACGAGACATTAAAAGAGGGTCATTTACTAAGCAGATATCATAAAAAGAAACTGATCCTGCCGGTGTTGTCACAAAATTCATGATTTAGTCAGTTTTTTATTTTTTAAAGAATAATTTTCATTTTTTTTTTTAGATTTAAAAGGTCAACTACTCTTATATTTGGACCAATATATACATAAATTGTGATATCAAACTACATTAATTCCAGGCCCAAAGAGATATTGAAGAACGGGAGATTATTCATTTGAAAAACAAAAGATTGTATGCAGAGAACTTGCAAATGTGTTTCGAGTTAAAGAAACGATTTTGTGCTACTTGCAATAATCCTGAGCAACAACGAACAATCCTACAAGACTTGCAAAATGAAAATGCTATATTAAGAGAAGAGGTGAACTTTCATTTTCTATTAATTTCCTACGCTGCTTGGATTTTTTTATAAATGTTGTTGCATTTTTGTTGGATCTTCTAAAATGCATTACTTTTGAAGGATCCAACACGCACTGGGTAATATTTTTGAAAACTCCGAGTAACATAGTTAGTAATTGCTATTTTCTATATACTATATCACTCATATGTTTTTCTTTCTCCTTCTCCTTTTCTAACAGATTACGATGATATCCAATGTGATTGACCGTTTTAAAGAAGACCCTGAAGGGTACTTGTTCTTACTCCGACAAGATTATCTGAATAACTACAATGATCCAAATGGCCTAGATTTGGAGCTCCGGTTGGAATGTTACAATGATCCAAATGGCCCAGATTTGGAGCTCAGATTGGGATGAAAGGGTTAAGTGGTATTCAACTAGTTTTTTTAGTATTCTCTTCAAGTATTATCTAGCAACTGTTTTGTAGAACTTGGGTTTCAATTATCATTTTCTTCTTGTATTTACTTTATGTTAAGTTGGAGTTTCCAAGCGCATCTGAGCTCTTTTGTTAGAAAAAAAAAAAAAAAAAAAAACGTTGGAGTTTCCAAGCTCCTACTTTTTAAGTGGTTTTATTGAACAAAAAGAAAAAAGAGTTGCAACTAGTGTGATTTGTGTTTTTTTTTTTTAAAGATAGTTAATTAATTTTGAATTAAGAACTTTTCCTTTCTTAAGATATTTGTTATCTATGGTTATCTCTAAGGTTGATATTCTCTTCTTATTGTCATCATTCTAGTTAAGTTTTTCAGGTATAGGTAAAGAAGACGGTTTTAGAAAGTCTCGACACCTAGTGGTTCAGATATGTTTAATATTTATGCACTAGCAATATATAGATTATCAAATCTAATAGGAGTTTAAGTTGCATGTACTGTTTCTATGCTTAAACAAGAAAATGGTAGATATTTTGTTTGGATACAAGAAGAAATACCAGAAATTTGAATTTGACTCCTACCTTACCTTCGTATGGACCTACCCAAGGGCGGAGCCATCCTATACCAAGGGTGGTCATCCGAACACCTTCACTGGAAAATTGTAATGGATACATAGGTAAAATTTTGTAATATTTTACAATGAAACACCCTTGAACAATTGTGTGGTACAACTCAGTGGGTAAGGGTGTTCAAAGTTAGTATTGCATCCCAGATTCAATTCCTCGCTGCAGCAATTATTTATCTTTTTTACATTAAAAACTCAGCACAAGCACTAGGCTCTTTTCAGGAGTGTCGGATAATGTCCAAACAAGGGTCCAACATTTTATTTGGAATAGTTCATTGTCAACTCAAAGGCAAACTTATATTGCCAAATTGTTTTAATTTTTCTTTCTAAATGTTTGTCTTAATTAAAATAATAAATCAGAAAGATTTCACTCATACTTTTTCATTTTTTTTCTTATGAGAAAATTTGATAATTAAAGTTACAACTCAATATTAACTTTAAATCTAATAAAAATAATTATAATTGTGATTTCATTAATATAGTACTAATAAATATACTTGAAATTGCTTGATTATATTTTACAAAAATATTGTATTTAAATTTATTGATGTTTTTCACACCACGTGATCCAAAATTTTATTAATTTTATTTAAAAATAAAGTACATTTGACTTGATTTTTAATTACTCAAGAAAGTTTGTTTAAAACCTCATCGTCTAAAACTTGTCGGACGCCGTCAAAAGATGATTGTTTGATTCGCTCTTCTCTGATTCTTTTATTACCTTTTAACTTTTCATTTTTACTAGTGCTTGATCATTTTCTTTACTGGACTTCCTTGAGTAATTTTCTTTGCTCGACTAAAACTTTTAGTGAGTTAAAGCTCAAACACATTTCAAATTTTAGTGCTTGGACAATGCTCTTCAAGTTTTAGTGATCGAATAATGCTCTCAGGACAAATTACGAAGGGACTGACAAAAGCAAATATTATTTATTTTGATTTAAAAAATTTTGGTGCACCCACTCATCGAAAAAAAATTATTTACTTTATAGTCTGAACACCCTTAGTCGGATTCCTGGCTCCGCCACTGAACCTACCTATAGAGTGAACAAACTCATTCTATCATAACAAACCAAGACTTTAAGTGTGTGCCTTTGCAATGATAAAGCTGTGAAATTCTTTTGTTAACAGTTCCTTTGTTTGCTTGAGATTTTTATTTTTTTATTTTAAGCCATTACCTCCTGCTAGGTGCCTTTGATATGGATAGTTTGACTTGACTCCTATCATATCTATTCCTACAAAAGGTGTACAAAAGAGGGGACATGGACCTTATCTCCACCTCCAAAAAGAGATTGAAAACAAGTACATTCTCCGAAAAGGAAGAGACTAAGTTATACATGCTATCTTCCATACATTACATCTAATTAACTAACAAAAAATAATCTTTGTCATACTCATATATATATCTCCTCCTTATACTTGGGAATTGTCATTTGTCAAGTTGACATAGTCCCTTCCAGGGGCGATTTAAAGGGAAGGGAGGGGTGAACACCCTCGGCAAAAAATCCCACTATATATAGAGGATAAATTTTCTGTGTTTTATGTATATATAAATTTTGAATGCACTAAACAAATGCAAAAGCTGAGCTCAAGTGATCTAGGGTGTTCAAATTTCTCTCCAGGGTCCACGGTTCAATTCCTAGGGACAATTTTTTTTTTTTTTATGTTTAGCTTTTATTGTTTTTTTCGAACCCCTTGAGTGAAAATCTTGGATCCGCAATTGGCAATTGGCAATTGGCTCCCTTCAATTCTTTTGGAAAATGATTTAAAGAATTGTAGAAGGTGCAACTTCCACTCGGAGGCGCCAATTTAGCTAAAAGGTCAGCCCCATAATTAGCCTCCCTATAGCAGTGAAGAAAATCTACATTAGCACGTACCATTGGTATCTCTCTGAGAATGTCATCAATCAATTCTTTGAGTTTGAGGTTGGTAGTGCCTCCATTTTTGAGCATTTCAGTGACTATCAACGAGTCCATTTGGGGAGGCCATGTTGCTTACTTCTGCATAATTGTTACAGTCACAGGGAGCAACAGACTTGTCATACTTGTCTGCATTGTTACACTGGTCTGGGTCTTTCTATAAGCGTGCAAATCTGTGGCCAACAATATGAATAACATATAGTAAAAATAATAAAGTCACACAAACTATTCTTTTAATGGTTAAAATCTTAAAAGAAATTTTTCTAAATGCTTACTTGCTCTTTGGGAAGTAGTTGTCTTTTAATGCTTACTTTCTAAATTCATATTTGGTTACCCCCATTTTGGAAAGTAGTTGTCAAATTTCAAATGTATTTTTAAAATATGAATATTTCAAGATCTTGATCATCTTGTATTGGAAGCAAATGTTTACGTCCTCTTCCATGTATTATTTTCTTGTGATATATACAAGTAGGGGTCCACCCAATTCCTACCCCCCCCCCCCCCCCCCCCACCCCCAAAAAAAAAAAAAAAAAAGAAACACACACACACAGATATATTTATATATATATATATTTTTTATTTTATTTTAAAATAAGGAAAAATGCTCTTCATGCAACACAAATTGTTGAGTGAAAGTACTAAGATTCCAACATGCTCAACTTGTACAGAAAATCAAAAGTTTTCCAAGGAGATTGACCAACTAAAGCAGAGGTCAGTTTTCATCTCATCTCGTATATTAGAGTTAAGTTTTTTGCTTTAACAAGTGAATAATATATATTTATTTAATCATCTCATTTATTAGGTAATTGTAACTAAAGTTTGTTAATAAACATTAATTGATAATCTGATAAAGATAATAACTAACATGCTATCAAAGGTAAAAATTCACTGATAGCGTAAGAAAGTGTTTGCTCTACCGGTGTATATAATGTAAATCCTAAAGATTACTTACTTTATTTGTGTCTTTTACTTTGCAGAATGAATTTTATTGAGGGTTGTCATTTTCATGAAGAAAATACATGAAAAAGAGTAGAGTTGGACTTAGAAACTTTCAATGAGATTGCAATATTACAAAATTG
The DNA here is from genome assembly GCF_019175385.1 of Lycium barbarum. Lineage (NCBI taxonomy): Eukaryota > Viridiplantae > Streptophyta > Magnoliopsida > Solanales > Solanaceae > Lycium > Lycium barbarum. The sequence continues at coordinate 19,956,224 of NC_083346.1, read as the reverse complement.
TTGTAGCAAGGGGAAAAAGTTTTTTTTTTCTTTTTTTAATCCAAAGTCGTTAAAAGAATCCACAAAATAAAATACCAGCGCAAAGGTTCTGAAGAATGTTTCTCAGCAGTAATCCTGCTGATAAGTTGGTTTCGTTGTCACTGAATGATGATCTGATTTCTTAAGTTAAAACATATCATGTGTGCTTCACCGTCAAATTTATTTTCCCAGCAGTTAGAATAAAAAGTTAGTTATTGCTAAAATAAAATAATTGTACCTCTCTTTGGAGGAGCAAATTTACTTATGAGTTACCTAATAAAATAGTTGCGACTCTCTGATTTTCAAATTTAATTGCTATCATGCTTCTCTTACCTTGCCTTCGTTGAGATCTATTGTTGTGTTTTTTTCCTTTAAAAAGTCTTCATAGTTATATAAAAGTATGAAAAATCAAATAAAGAAAAACCTCAATTTTGGAATTTACTGTAGGTTAGGCTTATGTAAACCTGCAGAAATGAAGATATTCTTACTTAGCGCGGATTGGAATTCAGTATTTTTGACGTGAAATATATATTATCATACATAGTATTTAGCAAAAGTAGCATGGTCAACGTATTTTTTTCTCTTTTAGGAAAAGGATAAGAGTATTACAAAATTTACTAACAAATTCAGTAATTTCTAACGTACATTTGTAGAAAAAAATACAAATGAGAATAATTATTAGCCAGGGCGGATCTAGTGATTCGGTGCTAAATTTACCTAATATTTTCAATGCGGAGTATATATTTATATATGAAAACTGACAAATAATTCAACAACTATTAGATTTAAATTCGTAATTTTAAGTGTACGATGAGTTCAGTGATAAGAATCTTAAAGGTCGTACTCATCAAGTTAAGTTTCAGAACCTGCCTATAATTATTACTCCTCAACAATTTGATTCCTCTAAATTTGATGAAAGTGATCACTTTTAACCTTCGTCAAATATTTAACGAACTTTGGCAATTACATTTTATGGGAAGTAAAATGAAAAAGAAAAAGATAAATCAGAAATACTAGGAAAGTCCCTCAAATCTCAGAAACGGCAACACCAAAAACTCCACCGAACAGAAGCTCTTCTTTTTTATTTTAAGCACTAAATAATTATTCATTTTCCTTTATGACCAATTACCTCTTTAGGTTAATTGTTAGGTGTGAATACCCGGTGCAGATAATTGAATATTTACTGTCTACTTTTGACTTCAAACTCTGTTATTAATGAATAATTACTTAGATTATGTAATCTCAGTTCATTTAAATACCTGTCCTTAAAAATCTAAGATTCTTTTTTCACTTCAAGACTCAATAAATTCAAAACTAAGGTGAATTATTCTTGTATATTTTCTTCGCTCAGAGCTAACTTGATTTGTTAATCACTTTTATTTTGCTCTCTTGTTTCATTTTTCTCTCATTCATGGATTCTCAAAGTGATGAAAGTATTGGATCAAATTCTGGCCAAGAGAATGGAAACAAATCGGTTTATCGACATTCTTTTGAACGAGTAATCGAGAAACTAGAAGAGTAAGTTTGTTGAATGAATGATTTTTTGTCTTTTTTTTTCTTCTAGGTTTTTACTCATTCTTGATGTTCTTTATGGTATCTATCGTAGCCTAATTTTGTGCATCTCACTACTAAAAATGGGCAATTTTTTGTGAAAATCCGTAAAAAATGCCTTGTCAGAAATGTTTTTGACGAACTTTATATTCAAAATCTCACATTTTCGATGGAGTTCTGACGAAAGTGTCCGTTATAAATATGTCTTGACTCATGTTATTATACATTTTTTTTTTAGATAATGATCAAAAGCACACCTCAAGTATTACCTCTTTTTGAGTTTCCTATTTCCTACGTAAACTATCACCAACTAGTTTGCAAAACACACCTCAACTATCAGTTGTTTACTTTCAATGAGGTACATTTTGCAAACTAGTATATGATAGTTCATGTAGGTAAGGTGAACAACTGATTGTTGAGGTGTGTTTCGCAAACTAGTTGGTAGTAGATTAGGTAGGAAACTCTCACACCTAATAGTTCAGGTAGGAAATTAAAAAAAGGTGATACTTGAGGTGTGTTTTTGACCCTTAACCTTTTTTTTTTTTTTTAATTTTTAAAAATATTTTTATTTCATATTTGGTTACTAATTTTATATATATATATATATATATATAAAGTTGATGGCTTTGGGGGCGTGGGAGAGCAGGCAAGATGCGAACAATATGTGGGATAAGACGGCCGGTTGCATTAGAGAAGCAGCTAGAGAGGTTCTGGGGGTCTCAAGAGGTCGCCGTGGTGGGCACCGAGGGGATTGGTGGTGGAATGGGGAAGTCCAAGGTAAGGTGGAAGCAAAGTAGCAGGCGTATGAGAAGTTGGTAGACATGAAGGATGATGAAGAAAAGCGGATGAATAGGTAAAAGTATAAGGTCGCGAGGAAGGAGGCGAAATTGGCAGTGTCAGTAGCGAAGATGGCAGCTTTTGAACGCCTTTATGCAGAACTAGAGGACAGAGGCGGGGATAAGAAGTTGTTCAGGCTTGCCAAGGAGAGAAAGAGGAAGGCATGCGACTTGGATCAAGTGAAGTGCATCAAGGACAAGGATGACACAGTGTTGATGGAAGAAGCTCTCATTAGACGGAGATGGCAGTCATACTTCCATAAACTCTTGAACGAAGAAGGGGACAGAGATATTGTGTTAGGAGATTTGGAGTACTCTGAGAGGCGCCACAATTTTGGATATTTTAGGAGTATAAGGGTCGATGAGGTTAAGGGGGCTGTTCATAGATTGCGCAGGGGAAGAGTGATTGGACCTGACGAGATTCCTGGGGAATTTTGGAAGAGTGTAGGCAGGGCAGGGTTGGAGTGGCTGACTAGGTTGTTTAATTTCATCTTCAAGATGGCGAAGATGCCCGAAGAATGGAGGTGGAGTAAAATGATTCCTTTGTATAAGAATAAGGGCAATATTCAAAGCTGCAACAACTATAGAGGTATCAAGCTGCTAAGCCACACTATGAAAGTGTGGGAAAGGGTGGTAGAGATGAGGGTGAGGAGAGGCGTGTCTATTTCGGAGAACCAGTTGGGATTCATGCTGGGGCGTTCTACTACTGAATCCATTCATATTGTTAGGATATTGGTGGATCAGTATATAGAGCGGAAGAGGGACTTGCACATGGTATTCATCGACCTAGAGAAAGCATACGACAAAGTGCCAAGAGAGGTTCTATGAAGATGCTTGGAGGCTAAAGGTGTACCTGTGGCGTACATTAGAGCGATCAAGGACATGTATGATGGAGCTAAGACCAAGGTAAGGACTGTACGAGGAGACTCAGAGCACTTTCCAGTTCGAATGGGTTTGCATCAGGGATCAACTATTAGCCATTTTATTTGCCTTGTTGATGGATGGATTGACGCGACATATTCAAGGTGAGGTGCCATGGTGTCTGTTGTTCGCGGATGGCATATTCTTGATTGACGAGACTCGTGGCGGAGTTAACATTAAGCTAGAGGATTGGAGGCAGACGTTAGAGTCTAAAGGATTCAAGTTGAGTAGGACCAAGACAGAGTACTTGGAGTGCAGGTTCAGTGGCGTACCTCATAAGGCTGACGTGGAAGTAAGGCTTGGTGTCCAGGTCATCCAAAAGAAATAAAGTTTCAAGTATCTTGGGTCTATTATACAAGGGAATGGGGATATTGACGATGATATCAACATCATATTGGTGTAGGATGGATGAAATAGAGGCTCGCTTCCGGAGTGCTGTGTGACAAGAAAGTGCCACCAAAACTTAATGGCAAGTTCTACAAAGTAGTGGTGAGACCAACCCTATTGTACGGGGCAGAGTGTTGGCCAGTCAAGAACTCTTAGCTGCGGTGGATGTGTGGGCACACTAGGAGAGACAGGATTAGGAATGAAGACATCCGGGACATGATGGGAGTGGCAACGGTGGAGGACAAGATGCGGGAAGCGAGGTTGAGATGGTTTGGGCATGTGAAGAGGAGAGACGTAGATGCCCCAGTGCGGAGGTGTGAGAGATTGGCTATGGACGGTTTTAGGATAGGTAGAGGTAGGCCAAAGAAGTACTGAGGAGAGGTGACTAGACAGGACATGGAGCAGTTTCAGATTACCGAGGACATGACTTTAGATAGGAGGTTGTGGAGGTCTCAGATTAGGATAGAAGGCTAGTAGGTAGTCTCGCTTTTTCTTTCGCACTAGTAGGCGTAGTTTTGCTCTAGCGTTTATTGCTCTTTGATTCCTGCTTTTATGTGTTGGGTCTTGTCTTTACAGGCTATTTTATCATGCCTCCTTCGCTCTAGTTATTTCTCATTTTCACATTGCTTTGATATGTTTATCCGTATCTGACGCTTTTGCCTTGTTTTCTTTTGAGCCAAGGGTCTTTCGGAAACAGCCTCCCTACCTTCCAAGGTGGGGGTAAGGTCTGCGTACACTTTACCCTCTTTAGACCCCACATTGTGGGATTCCACTAGGTATATGTTATTGTTGTTGTGTGTTATTTATATATATATATATATATATATAAGATTTTCATTTTTCCTATGTATATGATTTCCTTGATTTATAGTTTGCTAAATCTCCCATTTTATTTTTCTCCGTCCATTTCAGTTTCTACTAATCATTTAACAGATTTACATTTTTCACTTCGTTAATTTTGAGAAAGTAAAATAGAACAGCTAAAACAATAATTAGGTAGCCTATGAAATAATATGATTTCATGAAAAAAAAAATTTGGGAAAAATATTGTTAATTACCTGTTACCTTTTTGTTTTTATCAATTAATTTCCTCATTATAACTTTTTATTTTCTGACCAGGGTGTTTAGTCAGATACCAGACCCAGAAAATCATGTAATAAAGCAATTGAGTGAGGAGATAGGGCTTGATACAACACAAGTTAAAATTTGGTTTGATAACAAAAGATGCTACATACAGGTTCGAGTTATTGTAAATTTTTTAGGATCTCCCAAAAATTATATTGTGTATATATGAAGGTTAAATATTTTTTTGACTATAATTCTCTTGACTAAAGGTAGCTTTCAGTGCACAACCAAAGGTTCAAAATATGCTAATTGATTGAGGGATTGACACCTGCGCGTGACACTTTAAGATTCTTTTTGGTGAAATCTGTATCTTCATTGCTCATTATCTAACATTAAGTTGCTAAATTTGGGTCTAATGTTTGCTTATATATCTTTCAACCTAATTACATACAACAAATTAGATTGCCATCTAACGTTTGCAATAAGACAAGAGGGGGTTGCTCAAGTGATAAGCACCCACTACAAGAAAGAGAATATTTCGCAACAAATTTTTTTTGTTGTCATAAATTGATTATTGTTACAAAAAGTACTTTTGCAACAAAAAAAAAAAATTGTTGCATGAACTTTTCCCAACGGCTGTTATTGCAATAACGTGCAATAACTTTTTTTTTTGTTGCCAAAAGTACTTTTTGCAACAATAATCAATACTATGGCAACAAAATTAAATTCTTTGGCAACAAAACAATCATTTGCCTATAATAAAACTAAGTTGTTGCCAAATATAAAATTTTTTGTTGTGATTTCTATACTTTCTTGTAGTGACCCTTGACCTCCAACCCTAAGGTTGTGGGTTCGAGACACCAAGAGAGCAAAAAAGAGGAAGCTCCTAGGGAGGGGTAAAAAGAAAACGTTTGCAATAACCAAAATTATAAACCCCAGTCTAACATTTTCTCATACAATTTTCTATTTGCGACGAAAATTTCTACTAAACTACTCCCGTCAGTGTTATCACAACAATCATGATTTAGTCACTTTTTTTATTTTTAAAGAATAATTTTCATTGTTTATTTATTAATTTTTTAGATTTAAAAGGTCAACTATATATATATGTTCAATTGTGATATCAAATTACATTAATTCCAGGCCCAAAGGGATATGGAAGAACGTGAGATTCGTTTGGAGAACTTGCAGATGTGTTTCGAGTTGAAGAAACGATTTTTTGCTACTTGCAACAATCCTGAGCAACAACGAACAATCTTACAGGACTTGCAAAATGAAAATGCTAAATTAAGAGAAGAGGTGAAATTCCATTTCCTATTAATTTCTAATGCTGCTTGGATTCTTTATAATTGTTGTCGCATCTGTGTCGGATCCTCCAAAAATACATTACTTTTGAAGGATCCAACATGCACTTGGTAGTACTTTTTAAAACTCTGAGTAACATAGTAATTTTCAATATACTATCACTCATAGGTTTTTCTTCTCCTTCCCCTTTTCTAACAGATTACGATGATATCCAATATGATTGATCGTTTGAAGGAAGACCCTGAAAGATACTTGTTCTTACTCCAACAAAATTATCTGCATAACTACAATGATCCAAATGGCCTAGATTTGGAGCTCCGATTAGAATGTTACAATTATCCAAATGGCCCAGATTTGGAGCTCAAATTGGGATAAATGTTCCCGCAATTTTTCAAGATTGAATTGGAACTAACTGAAAGCTATTTGATGATTGAAAAATGAAGGATGAAAGGATTAACTGGTATTCAACTAGTTTTTCTAGTATTCTCTCAAGTATAATCTAGCAACTGTTGTAGAACTTGGGTTTCAATTATCATTTTATTCATGTATTTACTTTATGTTATGTTAGATTTTCCAAGTTCTTGCTTTTTCAGTGGTTTTATTGAAAAAAAAAAAGAAGAAAAAAAGAGTTACAACTAAGGTGATTTGTGCCTTTTTTAAAGATAGTTGTTCAATTTCGAATTTAAGAACTTTTCCTTTCTTAAGATATTTGTTATCTATGGTTATCTCTAAGGTTGATTAATCTCAACACATAGTGGTTCAAATATATTTAATATTTATACGCTGACAATATATAGATTATCAAAGAGATAAGGGTCAAAAACACACCCTAACTATCACTTTTTTGTGTTTCATACCTAAACTATCATAAGGCTGAGAAAACTACCTAAACTATCACTATCTAGTTTGCAAAACACACCTAAACTAAATGTGTGAACTCACTCTCCAAAAGGCAAGTGAAGCTGAAATTTTCTCAAAAAAATTGTCCACATGGCATAAGTAATGCTATGGTGGCACCTACATGGAAATTAAAAATAAATTTTTTTATAAAAAAAAAATCAGCATTTAAAAAAAAATCTGGATTTTAAAAAAAAAAATGAAAAAAATAATATATTTTGTAAAAGAATATCAAAAAATTTAGAATTTCAGGAAAGAAAAAAGATTTAAAAAATGGAAAAGTTGATTTTTTTTTTAAAAAAATGGAAAAGTTGATTTTTTTTTTTAAAATTGAAAACTAAATAATCTGTTTTCTTATTTAAAAAAAAATAACTTTTCCATTTTTTAAACTATTTTTTTAATTACCTATAATTTTTTAAGCCTATTTACTCCGCAATTTAGACAAAAATGGAATTGTGATGCTGGGATCTTGGGTAGAGACGGGTGATATTTTAGTCGGTAAATTAACACCCCAGGTCGTGAAAGAATCGTCATATGCCCCGGATAAGAATCTACAACGCACTAGAACACCCTTGTTGACGATCCTTTACTCCGACGGCATCTAGGGTTCCTCGACCCTACCATTAACTACTTCATTTATGAATTTCATAGTAATAGAAATACATGTCCTACCGAGACAGAATTTGGAACTTGCTATCCTCTTGCCTAGCAGGCAAAGATTTACCTCCGTGGAGAGGATGATTATTCTATAGATATTTGGACTAGAGTTGACAAACAAACAAAACCAGCAATATACTTTATTAGTATCGAATAGAAATCTAAATGGGGCGTGGCCAAGTGGTAAGACTCTTCCGGAAATCTGTTTCATGTAGCTTGGCAAGGAAATTTTGAGTCGTAGGTACAGGACCCTCTATTCCTTGGTAATCAAAGCCCAAAGATCTATGAATTAGCCCATGCTTGACTAGCCAAGCAGACAAACGACCCTGCATCTTTTTTATCTCTCCCGCATTTTTATTTGTATAAGTATTTCACATTTACTATGAAATTTATGAAAATTGACCCACCACTTCTTATTCTGGACAAAGGAATCCTGTCTAATCACTAATTCGGGGGAAGATACTGAATTTTGGAGTAGCTGTTAATACGAATAAGAGAAACTCTGTTATAGCCGGTCCATCACAAGGAAAACGAAAACCAAGATTATATTTTTTTACAAAAATTATTATTTTTCAATTTGTTTTTTAAAACAAATAGTTTTTTTTTTTAAAATTTCCATGTAGGTGCCATTGTGACATTATTTATCCACGTAGACAACACTTGGCAACATTTTTATATAAAATGGAGAGTGTAGATCACATGTCATTCAAGAATAATTTGAGGTGTGTTTTGCAAACTAGATAGTGATAGTCTCAATAGTTTTCTCAACCTTCTGATAGTTTAGGTATAAAACTAAAAATAAAATAAAAATTGAGGTGTGTTTTTGACCCTTATCTCATTATCAAATCTAAGCAGAGTTTAAGTTGCGTGTACAAATTTGTTGTTATTTGATATTTTAATCCCTAAATAGTTATTTGTCGATGAGATTTTACATGCAAAGTCTTGCGCGTCAATAAATTTAAAACGGAAATAGTATTCCTTAATAACCAAATTTTGATATTTTGTTTGTACTATCGTTAAACTTGATTTTACCATTTGGATACAAAATAAATTATCAGAGATTTGAATTTGACTCCTGCCTTAATGGTGGCGAAAATATAATACATGAAGCATATGGGGGCTTACCTTTTGATGGACCAACCGATAGAATGAACAAACTCTTTCTATTATACCAAATCAAATATGTTAAATGTACATGTGCCTTACAGTGATAAAGCTGAGAACTTCTATTGCTAACAGTTCCTTCTTTGTTTGCTTTAGATTTTTTTATTTTTTATTAAGCCATAACCTCCGGCTAGGTGCCTTTGATATGGAGGGTTTGACTTTGACCCCTACCTTGTCTATTCATACAAAAGGTATACAAAAGAGGGGGACATGGTGATGGAAAATTTTATACACTTCACGTAAGATCGCAAGTAAATCATTAAACACTGATATAAATTTAGAAGAATAGTAAAGACACTTATCTTTCATCCATCGTAAGAATCGATAGAAGGAAGTCATGATCTTCTAAGTTTTGTTACTTTCTTTGACACTTCTCTTAATAGGGCAGAGAGGAAAAGAATTCAGTAACAGACTTAGGGACCACAACCAATATATAATAGCGAGACACCTCTTCGGAAAAGACATAACTCTTCAAAGGTAACCATTCAGAAGATGTGTAACTTTTCAGTTATTAACCCATCAATTATAACTGAAGAGTTAATTAGGTTTCTACGCATATAAAATTCATACCTTATAACATAAGATTTATATATTTAGCCCATAAATTTAATACTTTATTAGATAAAAAAAATGGGCTTCTTTGATTTATAGCAATCTATATACAATCTTTAATTTATAGCAATCTATATACAATTATATTAAATATGTATATACAGAATTTCCAACATGGACCTTACCTTCAAAAAGAGATTGAAAACACAATTTCCGAAAAGGAAGAGACTAAGCTATACATGCTATCTTCCATACATAACATCTAATTAACTAACCAAAAAAAAAAGTTTTTCCTATATATCTCCTCCTCTTTATACTTGATAGTTGTCATTTGTCAAATTGAAATAGTCCCTTCAATTCTTTTGGAAAATGATTAAAAGAATTGTAGAAGGTACCCGAAGAGGCCAATTTACATTAGCACCAGTGGCATCTCTGAGAATGTGATCATCAATTTCTTGAGTTTGAGGTTAGTAGTGCCTCCATTTTGGAGCATTTCAGTGACTATCAAAGACACAAATTTTTCCAAGAACTCCAATTGTGCTTGCTCTTTTCTGCAGTAAAAAATTGGAACAGACAAATTAAGAATTTCTTTTATTAATTTAATTGTGGCTGCTAATTGTACTTTGGAGCAAATGCTACTCATACAATCTCCTTTTGTAATGATGTATACTGACTATATATCTATACTATCCCTCTCTTTCAACCAAAACGAAAAAAATGCAACTCTTCGTTATTACAGAATACGATCGGGAAAATTTAATTCGGAGTAACTGTACGTATAGAAGTTTCCAAGTAATTGCGTGATTACAATTATTTTGACTGATGATTTGGTTTACACATCTTTGTAGCCTCATTTTACAAGTGCATCAACTACGATATTGATCACCCTAACGTAATAGTTCATTTTACAAGTGTTTTGTCTATTTAGCGACAATAATAATAATTACGTTTCACCAAAATTATTTTTCTCTTTAGTTTCTTTATTTATAGTAACGTGAATATCAAAGATATCAATGCAAAAATTGGAGTAATTAACAAGGGTAATATCAAGAGCTAATAAAAAAAAATAGCTACTTTAAAGTGGTAGAGTACGTAATAAGATAGTGAAAGTATTCATAGTAAGAACAACGCCATGAACACCGGGCAAAGAGATATTCACGCGATCTTCGTCGACTTTTTCTCTCCTCACGAACTACTACTCGGCTAGATGCTTTTATTTTTTCAAGGGAAAAGGTGCAAATATATCCCTCAACTTTGCGATTTAGAGCAGATATGCCCCTCGTTACAAAAGTGGTGCATATATACCCCTGCCGTTACAAAAATGGTGCAAATATACCCCTGCAGTTACAAAATGGTGCAAATATACCCTTTTCACTAACGGATTTTTTTTAAAAAAATCATTTAATTTATTTTTAATTAAAAAAAAAGTCTACCTATATTTTCTTTAGTAGACATAATTTTCTAAAGCCACATGGTAATTTTTTTTTCTGGTGTGTCGGGTCTGGTAAGTTTCAAAAAATATCTCCGTGACTTTAAAAAAAAAATTAAAGTCATTTATTTTTTTACTTTAATTTGACTTTTTTTTTTTTTGGTACCATTAGAATACTTTCTTATCCTACATGTGTTTTGAGATCGTACTCGATTAAATAAATATAGTTGCATGAAGCAGCATAAGTGCTAACCTGATTTTAAAAATAAAAAAAAGCTAAAACGTTAGGTTATTTCGAACGTCAAGCATCTGTAGATCTACTAGTGATGAGGTATACATAGGTGGAAATAGACTAAAAGGATGGCTATACAGTACGACATCTCAATAAAATCATAGAAAATAAAAAATTCCTAATAACCTAACGTAGTCTATTTCCACCTATGTATACCTCATCACTAGTAGATCTACAGATGTTTGACGTTCGAAATAACCTAACGTTTTAGCTTTTTTTAATTGTTTTTAATTTTTAAAATCAGGATAGCACTTATGCTGTTTCATGCAACTATATTTATTTAATCGAGTACGATCTCAAAGCACATGTAGGATAAGAAAGTATTCTAATGGTACCAAAAAAAAAAAAAAAAAAAAAAGAAGTCAAATTAAAGTCAAAAAATAAATGACTTAAATTTTTTTTTTTAAAGTCACGGAGATATTTTTTGAAACTTACCAGACCCGACACACCAGAAAAAAAAATTACCATGTGGCTTTAGAAAATTATGTCTACTAAAGAAAATATAGGTAGTCTTTTTTTTTAATTAAAAAATAAATTAAATGATTTTTTTAAAAAATTCCGTACTTCAACTAGTCTCCATGTTCCTCGAATGGTAGTGAAAAGGGTATATTTGTACCATTTTGTAACTGCAGGGGTATATTTGCACCATTTTGTAACGGCAGGGGTATATATGCACCACTTTTATAACGAGGGGCATATCTGCTCTAAATCGCAAAGTTGAGGGGTATATTTGCACCTTTTCCCTTTTTTCAATTTATGTTGTAGATTAAGATGTTATCGTCCAATTACTCTTTCACCTGTAAATGCAGTTCTGGAATAGAGTTCGGCAATGATGATATCCCTAACACAACAAAAGTACTAGATACCACATCATCAGTTCTTAGATATATAAGAATTTAAACATAAATTAACTTCGACCAACTCATTCTTCAAAAACATTGTGTTACGAACATATCAACAACAACAACAAAAATATATAAGTGTAATCCCCAATGTGGGATCTGGAGAGGATAGGATGTACGCAGGCAGATCTTACCTCTATCTTTGTCGGGTAGATAGGTTGTTTCCGATAGGCCCTCGGCTCAAAAGAAGTGTAATCAAAGCATGGTAGAAATAAAAATATATAACGACATTAAAAGCAAGATAAACAAAGCAAATGAAGTAAATAATAGTAATAAAGAAAAATAAGATACAATGCTTATACTAGATAATATTACTAAAGAAGTTAAAGAACAACCGGCTACCTACTAATATTCTATCCTAATCCTCGACCTACAAACCTTCTTATTTAAGGTCATGTCCTCGGTAAGTTGAAGATGTGTCATGTCCTGCCGAATCACCTTCCCCAGTTCTTTTTGGGAGTACCTCTGCCTCTCTTAACACCCACTATAGCCAACCTCTCACACCTCCTCACCAGTGCATCCATGCATCTCCTCTTCACATGTCCGAACCACATCAGCCTCGTTTTCCTCATCTTATCTTCCACGGAGGTCACTCCCACCTTGCCCTGTATAACTTCATTCCTAATCATATCTCTCTTTGTATGCCCACATATCATAGCTCCAATGTTGTAAATATGATTGCACAATATTGACAACGAAAATAATAACAATAACAATATTACCAGCAAGAAAAAGGGTATAAATAGTACTAACATTACTTATTAATGATGACAATGACAACGAAAACAACATAAAAAATAACAAGGTAACATAAACTATTCCTTTAATAGTTCAATTCAATCATAGAAAATAAATTCTAAATCTTACTTGATTTTACAAACAATTAAGAGCGGCACTCATATGGTTACCCCATTTTGAAAAGTAGTTATCAAATTTCAAATTTGTCAATTACTAGTTGGGAAAATCTAATTACCGATAATTCAAGATCAAGTGACCCGATCATCGCGTCATTAGGTCAGGTTCAAACTCAATTTAATTATTTCATTAAATTTAGCAAGAAAGTCAATTTCTTATCAGATTCTGACATATGATAATCTCCCAAAATTCATTAATTCCCGATTACAATAATATGAACTTTGAATATTACATTTGGTAAGAACATTATGAGAACAATCTATCTAAAGGATTTTCCCGCTCTTGTGAGAAGCAAGTGATATAATAAACTAAAATAGATCAAGCTTCTTTGTCCTTATTTTGCTTTAAATTTCTTACCAACGGCTTTTCCAGAACCTAACAAGTGAGTTTCTTTTAATTTGCGTTTTCTTTGCTCCTACAATTAAGAAACAGGAATTAGCTAAGAGATTTGCTAAAATGTAAAGAAACGTGAAAGCGGTAAAGAGACAAGAATATTTTGGGAGAATTTTCTCTATGCCTTTTAATTTCATAATATGACCTCCTTATATACAAGTAAGTCACCACCTAACGTAACCATATTCTAATAGGGCTACAATTCCTATAGTATCATAATTATAAAGGTACCCTATTCTAATAGAACTACCATTCCTATATTCTAAGTTGGAGCATGAGGGTTACGAATACCCAACTTGCCAAGTAAATGTTCATACATCGATCTGCCCAACGCCTTCATAAATACGTCAGCCAACTGCTTATCGGTTGGCATGTAGATGGGGGATATATCATCGGATTGAAGCTTATCCCGGACATAATGACAATCAACTTCAATATGTTTGGTTCGTTCATGAAATACCGGATTTCGGGCAATATACGATTCCACTTGACTGTCACAATACACATTAATAGGGTACTCATGTTCAACTCCTAAACTAAGCAATATTCCTTTCAACCATTTCTATTCGCATACCATCATTGCCATTGACCGATCGATATTCTGCCTCTACGAAAGATCGGGAGACAATATACTGCTTCTTTGTCTTTCAAGACACCTGTGAATTCCCCAGCGTGATAAACCACCCGGTAAGCGATCTTTGGGCTAGTGGACATCGTGCCCAGTCTGAATCACACCATCCGTATGAATAGAGGCCACAATCCTTCCTTATCACTATTTCTTATCCTGAGTTCGTCTTGAAATAACGCACCACTCAGAGAGCTGCGTCCTAGTGTGCTCCCTTCAGTTCCTGCATGAACTGAGATAGATTATGCACACAAGATGATAATTCCGGTTAGGTGAAATAAAAATATATGAGTCTCCTGACCAATCATATGAGTCTCCTGACCAATCAACGGTATGGTTTCGGTCTACGAAATTGGCTCCACCGGACAGTGCTAAATTGTGATTCTATTCCATAGGAGTGCTGATAGGTTTAGCTCCCAACAATCCGGTCTCAGAGATTATATCCAAGACATACTTGATACAAGAATATCCCGGTAGGGTCTCTAAACACCTCAACTCCCAGAAAATACTTCAAGGAGCCCAAATCCTTCATATGGAAGCACTTGCAGAGGTTGTCTTTGAACCGTTCAATGGCACTATGCTTGTTTCCGAAAATAATTAAGCCATCCACATAAACTAAAACATTGAGTTGTACACCATCCTTGTGCATAGTGAAGAGAGAGTAATCCAAGTATGACTGTTTGAACCCATATTTAAGCAAAGCACTTGAAAGCTTCGCAAACCAACATATGGAGCTTGTTTCAATCCGTATAAAGATTTTCAAAGATGACACACCTTTTTCGGACAGAAAATGCGGAATCTCGGTGGAAATTTTATATAGACTTCCTCTTTGAGATCTCCGTGCAAGAAGAAATTATGAAAATCCATCTGATGCAATTCCTAATTTCGAGCAACTGCAAATGCCAAAATGCCCGTACAGTCACCACCTTAGCAATCGGAGCAAAAGTCTCATTGTAGTTGATTCCTTTCTTCCAGCTTATTTCCAACAATAACCAAACGGGCCTTATAACACTCAATAGTATTGTCAGAATTAGACTTGATTTTATAGACCCATCTGCATCCGAGTGCTTTCTTATCTGGTGGAAACGTCTCCAGTGTCCATGTTTCTTTATGCTCAGATTCCTGTATCTCTTATTGCATTGCTTTCTGCCATTATTCTTTCTTCATTGCTTTCGAGAAATTTCTCGGCTCATTTCCAGTGGTAGCTGCTTCAAGGAAATTTTGATGTCGCTAAGAAAAATTGTCACAAGTTATATAGTGAGCTAAAGGATAAGGTGCACCTGAAGATTGCTGAGGAGAAGGTGAATGATTTGATGGACTTTGCTTCCAGGCTGTTTCAGTAACATAGTCACGGAGCCGAACTGATTTATGTTTTTGATGTTTTCTTTGGCCCATCTGTTCCTCCACCTAAGTTTTTAAAGTGCAGACTTCCTGTATATGTTCTCTATTTAGCCCGGTCTCTGTCCGGTTTGAGTCATTCTGGACTTCAGGTCTGATATTTGGTGTCTAGACTGTGTCTATCCTGGTGTCTTCCCCGGTGTCATCTATACTCTCTTCTTCTATTTCTTCTCACTTGGTGTTCAAGATCCTCTTGCTACAGAATCGCTACTTTCTAGGATGGGAATCCTGGACTCGTATTTTTTTTAATCCACCCGATCCCGAAGGAAATGGGAACTTAGTTTCATAGAAGTCCACATCCCTTGAGACCAAGAATTCCTTATTGTCTAAGTCAAACAACTTCCATCATTTCTTTCCATAGGGATATTCTACGAATATAAACTACGACTACAGTTTGCAAAATGAAACCATGTTCTTTCAATTTTTGGCGCGTAGAACAATGACCCTAGTACTCTTAAGTGTTCATAGGGCGGGGCCTTCCCAAAGATAATTTCATAGGGAGTTTTTCCTTTCAGCACTCAAGAGGGTGTCCGATTGATTAGGTACCCGATAGTTAAACACATTCTCCCCAGAACTTTATTGGAAGGTGACCTTGAAATCTTAATGGTCGTGCCACATTGAGAATGTGAAGGTGTTTTCTTTTGATCCTTCCATTTTGTTAAAGTGTTCCTGTGCAAGAGGTTTTGTAACGACCCGTTAGGTTGTTTTGATTGTTTCTTGTTTTTTACTATTTTGTCCTTGTGAACCCTCCCCTTTGCTATTTTGGATTGTTTTGTAGTGGGTTTGGTTGGCACAACTCTCGAGATAGCTGAAAATTTCTTAAGTTGGAAAATTGCTAAGTTGAAGAATCTTTAAGTGTTAGGTTGACTTTAGGCATCACCGGGGGTATTCGTGTCATTTTGGGAAATTCATCAGTTCCATTAGTTTTGGAATGTCGAATATAGGATGTTTGAGTGTTTGATTCAGTTCCCCAGGGTCTTGGGGCATTTTGGTCATTTGGTTGGAAAGTTATTTTTTTTTGTTCGGGGTTGACTTGGTCAATGAGACCTCATTTGAGAATTTTGAGGGCACGAGCAAGTTCATAGCGCATTTTTATGTGTCTGCATATTTAGTTTGCATTAGGGTGGTTCCGGGAGAGTCTCGGGATTTCTGGTGATGAGAATTAAAAACTAGATTTTGCTGTTTTTGGTGTTCACGCTGTCATACCCCTTTTTAACCGGGTTAAATCAGAGTACAACATATTGGTGATTCCTATTTTTTGTTTATTTAAAGGAGTCGCCACCTAATTATTTATGGTGAATTAGGACACTTAAAGTTCATTAAAGTTATTTTAAAGTTAACTCTATTTAAGGTCTGTGAAACTTAAGATTCTAGGTAAGGGTTCAATTAGTCTAAAGGGAAGGTATTAGGTACCCTTTAAGACCCATTAACAATGATTAACCGACCGGACTTGCGATTAGTTAGGCTAAGTGTAAATATAGTATTATAAAAAGAACGTAGCTTTGTAAATATGGCTAAAGTTATAGATAGACATGTAAGAATGTTGTTTAAAATAGGATTTGTAGAAGGTAATAATTGGTATAAAAGAAAATTTTAAATGCTATTTAAAAGTAAGACTTATAAAAGATTATTAGTTCAATATAGACTCTGTAAGAATTATTTTAATAAATACATGTTTCAAGCATTGAAAAAGAGCTAAAGTGAAAAAGTTATCCACAGAACTAGCTTGCCTTTTTATTTCTCAAAATAAGCTAACATTAGTGTATAATTTGTGATGTTTTGAAAATCCTAAGATGGTAAGAATGAAAAATGATTCCTTTAACCCAAGAATGTGTAGGCATGCTATTTGAAAATCAATTACTCCAAAATAAATATTAGAGATACTATAAATAATTTTAACATAAAAGGGAAATGATACTCGTGGAGTTAATTGTTAATTTCTCTTTGAATTATCTACCTATTACTAAAACTAAACCCCACTGATTCCGCTAAGGCATTAACAAGCAAAAGTGTTAGTCATACAACATAAATTAGATGCACAAAAAATAAAATAGAAGAGCAAATAGGTTAAATGGGCTCGGCCCATTTCCAGGGACTGCTGCTGCGTTACTGTTGCTGTTCACATTTATTGGGCTTAGGCCCAAATTTTATTTCCTTGTTTGGCTGCGGATTGGCTGACTCAAGAAGAGAAATTACGTTGAGCTTTTAGCCCAACATCGAACGTGAAGGAGGATGAGTCCCGAATTGGGACTCCATTTTTCCGATGTGTACATGTAAAGAAAAAAATGAAGATCAGTGACCAGGAAAATGTATGCAAATAAATGAACTCTAAAATAGACAAAGAAATATATGCACTGTTACGTGACAGATCTGTTATGAGCTAATAGGTCCTTAATATGACTTCAAAAAGTAAAGGAGAAAAACATAGGGCAAACAACTAATGTCTAGACTAAGGAGTGTAAAAATTAGGCAACTATCACTAACATTACACTGAAATTGAACCCATAACATCATAAACTGGATTAGCATTCAAGTTGATAGAAATTCAAAGAAAGCAACCTTAAAAGAAAGAAAAGACATGGATAGCTAATTACTTCAGATACAAGTTCAGTTCCAAAACAAGCATACGTGACACGAGACAAATACTAACGACTGGAGCAGGATTATACATTCAATTAGGGGGGCTGGAAACAGAGGAATCACGCAGGGTTCTCAGCCTCAAAATACAGTAACTCGGCTCAGAATGAAGTTGAAATTTGGCTCCAATCACGGCAGAAATTCAGTTCAAAAGAGTGCAGCGGTTCACGGCCCAAAGTGCACAATAAAATGGCTAAAACTACAGCAGTTCGGGACCGTGAATAAAGCGAAAAAAAAGAAAAGAAAAAAAAAAGCAGTTAAAAGGCAACACTTCCTGGCTCAAAACGAAGCAGCAAAACGATTAACATGCAGCAGCAGTTTCGACACCAAAAGGCAGCGGCAAAGTAACTAGCGTGCACCAACAGTTCCAGGATATTATCGAACATCTAATGGAGCATTATGTTTCTACAATGAGCTGAATAGTTTTAACATAAGAGGCGGAATAGACCAGCAAACACATGATGCATTGTGTGCGCATAACAACGTTACAAACATGATTTTCAGAATAATCTAGACGAATATGGAAACTTGGTTCCTAGTATTTTAAGGAATACATAGCCTCATCTCTATTTAGAATTGTAGAGGTTAATACTATGGATTCATTACACTAATCTGAACATCAGCGTCTAGCCCAAACCAAAACTTTAAGACAAGACTTCTAAAATCAGCATTCCACAAGCAAAGAAAGAGACAGAGTGGGATAAGAGATCGACGATCACATCATAAACTTAGCCATATCGATTCATTCAACACTATGGCTTAAACCGAAAAGGACAAAGAGTGGGCTGATTACAGAAATGAATTTCGATCGCTTAAGTTAGTTAGTTTTGAAGTCGTCATAACAAAAAGAATTCTGCAAGTGGAACCCCAGCTAAACATGTATTAAGATTTGAGAATCATATTAGCAGCAACTATGTTATCGATCATTGAACCGCCAGTAGCTAAATACAAAATATATGCGAATCCTATCAAGCTGCTAACTAAGACTAGATTAATTAACAACAGAATACACACAATCGAACTGACTGAAACGACAGATATGCGTGAACATATAAGCACTTATAAACTGAAATTAAAGCAGACCACATTAAGACATAAACGTGTAGGACTGTTAACTACTAGACTGGAAAAACTAAACTAAAACGTGAACGTATGAACGTTATTAAAACCGAAGTTAAACTAATTAAAACATGAATGCGTCTAATCCAAACTGATCAAAATGTGCATAATCCTGCTAAGTTACTAAACTACAACCGACTAACTGAAAATGGAACAAGGTCTAATACATGCCTGTTGATGAAACTACACTCGGAATTCAGATTTGGAATCAAATAGAATTCAACAACCAACATCGACATGTTGTAGAATCATTTTATCGTATTTAAATCTAAGCAAATTACATTTGTCGCAGGGTACATTACTTAGAACAAATAGAGTAAAGAGGGATAGTTTAGAACTGTTTTAACCATATACACAGTATACCTAAAATATACATATCAGGGTGTGTATCTCGGGTGTATATCGGGTGTATATCTTATTCTTATCTTGTTAACCCAACTGTATATCCTATGTATATTCGGCTCTAAATGGGTTCTAAGTCCTGGAAATTTAGTCTAAACATCCAAACCACAATGACGTCTTTCAAAATTCATTCTTTGGCAATTAACACCCTATTCTAACAGCACCCAAACATCAAGCAAATAACAGGAAAACAAAGAAAACAACATAACTGCTACAAAGAAAACAGAAATGAGCTAGAATTTTAACTAAAGCGAAAACTAAAGATTAAAAGCAATAAATGTATCAAGGTTTACCTTTTTTGTGTGCAATGAACTGAGGCGTCGGGTCTCCAATCTACACTCAATTTTAAAGTAACAGGAGAAGGAATAAATGACTTAATTTCTTCAACTGAGTATTCTCGGGTATAGTAAAAGTGTAAATATTTAAGAAGGGGTTCCGGCGACTAAAAAAAACTCGATTTGAACAAATTCAAGACTTTGTGTAGTAATCGAATAAAGTTGAATGTGGTAAAGTCCGTTGTCCTTCAATCAATGTTCCAATCCCCTTTTTATAGACAAGAGAGGGGAGCGTATGAGAGAGAGGAGCGTATGACAGAGAGAGATGGAGGAGATAGGCGTGGGGGACAAGGATGAGTGGAGAGGAGCGGGGAACATGGGAGAGAGAAAGGGGGGCGGCATGTGAAGGATGGAGAAGAGAAAGAGAGGAGAGTGAGGGATTAGGGTAAGAAGAAAGATAAGGG
Organism: Lycium barbarum; assembly: GCF_019175385.1. Classification (NCBI taxonomy): domain Eukaryota; kingdom Viridiplantae; phylum Streptophyta; class Magnoliopsida; order Solanales; family Solanaceae; genus Lycium; species Lycium barbarum. The sequence continues at coordinate 19,936,020 of NC_083346.1, read as the reverse complement.
GATTGGGTTGGGCCGGTCGGGTCAATTTCGGGTGTGGGCTGGACGGGTAGAATGGATGGTATGGGCTGAACGTTTGGTCCGAAATGATTTTGTGGGCTGGATATTGTATTTGTATTTTGGGCCATTAGTTTGGCTGAACATTGTTGATCCTCCTCCTTTATTTAATTATTTTTGGGCTTCTAATTTAATAACTAGTACAATATATACTATGTGAAGACAATTAATAATTAATATGTAGAAAAAATAAGGATTTAACAAAGTGTTGTCTTTTAGCTAATTCAACGAGTCCAAACCCGAAAATAAAACGATGACGAACCATTTAAAGATTTGTGACAAAGTAATGCTCGTAATGTTAAAAATAAAAGTAGCGATATAAATAGTAGTAGCAATAAATAGTGAAAAATAAAGTATTTAGCTCGTCAATAATTTAGAAGCTCCAGTAAATAAATTGAAACAAAGGAGGGACAAAATTGGGTGTCAACACACGCAGGCGCGGAGGAAATCCCACCCATGCGGATACACTCCAGCTGGAGGAGGCCCGCAGGAGTGAAGGACTGGTGGTTTGACCTTGGTCCGCCCCTGTAACTGTACTCTTTTCGCGGGCAGGGTTAGCGCTCGGAAAGCTACTTCGAACTCGTTGGTGCTCTTTCGGACTTTGTTTTAAAAGAGTCGCCACCTAATTTTTAGGAAATTAGGAAAACCAGTTTTGAAGGATTTATTTATACACAGTGAAAAGTCCTTCGTAATCCAAAGTTCTAGGTAAGAGTTTTGGTGATCCCTTAGGGAAGGTGTTAGGCACCCTAGTATTAAGTATCCGTACTATACGGTTGACCTTTGAATTCCAATGTATGAGTTTTTGCATGAACTGTTTATTTGGTGTTTGTTTCCTGCATTATAAAGTCTGTCATTTTGCACATCATGTTTTGAAATAAATTGAGTATATCCCCTTCGTATATAAGGTATTTAGGTTCGGATTTATAGTATCCAGACACAACTAGTTCCTTTTACATATAAGGGTAATGGTAGTTTTGTAAAGATAAAAAGGGTTCATTTATTTAAAGTATGGGATGAATGAGTTTTGTTCATACTTGACTCATACATGGTCCGGGTTAATACGTTTAACACGTCTTCAAAAGGCCCTTTTCTAAAAGTTTTATGTCCATAAATGAATTACACGGATTTTAATTTATATGTAAAAAGTCTTTACATAACAAAAACTAACCCTTTCTTTATCCTTCATTAAACTTAAGGCCTAATGCTTGTAATAAAAAAAGGGCAATTTGCAGGATTGCCCTTCGCTGGGGGTGGTCTTTAATTTTTACCCCTCAAAATGGTGGTCTTTAAATTTTGCCCTTCAGGCAGAATTTGCATGAACATAAATTTTGCCTGTTTGGAAGGCAGAATTTCGCTAGGCAAATTTGCAAAATTCTGCCTATTCTGCCTTGACGCAGAATTTTGCAAAGTCTGCCTTGCAAAATTCTGCCTTGTGATTTTTTTTTACTGAGCTGGGGTTCGAACCCACAACCTCGGAGTGTTAGGTGAGGGGTAAAACTTAAAGACCACCAATTTGAAGAGCAAAAATTAAACACCACCCGAAATGAAGGGCAATCCGTGCAAAAAAGAAAAAAGATAAAATGATTGTATTCTCACGTGGGCCTGGCCCAAATTTATTTTTGAAAATTTGCTTAAGTGTCTAGATGTAAAGATTTTTGTTGGGCCTTGGCCCAAAATTTGATTTTTTTTGGTTACTGGGTTCAGCCCAAAATAACCTTTCCTCTTTTTTTCTGAAAATTTTGTTAAGTGAGGCTTAAAAAATGCGGTTTTAATTGGGCCTTAGCCCCATTTTTCTATTGGGCTTAGTCAAAAAAACTTGTATCTGATGTATGAACACATTACATATATATACACATTGAAATCATTTTTTCTGACTGGACTTAGTCCAAAAAGAAATCTTTCTAGGAAACTGAGTTTTAAAGAAAATGCTCTTATTTTTTAAAAAACGTCAATTTGATTTTTTATTTCAAGAAAACGATGATAATATTCCCTAATGAAGCAATACCCTTTTATCCACTTTGTTGATTTATTTACTTAGCCATTTTTATTTTCAAAATCATTGACTAAGCTCGGGTTTTTTTTTTAATAATCGTGTGGGGACCTAAAGACGAACTAAACGGCGTAGGCACCGTTGTCCTAAGACGACTAGTTCATAATCATAATGATTACAATAATACACATGAGTTTTAAAATTTTACAAATACAAAAAACAATCAATCATGTATAACAAATAATACATAAATAAAGAGAAAAGGAAGACTAGGGGCGTACCAAGCCCCTAGTTAGCCATTTTCACTCATGGTTGAGTCTTCTTTGTGTCCTTAACAATATTAGCTTCCATTTCTTTTCTTGAACTCAACGATCTTTGAAAGAATTTTCCTATTTGGCCTTTGGCCCTATAGTGTGGCTGGACTCAGTCCAAGTGGCTAAGCACTGAAGGAGAGGAAAAGATAAAGGACCCGGTTAGTTTATATTTACTGAACTTATTACATGCATAACTATGCACATATATATATCAATTATTTTGTTTACAAGTTGCACAATTGAGGTATTCGATTATGTGCTATGGGCCTTACTGGTCGAGATTTATACAACAAAAGAGGAAAAGTCATCACCATCCGTATTCCCGACGCTGCACAAGATCCAAGGGGTTTCATGAACCCCAGGCATGGCTGGACATTGGGGAATGGCTAAGACCAGACCCCAAATCACCTCAAGCTCCCCAAACCAGTAAAGCCATAGAACAAATCAAAATCCCATAATCGTGCACAAATGTGGTATAAATTAGCATATATGGAAATAATTTAATTACAAACAACACTGAAAAAGCAAACTCAAGGTCATAGTAAGGGAACCAAAATAGACATTGCAACATGATGATATAAGATAACAACTCCAAACACTTAATCATAAGATGAACCAAACAGAAGCATCCTCTTTTCTCTTACCTTTGGGACTTAATGAAATCTGGTCTATTTTTAATTAAATTTGAATTGGGCTAGGCCCAGCTGCCTTCTAAATAAAGATTCATTTAAAAGTTTAAAGCTTAAATGAGGTTTCTATCCCCTTTACTCACTCGTATACACTCTATATATGATTAACTTGTTCATTTATATACACATAGTACACTATGATATACACATAGGATGTGTATATCAAGTGTATACTATATGTATACCTCTCCCCCTTTTTACCAACCTGTGTATATTCTATGTATATTTGTACTCTTTGTGCTTAATTCTTAGACTCATGATCATCTTATTCACCTTGTTAGTCCCTGCGTCTTAGAGTAGTGTTCAAAACTGAGACTAAAGCTAGTTCAAGTTCAACTTAAATCCTATACATGTCATGCAAATGATTCACACCAGCTTTAAATATCAACAGTCCTCATAGTAATAAATGTGAGAACTGATTAATGCATATTCAGGATGCTGGTCAATAACAAAGCGCAGTAGAGGGATGCAGGTTAAAGAAAAAAGAATTAAACATATTACAATTTATGATCACAAAGTGTAACGACTCGTTTCATCGTTACTGTGAATTTTGAAGGAAAACTACAACTCTGGCAGTCTGGCTCCTTAAATAATGTTCTTGTCTAGTGTGTTCCAAAGATAATTTAAGTCAACTAAAATTGTTTTACGCATCGCGTAAGGGATAGAAGTATGGGCTACCAGGCCCAACTTAATCGACATAGCGGTGGTGTTATCGCTACAGCAATGATGCTGTAGCGGTCTATTTACCGCCATAACGGTAAGAGCACATGGCCAGAGAGCCGCTATAGCAGCCTCTTAGCCGCCCTAGAGGCACTGCTGTAGCGATGAACCTACCGCTGGGGTGGTATCGCACAATGAATTTTCCTATTTAAGGAATTATTTCGGGAATTATCCCATTTTTCAATACCTTAATTTCCAGCCGCCCAGTTCGGTGGGAAAACCTAAAAATCAGATTCTTAGTCTTGATAGGTCCTTCTAATACCTTCAAATTCACCTTCCACTTAGTAAATCACTTCTAACCATTTTCACCTAGAGACTCATCAAAGGGGCTTTTCAAGTAATCATAAATTGGAGAGATGATGGGTGGGCAACATTTCAACATAATTCCCTTTAAACCATCTCCCATGTTCTTCATCCAAAATAGATTAATAACCTAGATCTCTACATTACTTCACTTTAAGAATGAGTTCTACCATGGATCTTGGAAATAGGTCTTTCCCAATATAAGCTTAAAAGGAAATGGGTAAAACATCTAGTGTTGTTATGGATAGAATCTAGAGGTGGGCTAAAATCCCAAACCTCCCTTTAATCCGGAATTTCTTACAAAGGTTATAAATGGTAGATCTATTCTTGGGCCTCATGTTGTCTCCAAGCTATTTTGTACGGATTGCGATGTGGTGGTCGATTGAAATAATTAATGGATGTCCTGGCACCAGGTCAGCCATGAGGTAGGTTATGGCTTCCCTTTCGTAAACTCCGGTTAGTTGCATATATTCGCGTATTAGAAGGAACGGAGAATGCATGTATAGGAGTTAGAGACTTGGGATGAAACTTTAGGATGGTATTGATGTGCGATTTGTGTGTTCAGGCTTGTGGCCTGTAGACTCCTTAAGTTGTTTGGTTTGATTTCTTAAATATTGGTGGATTTGTGTGACTTGGAAGTAGTGGATGATACGTAATTTATTTATGCCTTACAATAGATAATAACGTAATATGTGGTAAATTGTGTTATACCAATTAATAACGAACCTAGTTGATAAATGAAAGGATAAAAAGTACCAAAGATTGTGACTAAGTTCTAGACTGAGTGTGAGGAGTGACTGTGAGCAGGAGGTAAAATTACTGGTTCTAAGCTATTAGGCCGAGTTAAGGAAAGTGGTAACAAGGTGTACTGACTTGCTTAATCTATTGTGTGTTTGGGGCCAGTCACTCCGTTATGTGTGATTTGATTGTTCTGTTGTGCCGACTTGATACCATGAGTCGTTGGTAGATATTGAATTCTGTTTTATCATCTCGATTATGATATAGTTGGCATACCCATTGTTGGAAATTGTACTTGGATATATTATTGGAGTACCCACCGCGGTACTTGTAATTCGGTTATATTATCGGCATACTCACTATTGGCATTTGTGATTCAGATATATTATTGCCGTACCTATTGTTGGTATTCGTGATATTGTGAATGATTATTGATGTGATTCATGCATTTCACACACTCTCATTTTCATGATACACTGTTGAGATATTTATGATATTATTCGCTTTTGTGAATGACAAAAATCTACCTACCACCTTTTTGGATTCCCATCTAAATCAAATCTGGAATTTGATTGATGAAACATTTGATGAGCTGGGCTCAGTTTTACTTGAGTGACGTGAGATGGCTGATGTCCGATGTTCATCCCGAAATCGTTGATTGAGTGAAATTGATATTTAATAAAACTCTTTTACTTGAGTGACATGAGATGGCCGATGTTCATCCCGGAATCGTTAATTGAGTCAAAATTGATATTTGATAAATCTCTTTTACTTGAGTGACGTGAGATGGTTGATATTTGAAGATCAATTCTGAAATCGTTGTTGCATGGCCGATATCCGATGTTAGTTCCGGAATCGTTGTTAGTGCATGGACTCCGTGGGTCCCCCAGAGTGATGTCGGTGAGAACCCCCCGTGGGCAAAGATCAGGGATCCCGTCTGTCTGTTGGGCAAAGATCTAGGACATGTGGCACTTAGACTTCGTGAGTCACACTGGGTTGTGCTACTGAGACGTCGATATTTCCGTCCGGAGCATATGTGTACACCGCATTTGCATGGCATTGCATTGCATTCATACCATTATTGCATTGCATTGCATTATGACTTGATTGAGATGTTTGGTGTTGTATTGTGATGCTGGATTGGATTGCACTTATTCAGATTGGGCATATTTGGAATTAAATGCTTTACTTAAGCGATGATGTGTTTCTGGATTCGATTACAGTTGATTATACTTGTTTATTTGTGCCTGCTGGATTATCCCAGTGTATCCTCCATATAATTAGTTATTTGATTATTTCTAAGTGATGTAAGATAAAAGGCGTTATAACGATGAGTTGACTCCTAGACTAAAATGAACGATCTGAGGATTTATGTATTGGGAATTTGCACTGGTGATATTTAACTTGTAGTTGTTAGGGAGCAGTTGTGATCTAAAGGTATTGATGTTATGATGTGTTGTGGATAAATATATGACTTGATTTAGTGATTATCATGGTTGTTTGTGAATTATTTTACCAATATGTGTTACTAACCATTGCCGGCCTATGATACTTACTTAGTACGCGTGGCTTGTACTGATATTGCACTTGCTACACCCTTTTTAGGTGCAGATTGTTTCAGGTATTTGATTTGATACGAAGCGAAAATGTGCGGAGCGTATTTGGAAGGCCTACTCCCACTTCATTCCGGGACAGAGGTTGAGTCTTAGAATGTAGTAGAAATCTGAAGTCATTAGTCGCTCTTGTACTAGTCTAGACCAGGTGATGGGAAATTGTATCTAGTCTGTAATCATGTACTGGTGTAACCATATAAACACTGGAGTTTATTGAATATATTATGGAGTTCCGCTGTATTTCTAAATATCTAATGGTTTAAAATGAATTGTTTGTTTAATTGATGTGTTACTAAATGAGAGGGTTCGCCTACCGAGGTAAGAAAGGTAGGTGCCCGCGCGGTCTCGAACTGGGTCGTGACACAAAGAAGGGTGGGAGCACCAAGAAGTCTGAGTTGAAACAACACTAAATAGACTGAAACTGGGCAGATTTAAATTACCAGAAAACACACAGGGATGAACCTTTGCTTTAGTCACTAACAGTAATAGGAGCATGTATATAGCAAGATTTATGTGAGTTTCCATTTAGGTAAAAAATGGAAAAGAGAAGCTATGTCTATTACAAGGCCTCACAGAAAGAAGAAGTACTCAAGGTCCCATCAAAAACTAAATGATTTTAGTTGCTTTAGTATCCTCCTCAAGACACAACCGCACTAATCAGCATCTCAACTCAACCAACACCCTTTTGTTCCAAAATTAACCAACTATAGCTAGGCTTCCTTATATATTTCAAACACAATCATTTAAACCAGACAACCCCAATGACTCAAAAAAGAAAAAAAAGCTTAGCATTAAAAAAAAAGAGCTTAACATTTCATATCACAATGAGACTTGGACATTAAGTCTTCTAAAAGATCCATTTTTTAGGAATTAGCAACCTGGAGTGAGCAGTTATTCTTCTTCCATTTTTAACAGCTTGTTCAGACACTTAACCAATTCATTTTTTGGTTCCCTTTCCCCTTTGGTTTACTGATAGCAGTTGGAAGACTAGGAGTATGGACATTGTGAACATACACCCCATAAGCATGTAGAACATACCATTGCACCTCTTATTGGAGGGAAGTGCTATGATCCAAGTTATACTTGGTTCATGCTTAACCCTTTCCTTAAGGTGCCTTTAAAAAGGTTTCCTCATGCCAAGTGGATTATAACTCACTCATACATACTTAAGCCTCTCCAAATACCATTCCTAAACCAAGTCCAATTAAACATTTAACCTAACTAATGGCACATATTTTAACATTTTTTCAAATACCCTTATCCTAGTATTCTAGTTATGAAGTGATTTTAGCCCTTTTTGATCATGGAAATCTCAATAAAATCATAGATACCTCATCCTAAAGTTGGTTTTAAGAAAGGACATACTAAGAATAGTGCCAGAGCAGTACATTTCACCCTCAAGAAAAGACCAGATTGCATTATCTATCTCTTCTTCACTATGACCATTTCCTACGCAATATTCAAGCACCAATTCATATAATGATTCAAACAAACATATTCATAAAAAAGATCTGGGCAGATTCAAATTGCACTCCTCTTCCCATTATAGGCAAATGAATATCAAAGAAAAGTCATCCAAGGTCGAAACAAGGTCTAGGATACACAGAATCACAAAGATCAGGAGGATCACTTGAAGCAGGACCATTGATTCAAACGAACAAACCCTGCTCACAGTATCAAAACCTTTTCAAACCTCAGAATACTCTTAACTTCAAACTAAAGTTATTAGCCAGGTTACTTAGACATATTGGAACTAACATGATTCTAGCATATTGATCCTCAGAGACACTAGTTTTGATCAGAACCTTTGTATTTACATTAACTCTCATTTAAACAATCATGGGGATGACCTTGATGAACCCCATGGTTATAGGAAAAAATAAGGTTTAGAAGGAAAGGCTTCCAGGTACTGAAGAAAAGATGGTGCAGGTTGAGGCCATTACCCCCCACCCTTTCCTAGACTTTCCTTTCAGTAAAAGCGGAGCAAAGGCTCCACTGGTCATCACCTGCAGTTCATCCCTAAGCTCACCCTTTACTCCTAGAAGCAACTCCCATTCTCCGCCTCCATCCTAAACCAAGTGACATACTAAGGTCATATTTAGGATGTTTGTCCTTTACATAACATGATCTACACAAGTTAATTGAAATAACTAACTAAACCTCTAGGCAGATCAGGACAGAACCCTAAATAACATATTTATCCCTAAAGAAGGGATAGCCATCACTACTAGTCTTGTTTTTGTCTATGATCAACATGGTATTCAATATATAAATGCAATTTGATAAAATAATGCAGGCAGCTTTCATGAAATGACCTAGACAGACTCATATCAAGTTTTTCCCTTCCTCTTTTATTCTTCCCCTTCCCCCTTTTTTCAAGAGGGACTAAGTGATCCATCATATAGAAATACAACATACTCATTGATATGTAAACAATCTGTGCTAATTTACTACAATTCTTTTTCTTCTATCATTCTCAAAGTCATTAAAGGGTTCTGCAGCTCTACTTTATCTTTTGGCAAGCATTCAAGTCCATTTGTATAATCAAAAGCCCAATTTGGATTATAAAAGCACACCCTTTATTTTAAAGTACCTAGGCCCTTTTATATCCTTTATACATGAATTGATTTCACATAGACAAGATCATGAAGTGAACATGCCCACAAGAGACTCATTAAGACTACACATTTAAGTTAACAAGTTTTGACAAGGCTATTGTACATTCAGAACCTCAAAAGTTTAGTTAATCCACATTTTATTTAACAAGCATCTTGTTTTAAGAGCATCTTCACATCCAGGGTGGTCAAACTAATCCTAACTTAAACTATGTGATAGTCATGGTCCTTTAATCTCAAAATTCAATTACCACATGATTTCAAGTTATTTTCTTCAAATGATCAGGATTCAAAACTAGTTTATATTTCTCCATTTTTTCTTCAGGTTAAGCCTAGAAAATATCTTCATCTAACTCACATTTACTTTATTCCATATGACTGTATCTTTAACTGGTCTAACTAGAGTGAAAAAAAAACTAATCACAAGTCACAAATTGTTGATCCTTTAAGGTCAACAAACAACCAAACAAAATGTCAGACTAAATTGTCAGGAATAGATACATGTTGATCATTTGGGTAAAACATAATGTAAAGACATGTAAAACATAGCTATATCAACATCTCAAACTAAACACAAACCACTTAATTACAACTAAACTAACTTTAAGACAAATAAGAATTAAATGAAAGTGATAAAATAGTAAGTAATTACCTTTTTGATGTGCAACCGTGTACGAGAATGAATTTGGAGGCCTTTGTGCTTCCAAATCCCACACCCAGCCACACCAAACACAAAACCAGAAAGAAAACAAATTTTACAACTAAGGAAACTCCAACTTTTTAAGCTAAAGTTCAAAATTTTATACTGAGAAGCTTTAAACTCGAAGTTCTAGCCTCTTAAGGTTGTTTTTAACCATATCTGACCTCCTTTCATGGTGAGGGCAGCAAAGTAAAAACCCTCAAAATATCGATGTGGGACAACAAGTTTTCTCAGAAATTAGCCTTGTAAAACGACATCTATGGCTTAAAATGAATTCAACAACAACGAATGGTCAGATCGGAGTCTTATTGTACTCGATTCGACCCATTCACCTTCAACCAATGAGGTTTGAGTAAATATGAACACAGTACAACAAATAAGACAACAAAGATCAACTTTTGACTGAATAATTTCAAAATAAAAGCAAAAGAAAAAGGCCATTACCGCGTTTAGGAGAGATTTGGTTGAAAACAAACCTTGAAATTAATTGTTTCGTGCAAATGATTCTGCAAAAGCTGCATGTCTTATGTCTACTTTGTGATTTTACCATTTTTAAATGAGAGAGAAAGAGAGAGTAGGCGGCGGCTCTAGGGTTTTGAAAGGAAAGGGAAAGGGGAGAGATGGGGGTTGGGATAGTCGTTTGTTATGAATGAAATTGTAAAGGGTATTATCCTCTTAAGCTGACTGGGCTTGGGCCGGGTCTTGGTCCATTTTGGACTGGACTCGGTCCAAGTCATAAAGAACTGAGGATGGCCCTTTCATGTATATAATGTATGCATATACATACATATATATATATATATATATATATATATATATATATATATATATATATATATATATATACAATCATACATATATATACTGGGTAATTTAATAAGCGGGTAAAACTAAAATATCTATTATTGATCATAATATTTCAATTATAATCAAATTAGGACATAATTAACCCATTAAATAATGCAAAAAGTGGTCAACTGTATAAATAGGCTTAATTTTGCGAATATGACCTTAATTGATTTTAATCTGACTGATTATTTCAATTATGGCCACTATTGACCTTAGTTAATTTGAGTAAATGAATTTGGTCATTTTAGTCAAGGCCATTAAGAGGCTAATTTTACAAAATTGACCCCAATTTCCTTAAATCATGAATTGGTTAATTTAATTGTGGTCATAACTTTAAATAATTAAAAATCAATTTGCAATAATGTCCCTCTGATTGATTAATTATACTAATTACATACTGGAAACAATTATGATTAGTTTTAACAAATTATGCCAATATACAAAATTAAGGATAAAGGGGTAAAATGGTCAATTCCTTTAATTACTCAAACTACTTGGATTAAAGGGAATAATGAATTTTGCTAATTTAATTTTTGACAATTTAAACAATTAAATAAATGATTATTTAAAAATGCTTTTCTTTGTTTAAATCTAACAAATATCTCATAAATGTCATAAAATGTACCAATTAATTCCTAAATGATTTATAATATCATATAAATTAGTTTATCAATTTAAAGGAGTAAAACTATTGACCTAAGAAATTTTATAAAAATTATTTTGACCTCTAAAAATGCATGATTCATTTTGTTTGTCACCCAAAGACTCTGAGTAATTAAAATAAATTACGGGGAGGTCAAAATTTAGGTGTCAATAGCCCCTGTGAAGGTGTTTCTGTAGGAGTGAGTACGCAGCTGCAAGCGAAGCTCCGCCGCAAGCGAAGCCCGCTGAGGACATGGGATATTTTTAGGGGTTCCGCCTCAGCGAATGATAAGTCGTGGATTTTAGGATTTTTACATCCACTACTTATACTTTTTTGGAGTATTTTCAAGTAATTTTCTGTATTTCTATTAGGTTGTTGTGTGTTTTCAGGTTTGTGAGTCAAGGGCACAAAAGGAACAAAATGACAGAAAAATAAGGAAAACAGCTGAATATGCGATTAGTATGCGGCACCGCAAGTGCGAGTAGTGACCGCATACTAAGGACAGAGAATTTCCAGAGCGGTTGTCAAAATGCAACAGTATGCCTCGTGTATGCGGTACTGCAAACTCTGTTATGCGGTTGAAAACTCCACCTCAGAACAACCAGTGATTGGAGCAAAATGCACAGGGTTGCGAAGAACATGCAACACCACAAGCTCAACTTGCGGCAGCATGACGAAGTTCCACAAAAGAGGATGCAGCCAGTATGCGGTCGCATACTCCTGTTGCGACCGCATACTATGTCCGCATCACGTCATTTAATGCCAAACGTGTACTTTTTGTCCCCCTTCTATAAATACTAGTTCTAGATTTTTGTGAACATTTATTGACTATTAATTACACAAAATTTATTGTGTCTTTTAGCATAAAGAACATTGAATATTGGTTGTTGGGGTTAAAAAGAAGACTCTTCCACTTTTTGTCACCTTCTTCCATTAATCAGTGTAAGCTTTATGAATATTCTCTTTACTCTTGTTTTGTATTTAATGAAGATGAGTAGCTAAACCATTTAGCTAAGGTTGTGGGACCAAATGTGTTAGTTATGTAATTGAATATCATATTCATACTCTATTTTATGTGTTAAAGATGTCTTCTATTAACTCTTGTAGCTTTAATGTCTTTTAATGGTTGCAAACATTATTTGTGCCTATTTACTTACACTTTGCATGGAAAAGAGAGTGTAAGTTAGGCAAAGAGTTAATAGCAATAATTTAGGGTTTTACACCCATCTAATAGCTTGAGCTAGAAATAGGAAAGCTAGTTGAGACTAAATGTGCAGCATTTTAAGGCTCGAAAAAGCTTAGTGACGAAATTTGCTAATTTGGTTAGAAGAATTTTAGTAAGAATTTAGTAACCCATGGTATACTACATCTACACATATAAATAAGTTTATTTGATACCCAAGCGCATTACTTTCCATTGGAACCACAACCTTAGTCTCTTTTACCAATAGTTTACATTTTATAACAACAACTCTTAGAAATTGATGATTAAAATTCAAACCAATTATTATTATGTTCCCCTCTCTCTTGAAATATAGACTAATAGTCATGCATTACACTTATCAAGTATATTTCTTAATTGTTCTCTGTGGGATTCGACCCCAATCTTGTTGAATTGTATATTTGACAACGACCGTATACTCCTAATATTAAAGGTGTAATTTTGGGCGTATCAGCGAGGAATTGTCCACCGGTGCGTGTTCGCTGGTGCGAGCTTTAGTGTGCAAGTGCAGGAACCGCTGAACAGAATGTGCCTTTAGTGTTTTTCATCCTTAGACAATTCATTCTAAACCCTTAAGTCTTGAGAGCAATTTTGGAGAAGATTGAAGGGATTTCAAGGAGAAAACCATTGGGTAAGTCTTCTAACTTGGTATTATGATTATTCCCATGATTTAGGTTCATGACCCATGCTTAGAATGTTTGGATTAAAGAGGAAATGGAAGGGTTTTGGAACCTAACCTAAGAATTGGAGTTTTTGGTAATTGAGCATGAACTAGTGATTATTTATGGATGATTTTTGGTATATGAGTTATATTAAGTATGCGAATCATGATTCTAGGACCAATTTACTGTTTTGGCCTTTTGGGTTCGGAATCCTAATGCTAAGGCTTAAATTGGGGATTTAGATTTATGTAGAAATATGGGTGTTGATAGACTCGTATTCTAACGTATAATCCCTATTAGACTAGGCTTTGATTGTTTGAATATTGTTCGGCTTGGTAAGAGGGCATTGTGATTCGATAATCAGTATTCCAGGAAAGTTGTGAGTTTGCACTCTTTCTTGAAGTATGGTTGGCTAAAATTAATCTAATAAGAAGGTTATGGGGTAATTAAGGGGGTTCCGATACTCGTGAGGTGACGATCACTAGTATCAGATATCGGTGATCATGTTATGGTATTAGCGCAATTTCAATTGTATAGTTGGTCTGAATGTCATGCCTTGGGAACTAGCTGATAGAATCGGTCCTTTGGATCTGTGATTGGGGTCCCATGCTCGTACTTTATTTCTCATATTATTATTGCCTCTCTTGTCAGTTTGTGTGCATATTAGTCATATATTCTCGTTGAAATGAAAAGGAAGTAAAAGGTGAAGCCTTTATGATATTGAGAACATAATGATGGAGTTCATGCTTATATGCTCGTTCTTGACTTGATGTATGCCATATTCATACTTTATATATATATTCATGCATACGATTTGAGGATATGATTGTGAGTCCAATGGGATCTTGCTCCAGACGAGTGATGATGCTTTAGCACGTTATGTTGACAATGGGTCTGGTCGGTTAAGTGACAGGTTATTGAGATATAATATGATGCGACTGTGATCCGAGGTTTTACCGGAGCGGTGATATATGGGCCTCATGAGACTCTCATGCGTCATGATACGTTGACATTTGAACGTGTGTATATCGGGAAGTGGAAACATGCCTTGCATTGCATTTGCAACTCATACATACTTTATATTATTGTTGTGATTATTGGTATGTGACTTGTCTTATCTTGAGATTCATCTGTTATGTACGTTTAGCTGTTAATATGATTGTGTTGTATTGTGGATTAATGGCAGATCGGTGTGGTTATGGTATCGTGAACCAACCCTCGTCTCCGTTATGAAAAGGGCCGGTCAACGATACTGCTGAGTACCCATTATTTATTGTACTCACGTTACACTTGCTACACCTTTTTGTGTGCAAATTCGATCCCCAGTACCAGTAGAGCTCGTGACTATTAGGCTGCCCGCTGGAGCCTTTACTGAGAGATCGGGGTAAGCACTATGGTTTTGGACGGCTCCGGACTCTCATCTATCATTTACCTTCTGTCTTTCTTCATTTCAAACGGTTCTATTTATGTATTTTCAGATTATTTGTACTCCTTAGTAGTCCTTATGTTTCATATGTTGGGAAGATTTGTAATAATTTCTAAGTATTTCTGTTTAAGATTATTAAGACTTGAAATTGAGTTGTATGATTCAATTCCGCTTTTAGTATTTCTTATATTTTGGGCAGCTAATGGTTTGTGTTGGCTTGCTAGTATGGTGGGACTAGTGCCATCACGACTTGGTAATTTGGGTCGTGATAGGTTTGGAAAATAATTCCATGTTCGAAGAAATAATTCTACATACATGTGAACTCAGTTTCATTTTTTCTTCTAACTATCTTCTCTTGTTTACCAAACTGCCGGTCCACCAAAGCGAAGAAAATTTTCAAGGTTTGGGATACTTCTTTCTGATAAACTTAAAGAAAAATCAATACTGCCCGGGAGCGGTCATCCATGATAGTCAAAAAATATGAGGAACCACAAGAAGAAGGAGTTCTATAAGGCCCGCATAAATTACAATGAATCAATTAAAAAAATTTTAGTAGCTATATTATCACTTAAAGGGAATATGCTTCTTGTATGTTTTGCCCTTTGACAAACGTCACACTTTTTACCTAATCTAACACTACTTTTCTTTAGACATGATGCAAAAATTAATTTTGTCACTTGCACTAAAGGGTGACCCAGTTGCTTATGCCAAAGCTCAAACCAATGCACTGCTTCCGCCTTCATAGCTCGTATATGTAGTACTTTTCAGAAGTAGTAAAGTCCATCTCGTCGTTCACCCGTTCCAATCAGTATAATGACTCGTTAAGTCATTTTGGTTGTTTTGACTATTTTACCCCTATTGACCCTTCCCCTAGCTTCTTTATGGTATGTTCAACTTGTGGGGATGGGTGGCATAATTCTTTAGGCTTTCGGATGAGATTTGGGTGACAAAAATGAGAATTTTTTTTTGGAAATTCATAGATGTTAGGTTGACCAAAGTCAACACCGGGGGTAAATGAGTCTTTTTGGAAGTTTTGCCGATTTCATTAAGTCCGAAATATTGATTATGACTTGGTTGAGTGGTTGGTTTGGTTTCCAAGGAACTTGGGGGTGTTTTGGTCTTTTGGCTGGAAATCTAGTTTTATGAGAATCGGAGTTGACCTCGGTCAAAACGAGTCAAGATGACCTCTTTTGGGAATTTTGAGGGCGCAAGTGGCCTCGTAGCATGAGTTTTATGAGAACTGGTTTGCATATTTGGTTCATGTCCGGAAGGTTCCGGATGAGTTTTGGGTGTTGGATTGAAGTTTGAACTTACGATTGGATTTTCAAAGTTTTTTGGTATCTTACATCTGCGAGACATGGCTCGCACCTTCTCAAGGTGGGCCGCATGTGCGATTTCTAGCTAAGTGGGCTCTAGCCTGTATCTGTGAGAAGAGGGCTCGCAGGTGCGAGGCCGCATCTGCGTGCATTATGTCGCACCTGCGGCTTTAGGAGATGTAAATGGACCTCGCATCTGCAAGGCTTGGGATGCAGATGCGACCTCGCAGGTGCGAGGATAAGGGCACAAATCGCTAGGCAAAATCCTATTAAATCCCCATTTCAAGTTTAGACTATCCATTCACGTATTGGAGCTTTGGGACTCGGTCTAAGGAGATTTTTGAGGGATTTGCAAGATTCATCAAGTGGGTAAGTTTCTAATCTACCTATCATATCATCGATTATTAAGGGATTCCATGCTAGAAATCATGATTTAGGATTGGGGAATTGGGGGTTTATAAACCCTAAGTCTAAAATAAGGATTTCTTCAATTAATCATGAAATCGATGTTGGATTTGATTGATTCTTGGTATCTAGACTCTATAGATCATGGCTAAACTATTTATTTAACTAATTTCCCATTTTAACCTTTGGTGCTCGAAATCCTAGTTTGGGGTGTCTTTTAAGTTCGGGACTAAAGTATAGCATTATGGGTATCGTTGGAATCCTATAACTTCCTAGAGTAATAATTTGACCATATAGAATCATATTTTTCCTATGAAATTATCGTTTTGACCTTTGGGTTTTGGGGACGAGATTTTAGGTTGACTATATAAACCTGAACCCTTTATATGGCAATATGGATGCCAAAAGAATCGTATTCTTACGTATAATCCGTGTTTGAACAGATTAGGATTGTTTGTAGGCTCTACGAAAGGGCAAGGCTTTTCAATGATCATTGGACTCTTATTAAGGCATATTGAGACTTTTGAACATAATAAAAGCATCGTGGTTGGTTTAATTGGACTAACAAGAGGGGATAATAGGGTGACTAAAGGGGGTCCCGATACTTGTAAGGTGACAAACACTTATATTGGGTACCGGTGCCATGATATGGGTATTTGCTTAATTTGAATTGTATAGTCCAGTCTAAATGTCATGTTTTGGGCATTAGCTGATAGCATAGAGGGATATGTGTCTGTGATTAGGATATGTGGTCCCTTATTATTGCGTCTATGCTTATTACTTGTCTTATCTGTGATTGTATGTTCTCATCACTCCAAAATACTGGTTTAAAAGTGGAAAAGAGCTAAAGATTGAGTCTTATTACTTAGCTTGGTTCCTTATGTTATGCTTGCCATATTCATGCTTTATATGCTTTGAGGATACATTTGCGATGTCCGAGGGAAAATGGTTCCAGACGGAGTGATGATAGTATTTCGAGCCGGACTGGTTAGAGACAAGTAATGTGAGCCTAAGTCCTGAGTAATATGATTTGGAACCTATGGGGCTGAGTACTGTGGCTTGATGCCAAATGTGGCGTAGAACCCAAAGAGAAATTTCGAGTTGGTATATGGACCTCGCGAGTCCCCCATGAGTCACGATTCATAGTATTTGACTACGTGTGTGTACCAAATGATGAAAAGAGGCCTTACATTGCATATCATGGCATATCGTATTATCTCATTGGTGTCTTTATCATTTGACTTACTTGCATTATTGTCTGGTTTACCTTAAATGCTTATTTGAATACTTGGGTTAGAGGCTTTTACCAAGGCTTGAAATATGAGATTATTGTACTTATTATGATAATTATGATGGACTAACAACAATTAAGTGTGGAAGTAGTATTCGGAAGACCAGCCTTCATCTCCATTTTTGGTAGGGTCGGTTGACGATGCTGCTGAGTACACGTTGATTTTCTGTACTCACGCTACACTTGCTGCGCCTTTTTGTGTGCACATTCAATTCCAGTTCGAGTGGAGCACGCGATCTCAGTTTCCATTGAGGAGCTGTCTAAGAGGATCTAGGGTGAGCTACTAGTCGATTCACAACACCATATTCCCTTTCCCTTTTTATTTTATGTCCTTTATTTCAGACAGAGTATTGCATAATTCTTCAGACTTGTATTCGTATCGTAGTTGTTCTTGTACTGGTGACACCATATTACGGGGGTTGTATCGCTTTCCTTATGTTTTATGACTATCAGTTTTCTTAAGACTTTAAAAGTGACTTGTATAATTTCCTTTTCGTATTAATTTCCTTATTAAATTGCTCAAATGGGTTGTGGGTGGCTTACCTACTTGGTGGGAGTTGTGCCTTCACGGCTTAGTAATTTGGGTCGTGAAAATTAGCTTTCTCGTGGTGGGGTCTTGTATATAACACATAACTTTGTTAAATGTTAGATGACAATCTAAAAGATCAATTCGTTACGACTCCGAAATTAATATGCATGTTAAATCCAGAACATAGAGAACATCCATCAACTATATCGTATCATTCAGCCTGATCGTTCCCTCTTTAGTAGCCATCGAGTTACTCTTATTCGAAAATCGAACACTTGATAATGTCTCGTTGATTACACAGCTCCTCCAGATTACTTGTCAACAGGTTGTCACCCCGAAGTCAATAATCCAGGATGAGTTTTGGGTCTTACCATCCATCTTGTTATTTGTGTTCATCATTTGTGACTTCAATATATGAATCATAGTCTTTCGGTCCCCGTTAATCAATTTGGGGGTCTTGTCCGACCTATGTTCACCGGTCCTAGTTCCTCCTAATTTCCATCCTTGTTCACCACAATATTAGCCCAGCTATTTTCTCTTCCCCGACTAGATCCTAGACCACCTCTCTATAGTTTTGGTTGTCCTCGTCCTCGACTACCTCTCTGCCCATCACCGTTTTGATTACCCGGCCAACCACTACAGGTAACCGATGAGTTAGAAGCATCTGTTAAAGTTATGATTTGAACTCTTGCAAATTGTGCAAAATAAACCATTATTTATCCCCTCACTTTGTTCCCTATACTAATATTTTCCTTGCAGGGTAAAAGTCATAGTTTCACTCCGGTCCTCTGTTTCACATGTGACACCTTTCACACGATCTTCTTGTACTAGCTTCGAGTAGACTTTGTTCAAAGATACTAACGTCTTGCACTAGTAAGTTGGACCTTACCGTTCCATACATCATCTCATCCAACCCCAAGAGTAAAAGATGCACCTTTTCTTCTTCTCTTTTGGCCTCCAAGGCCGTTCTCTAGATTGCACGTCCACTTACCGTGTGTACAAGTTGGGAGCTGCTCGTATTTTTCTAGTTCTTCCCATAGCTTTGAGAGTTTTCCATAGTAATTCAATATGATCCTATCCTTCTTGTTGCACTCCGCAAGTTCCGCTTCAATTCTTGCATCCTAGGATCGTTGAGAACCGCAAAATGCTCCTGGATACTTGTCCATAATTCCTTCATTTCCTCTCCATTTGATAGTCGAGCGAAGTGTCGGATATATGGTGTTACGAATCCACGAAACCAATAATAAATTTATAGTCAACTATTCTTCCATATCCGGCAACTCCTCGTCCCGTTTCTTGATTGTTCCATCAACGAAACCGAATTTCTTCCGTGATCTTAAGGCTGTCCTCATGGATCTAGCCCATTCTTCATATTTTTCACCCTTCAATTGGACTTGTGTTCCAACAATTTCAGGATTTTCATTCAACGTATTGTCGTACGGAGAGATTGTTTTTTTCTGAATCTTGTCTTCCCTATCGACATTCTCTCTGCCTTTGTCACCAGCCATTATCACGTATTCTAGGGTTTTAGTGTTCTTTCTAACATGACTCTCATACTATGCTTAAATCTAAAGAAACGTGAAAGCAGTAAAGAGACAAGAATATTTTGGAAGAATTTTCTCTTTGCCTTATCATTCACAATATGACCTCCTTATATACAAGTAAGTCACCGTCTAAAGAAACCCTATTCTAATAGGACTAAAATTCATGTATTACCATAATTATAGAGTAACCCTATTCTAATAGGACTACAATTCCCTTAATAAAATTTGTTGTCACGTGATATCAATTATCAAAAGTTAAAGTTCACTGTGAACGTAAGAAATTATTTGCTCTATCAGTGTACATAACGTAAATCCTAAAGATTACTAACTTTATTTGAGTCTTTTCCTTTGCAGAACGAAAAGTTATTTAGGTTTGTCAATTTTATGAAGAAAGTACATGACAACGAGTAGAATTGGAGATAGAAACTTTAAATGAGATTGCAATATTACAAACTTGTTTTAGCAAGGGAAAAATATGTTTTTTTAATGCAAAGTCGTCAAAAAAATCATAAATACAGCGCAAAGGTTCCGAGGAAGGTTTCTCAACAGTAATCAAGTAACCTTGATAAGTTGGCTTAATTGTAACTGCATGATGGCTTGGTTTCCTAAGTTAAAACATATCATGTGTGCTTCACCATCAAATGTTTTTGGTCAGCAGTTAGAAAAAAAGTTAGTTATTGCTAAAATAAAGAGGCAGCTAGACTATAAGGCTAATAAAACAATGGTATGGGACCCCAACGTTTTAGTGGCCTCCTAAAAAATAGAAACTTTGTGTACTATTACATTCGAAGAGATATTTTTGGTAAGAAATTGCAATAACTTTATTTTTTAATGTGGGGACTGTTGTAATAATAGGTGAATGATAATTGGTTTTATTGCCTCATTTCTATCCTAACAACTAATATGGCTCCACATTATTATTCCTATATTTTCCCTGTTCATTCCATTTACTATTCTTATTCTCAATATTGTAAAGTCTCTCAAACGACAACTTACTGCGGCTTACAAGTTACAAAAGATCAAAATTTCCTTTCCATATCTTCTTCAAAATTATATATATATATATATAATAATAATAATAATAATAATTATTATTATTAAAATAAACTTTATGTACTATTAAATTCGAAGAGATATTTTTGGTAAGAAATTGCAATAACTTTATTTTTTAATGTGGGGACTGTTGTAATAATTGGTGAATGGTAATTGGTTTTAGTGCCTCATTTCTATCCTAACAACTAATATGGCTCCACATTATTATTCCTTTATTTTCCCTTTTCATTCCATTTACTATTCTTATTCTCAATATTGGAAAGTCTCTCAAATGACAACTTACTGCGGCTTACAAGTTACAAAAGATAAAAATTTCCTTTCCCATATCTTCTTCAAAATTTCAAGTATTACAACAAGCAATCACTATATTGAAGCAGAGCAACATTATTTCAATATCATTATATCAACTTATCAAATTCTTGAGCTCGGTTTTATTATTAACTTTATTTTATGTTTTTTCTTTGAAAATCTGTCATTGTTGATATTCTTACTTCATACGTATATATTCTAGTTTTAGTTATTATTAAATTTATCCAATTTAAATATGTCAACTAGAAAATATGAATCTGGTTATGCAAAATCAGGAAGAAAAAAAAAGAGAAAATTTGAAGATTAAATTAAATCTCAAAAAGGAGCCCTTGATAGATTTTTAACAAATAATAAAAATCTAGAAACGAAAAATAGGAGAGAATGTTCTTCAAATGAACAAGTCACTACTAGATTTGAGTTAGATGATAATAACAATAATTAACGACTTGACATATAAAATAAAAATAAAAAAAGTAGACTTTAATAAAAATTATAGATGACGATCTTTCCTTTAAAAAAATTAGGGTCTCTCTCTGAGGTCTAGCTTTAGGTCCCCAATCTTGTTGAGACGACCCTGAACTTTACTCATGAGTTACCTAGTAAAATAGTTGTAACTCTCTTATTTTCAAATTTAATTTCTATTGTTTCTCTTACCTTGCCTTTTCTTATTAAAAAAGTCTTCGTAGTTATATAAAGGTATGAAAAATCAAATAACGAAAAACCTCAAGTTTGGACTTTACTGTAGGCTAGGCTTTAGTGAACCTACAGAAATGAAGATATTCCTACTCAGCGGCGGATCGAACTCAGTATTTTTGATGTGAAATACGTATATATTATCATACATAGTATTTCAGCAAAAGCAGCATAGTCGATATTCTGTTCATTTTTAGGAAAACGCTGAGAGTGTTTACAAAATTTACTAACAAATTCAACAATTTCTGCTTAGCGTGTACTTTCTCGGGTGCTACTTAGAATCGAGATAGTCAGACTCTAACTTGAGAATGTTATAGCGCTGTGAAATGAGGACATTCTGATCGACCCGATTGGCTCTCGATCTGATTTGGCGGAAAGGTGAAAAGCACAAAATCCTTCTTCCTGGTTGGTACATTAGTAGGAAAAAAATAAAAATGAGAAGAATTATTGGCAGGGGAAGATCTAGTGATTCGGTGCCAAATTTTATTTGAACCTAATGTCTTATTGCGGAGTATATATTTGTATATGAAAACTAACAAATATTTCAACAACTGTTAGATCAAAATTCATAATTTTGAATGTACAATGAGTTGCAGCTTACAGAGAACATGACCTTAGATAGGAGAATGTGGAGTACACGGATTAGGGTAGAAGGTTAGTAGGTCATAGAGCGTTGTCTCGCTTATCCTTCCTTACTAGTAGTCGTAGTCTCTCTTCGGTAGTTTCTTGTCCTCCGATTTCTATTATTAGTTACTATCTCTTATTCTGTGCTTAGCATACTGTTTTGTTGTAGCTGCTGCTCCTTTTTCCTATGTGATCTGTTTTATTATTGCTTTTTTTTAGCCGAGGGTCTATCGGAAACAACATTTCTACCTCCCTAGTTAGGGGTAAGATTTGCGTACACTCTACCCTCCCCAAACCTCACTTGTGAGATCTCACTGGGTATGTTGTTTTTATTGTTGTTGATGAGTTTAGTGATAAGAACCTTAAAGGTCAACGTCATCAACTTAAATTTCTGAACCAGCGTCTAATTATTACTCCTCAACAATTTGATTCTTTAAATTTGATGAAGTAATCACTTTTAGTCTCCGTAAATTTAATGAACTTTGGCAACTACATTTTATGGAACGTAAAATGAAAAAGGGAAAAATAAACCAGAAACACCATGAGAAAGTCCTTCAATCTCAGAAACAACAACACCAAAACTACACCAGACAGATTAAGCACTTCATTTTTATTTTAAGAACTAAATAATCAAATGAAGTATTTGCCTTTGTGGCCAATTTCAAGTTAATTAGTATAAATACCTGATGCGAATAATTAAGTATTTAGAGTTTATTTTTGGTTCCAAGACTCAATAAATTTAGAGTTTATTAATGAGTAGTTACTTAGATTACGTAATCTCATATCATTTGAATATTTTCCAGAAAAATCCAAGATGGTCATACTTTTCTCACTTCCAAGACTCAATAAATACAAAACTAAGGCGAACTCTTCTATATGTTCTTCACTCATAATTGAATTTATTTATTTATCAGTTTTTTATATTCTCTATTGTTTCATTTTTCTCTCTTCATGGATTCTCAAACTAATGAAAGCCTTGGGTCAAATTCTGGTCAAGAGAATGGGAAAAAACCGGTTCATCAACATTCGTTTGAACAAGTAGCCGAGAAACTAGAAGAGTGAGTTTGTTGAATGAATAATTTCCTGTTTCTTTTCTATCTTTTCAATTTTTCTAGGTTTTTACTCATTCTTGATGTTCTTTTTGGTGCTTATCATAGCCTTTCGTGCATCTTGCTACTAAAAACGGTAATTACCGATGAAATCAGTAAAAAATGGCTTCTCAGAAACGTTTTTGACGAACTTTCCGTCAAAAATCTCATACTTCAAATGGCGTTTTGAGAAACGTCCCTTGTAATCCCACGTTATTAATAGTGTTTATGGGTTTGAGATTTATGTCCTAACTCATGTTATTCTAAAAAAATGTTTTTAAATTTTAAAAATGTTATTATTTGAGATTTGGTCTCTAATTTTGTTTCAAAAAAAGGATATGGTTTTCTTTTTTTCCAGTGGCGTATCTGATTTCCTTGATTTTTAGTTTGCTAAATCTCCATTTTATTTTTCTCCGTCCATTTCAATTTTTATTAATTACTTAACAGATTCACATGTTTCACTTCACTATTTTGAGAAAGTAAAATAGAATAGTTAATTCAATCATCTCTTCTATTTTCCTATCTCCCATCTATCTATTTTCTTTAGTTATTTACTAGAGCAATTATGACCCAGAAGTAGATCCGGAGCAAGTGTTCAATGAAATAAAATAATTTCATGTGAAAAATTGGGGAAAAGATTGTTAATTTTTTATTACTTTTCATTTTTATTTTTATTTTTATCAATTGATTTCACATTGTAACCTTTTCTTTCCTGATCAGGGTGTTTAATCAGATGCAAAACCCAGAAAGTCATGTGATAGAACAATTGAGTGAGGATTTAGGGCTTGATACAACACAAGTCAAAATGTGGTTTGATAACAAACGATGCCACATACAGGTTCTTATTAGAAAATTTTGATAGTCGCCAAAAAACTATACTATATATATATTAAGGTTAATTATATTGTTTTTTTTAACTATAAATATCTTTAAATTGTTGAATTCTCTTGACAAAAGGAAGCTTCTAGTTCACAACAAAAGGTTCATAAAATGCTAATTGGTTGTGGGTTTGACAGCTGCGCATGACGCTTTATGGTTTTTTTTCAAAATCTTTTTGGTGAAATCCATGTCTTCATTGCTCATTTTATAACATAAGTTTTTAAACTCAGGTCTAATGTTTGCTCTTATATTACTCAATTTTATAGACAACACAATAGATTGTTGTCTAACGTTTGCAATAACTTATAAAATTTTATATTGTGGTCTAACATTTTCTCATAATATTAATTTTCAGTTTGCTCAAAAGGAATCTTTAGATCGTGATTTAAAAAATTCATAAATTTCAAGAAAAATAAAAAAATGGTCACTTATTAAGCAATTGTCCAAAAAGGGACGAGCAACGAATTTTTTTTGTTAAACTACTCGCGTCAGTGCCATCACAACAATCATAGTCAGTTTTTTTTTTTTAAAGAATATTTTCATTGTTTATTTTTTGTTTTGTAGATTTAAAAGGTCAACTAGTCTAATACTGGATCAATATATGTATATCAATTGTGATGTCGAGTTACATTAATTCCAGGCCCAAAGGGATATGGAAGAAAGTGAGATTATTCGTTTGGAAAACAGAAGATTGTGTTCAGAGAACTTGCAAATGTGTTTTGAGTTGAAGAAACGATTTTGTGCTACTTGCAATAATCCTGAGCAACAAGGAGCAATCTTACAATATTTGCAAAATGAAAATACTAAATTAAGAGAAGATGTAACTTTCACTTCCTATTTATCTCCTATGTTGCTCGGAATCTTTATAAATATTGTCGTATATGTGTTGGATCCGCTAAAAATCCATTACTTTTGAGGGATCCAACTCGCACTCGATAATATTTTTGAAAACTCCGAGTAACACAGTTAGTTATTACTATTTTCTAAATACTATCACTCATAGGTTTTTCTTTCTCCTTTCCCTTTTCTAACAGATTACGATGATATCCAATGTGATTGATCGTTTTCAAGAAGACCCTGAAGGGTACTTGATCTTACTCCAACAGGATTATCTGCATAACCACAATGATCCAAATGGCCTAGATTTGGAGCTTCGATTGGAATGTTACAATGATCCAAATGGCCCAGATTTGGAGCTCAGATTGGGATGACGTCATCGCAATTTTTCAAGATTGAATTGGAACTAACTGATGGCTATTTGATCATTGAAAAGTGAATGATGAAAGGGCTAAGTGGTATTCAACTAGTTTTATTAGTATTCTCTCAAGTATAATCAAGCAATTGTTGTAGAACTTGGGTTTCAATTATCATTTTCTTCATGTATTTATTTTATGTTATTTTGGATTTCCAAGCTCCTACTTTTTAAGTTGTTTTATTGAACAAAAAAAAAAGTTACAACTAAGGTGATTTGTGCCCTTTTTAAAATAGTTTTTGTTTTTTGAAAGTTTTTATAGATAGCTGATCAATCTTGAATTTAAGAACTTTTCCTTTCTAAAGATTTTTGTTATCTATGGTTATCTCTTAGGTTGATTTTCTCTTCTTGTCATAATTCTAGTTAAGTTTTCAGATGTAAAGAAGACGGTTTTAGATCAATACCTAGTGATTCAGATATATCCAATATTTGTACACTGACAATATATAAATTATCAAATCTAATCGGAGTTCAAGTTGCGTGTGCTATGGTCATTATATCTTAATTGTTGCAATGCTTAAACTATAGAATGGTAGACATTTTTAAAAGCATACAGGAATTTACTGTTATATAGTCCCTAAATGGTTATTTGTTGATGAGATTTTACATGCAACGTCTTGCGAGTCAATAAATTCAAGACAAAAATAGTATTCATTAATAATAAAATTTTGATATTTTGTTTGTGCTATCATTAAACTTGATTTTACCATTTGAATACTAAAAAAATTACCAGAGATTTGATTTTGACTCCTGCCTTTTGGTGGCCAAAATATGATACATGAAATATTGGGGTTTAACTTCTTATGGCCTACCTATAGAATGAACAAACTCATTTTATTATAGCAAACCAAATATCTTAGGTGTGTGCCTTTACAATGATAAAGCTGTGAACTTCTTTTATTAACAGTTCCTTCTTTGTTTGCATTAGATTTTTTTAATTAATTAAGCCATTGACTCCGGCTAGATGCCTTTGGTATGAGGGTTTGGCTTGACCACTCCAATGTCTATTCATATAAAAGGTGTACAAAAGAGGGGACATAGACCTTACCTCCGAAAAGAGATTGAAAACAGAATATCTGATAGGAAGAGACTAAGCTATACATACGCTCTTCCATACATAACATCTAATTAACTAACCAAAATAATTAGTTTTGTCATAACTATCTCCTTATATATATACTTTGGATTTGCCATTAGTAAAGTTGAAATAGTACCCGTCAATTCTTTTGAAAACTGATTAAACGAATTGTAGATGGTACTATTTCCACTCGAAGACACCAATTTAGCTAAAAAGGTCAGCCCCATAATTAGCCTCCCTATAGCAATGAAGAAATTTTACATTAGCACCATTGGTATCTCTGAGAATGTGATCAATCAATTTCTTGAGTTTGAGGTTGGTAGTGCCTCCATTTTTTAGCAATTCAGTGACTATCAAAGAGTCCATTTCCAAGTCATAGTTGAGACATGAGGAGGCCCTGTTGCTTACACCAATTCACTCCATAGATGGCCGCTAATTAAAGCTTCTGCATAATTGTTACAGTCCAAATACCATGGATACAGTTATTAAGAAGCGATGAATCAGCTTTGCCTGACCATAACAACAAGAGCATTTGGATGCAAGATTAATACCAAACCTGATAATGCTATCATCAGTAGATAGTTTATTTTGGACAGCTCTCCAGGCTAGGAAAGCCATTTTAAAAGATACAGAAGAGAAATCAAGACGATGGAACGGTCTCACAAAATCTTAATTGGCATGCAAAACAAAATAAAATAATCAAAGAAATTGGTATCGTATACATTTTATAAAATAATCTCCCTAGCAGTACCATTGGCACCCCTAGGTGTTTATACAAAACCAATATACGTCCGACATGTGTTTGAACATGCACAACTATCACTTAACCATGATTAATCATAAATCACCTAATTATGATAAATTTTGATATAAACATCCGGTGCGAGTAAGTGTTTTACCGGAAAAAATTAGCTAGGAAAAGGAAACACAAAAAGCACGAAATTATTTTCATTCTTGATGATTAATTGAACTTCTTTGCTAATTAATCATGTTCATCATGATATTATTACTTACTAGTCTATATGTTTGTACTTCGCACGGATATATCTTGCATCAAATACTATGAATTGCGTACCTAAAATAATAAAATTTCAACTTATATATTTTCTAGAATTATCAAGTGTTTCAATTTTATCCAATACAGAATAATTTTCTTACAAAAATATTATAATGTGAAAGGGCATAAAACTCGATCAATATTTCAATTTTTTTTTACCTACGTGAAATGCCACTAAATGCAAAATGGAAAGGGCAAAAAAATTCCCCAACGTATTAAAAATGGTTTAAGTTTTTCCTCTTTCCACATGTTGGACTCCTATTGGCCTTAATATTAGTTTCAGGTTAAAAATGTCCCTCCTTCCAGACCCCAAATGCCCTTTATGGTTAAAAATGTCCCTCATTTTAATGATATTATAAGATGTCATACGTATGACTTTAATAAAATAGGTCGTACTGATTTATTGGCCCATGTAGATATATATTAGACTCAACCCATAAGTAACCCGACCCATCTAAATTTTATTATGTAGCTAATTTAGTAATATTACATTATTAGTTAATTAGGAGTTCAAAGTCCTTGATATTGGACAAATTCTAAAAATTAAAATTTTATTCAACATTGTTATATTTATTTTACTCGTTGTCTTGAAAAAAATATTTTAATTTAATGACTCTTATTTTATTTTTAAAACCAAACATAAGAGGTAAAATGTAACTAAGAACACCTAAGCTTATTAAAATATGATCTAATAATTATTACCAACTCGTGTGCAAAGGAGTATATATGCTAATTGATGTCGTTTTCTAACTTAAATAAATACGTTCCTAATATACTTAACGATATAGTTAATTCTTACTTGCTAGTAGTAACTAGAATGTCCCTAAAGAACATTACTAACGTGCTTTTAGGTTTATAGTTTAGGTTTTTTGATTTAAGAAGTATGTTTAAAAGAAATAGGATTGGACTTCATTAAGGGTATAAAAGTCATTCAATATTTAAAGGATATTTTAGTCAACCAACATTTATATTCATGCTTTTAAAATAACTAGTCTTTTTGTTCGTGCGATGCGCGAATATCTTCAGTGGTGGAGCAAAGTTAAAGAATAGGAACTCAATTGAATCTCCTTTGTTTAAAAATATAAATTGTTAAAATAACTAGTCTTTATGTTCGTGCGATGCGCGAATATCTTCAGTGGTGGAGCAAAGTTAAAGAATGGGAACTCAATTGAATCTCCTTTGTTTAAAAATATAAGTTGTTAACCATTCTCAAATTTGTCTAATACACAACTTATATTATCAAGTGTTGAATATGATAATACCCCTTAGATCTTGTTCAGCCTTGTCAGACAAGGATTAAATATAGAGCACGGTTTGATTTTCATCCAGAGTCATGAACTTTATATTTTGCTTCTATAAGGTATTAATATACCAATATGCATTTTAAATTGGACTTTCAGCTTGGACTCTATAACTTTTACATTTATGTAAATTAGTGTTATAGTGATATTTTAATTAACAAGGATACATGTCAATTAATATTTTGAGATATTTTAATCGTACAACATTTAACATTTTAACATAATAATCATTAGTTTTCATGGAAATTAAAAACATAAAAGAATATATATGCACCGTGCTTATATGTCTTGTCTGGTGTATGTATCCATGTATCACAACTTAAACAACTTACAAAGGGAATTTCTAGTCATTGGGAGCCTGTACACCGATCTATAAGCAATGGTGGAGCCATGGAGGCAAGCACCAGCTAAAACTATTAACTCACCTTGTATTCTATAAAGGCGCTTTTAATCCTAAGAAGTCCTTGAATTCTACGTCACTTAAAGTTAATTGAATTCTAAGACAAACCGGTTTAACTCGTTTATGTAAACTGACAACATCTTATTGTGAAGAGATCACATTTAATTTTTTTTCACTTTCACTACATTCAAACAATCAAATATTCTTTGCAAGAACTATAATCAAACAAAATTCCATCTTCAATTCCAACTTCAAAAATTCCAAATAAAGTGAAAATATTTGGTTTCTATAGCCAAACACCTAATTAATACATGAAAATAAGTATTGTTGAATTTTTTTTCCCTTACTTCTTAACACATATTCCTGTGAGCATTGGAATCCAATGCACTATGGTTCTTCTTAAATTTCTAGCTGGTTGGGAGAAGATCATCCCTGCAGAAATAAAGAATTTCAAACTTAACAGTCACTACTAAAAGATTGGACTTAGCAACGAACTTCGTCGCTGGTCCGTCTCTAAACTGTTGGTAGCTAATAAAATTTTTTGATACAATCCGTCGTTACAAAATTTGTCCTATCGCTAATTCTTATTTTTCTTAGTAGTGAGTGCAATTAAAACAACGGGAGAAACACGTAGTATTAGAGCACATTGTGTATTCAATGCAATTTGATCAGAACTTGGATAGTAGAAAAGCCAACTCCAGAGAGATTGTCATGTAAAAGACTGCAACAACTAAATTAAACTTGTCCAAGTATTACATTACAATCCATCTTTTTTTTTTTTTAGTTAAAAGGTTGTATATTGTTATTGAAGGGGGGGGGGGGGGGGGGAGACTAGACCTTACCCCTGATATACAACTCTGATTGCGAGCAACCAGCACAAAAAAGGAATGCAACTTACAGGGGGCTGCATTCTCAGCATTAACAAAACCTATGCATCTAGCTAACAAAAAAATTGGCTTTGTCATATCTTAGTCTAATACTCGGACTTGACTTTTATCAAGAATATATGGACCAACAGCCCCACTAGGTAGATGCCTCACGTCGTGGATGATAAGCGGATCTTCTAGACCCGTAGCCAGCTTAGCGAGATAATCAGCAACTCTATTGGCTTCCCTATAGCAATGATTGAAAGTCACCTCTTTGTTGATAATCAAAGCCAAGGTATCATCAATAATCTGTTTCAGCTTCAAGTTGTTGGCTGCTCCATTTCGAAGCAGATCTGTCACCATCATTGAATCCAGTTCCAATATGCAGTGTTTGCTTCCATTCTCCTTGATCCATTGTGCAGCGTGCTTAGCAGCCATGGCTTCCGCGATATTGTGGTTGCTGCATTGTACTTGGGCAACGAATGCGTAAATAAAATTGCCATTCTCGTCCCTTGCCACCCCTCCAATGCCAGCTCTTCCCGTTTGCTTCATATAACTTCCATATGTGTTTAATTTAATCCCCCCATGTTGAGGCAGTGTCCATTTAACGATTTTGCTGATGGTCCTCGGCCTGAGTCGTTCTAACACAGAATAGATTTGTGGCCATTGCATACCTATCTTATGGCAAGGGAAGGTCTTATCCAATGTTACTTTCAAGTTCCAAATGATTTGATGTTCCATCCTTCTAATGTACATATTGGTTTGTTCCCCATATCTGCATCTACACCTTTCCTTCCACATTTCCCAACAGATCAATATTGGAAGCACTTGAGTAACCATTCTATGCATGACGTTTTTTGTCTGAGTATGTGCCCACTCTTGCAGCTAGATTTTTCCATGTTTTCTTTGGTATATGATGCCCAATGGTTGTCCGAAAAACTTCCATAGCCTCTGAGCAGTTTCTCCTTCAAAAAAGAAATGTTGGCTTGTTTCCAACACTGGATTAGCACAGCATAGACAGTCTGTAGGCATATCTTCCACAAACCTGCAAACATAATTATTAGCAAAGGGCAATCTATTCATAAACAATCTCCAGGAAAGAAATGAAATTTTAAAAGGAATGTTTTTATGCCAAACACTGTTGATCCAAAGATCAGTTTGATGATGCTGCCTAATTTCTTTCCAAGCTTCCTTGTTTGAGAAAACTCCATCTGAGGCCTTTTTTCCATATAAGATAGTAACTAGCATTAATGTCTCCAATGCTGATTTTCTGAACAACTTGGCAAATCCAATTAGGGAGAATAACACTCAGTCTATCCATGTCCCAGTTTCGATCAACCATAAAATCCCTGACTTTTAATTTTGCAGATTGGACATATTCAGGGCAATACTGTGCTATATTCCCAAGCTCTGCCCAGTTATCCCACCAAAAGCTACTATTCCCACCTTGAACTTTCCATATCATGTTAGGCTCAGATTTGAATCTAATCTTAGTTAGAGTTTTCCAAGAGTGAGAGTTTCCAGATGCCCAACTTTTGCTGACAGGATGAGCTCTAATACAATATTTGGCTTTGGTGAACTTAGCCCAAAGAGACTCATAAGTCCTAAATCTCCACCATTTCTTCACATTAAGACTCTCGCAAATGTCTCTCATTTTCCTAACCCCTATCCCCTCTTCCTCTTTCAGTAGACAAAGATTGTCCCACGAACTCCAGTGATAATTTTTTTTCCCATTGGAGGATCCCTAGAAAAATCTCACAAACAACTTTTCCATTTGATTTATAATACCTATCGAGGGAGTTAGAGCTGTAAGGGTGTAGACTGGCGAGGATTGGAGAACATTCTTGATGAGAACAATTTCCCCCCTAAAGGATAGCAAGTTACTCTACCACCCATTGAGTATTTAATGATCTTGGAGAGTAGCTTTTCAAAGTATTCTCCTTTTTTCCTCCCCAGATAGATCGGACACCCAAGATAGTCGAAGGGGAACTGCTTATCTAAGAATCTCGTGGCCTCTCTGATCTTGTTGATCCTAGAGGGGCCAGTTCCTGGAGCAGTTAAGAAGAAGCATTTGTTGTTGTTCATTTTTTGCCCCGAATTCCTTTCATACCAATGAATTTGCTTCATAACCATGTTTAAAGACTTGGTGTTGCCGCTGGAAAAAATCACTAAGTCATCTGCATAAGAAAGATGGTTAATTAAAGGACCTGTCTTTGACATAGAGAAAGGAATAAAATGATCATTGGAATTTAACTCGTTAAGCAATCTAGCTAAAACTTCTGCTCCTATAATGAAAAAAGAAGGTGATAGAGGGTCTCCCTGTTTAAGGCCTTGACTTGAAGAGAAGAAGCCATTCTTGGTGCCATTGATAATAATGGAATACTATACATTTGATATTACTCTCATCAGCATATTGGTAACACCTTCAGAAAACCCAAACTTTTGTAGCACGACAATCAAAAAGGGCCATGACATCCTGTCGTAAGCTTTAGCCATATCCAGCTTGATCACCACATTGCCTCCCTTGTTAGTACATTTAATATCTTGTAAAATCTCTTGTGCTAGCTGAACATTCTCGGTAATAAGCCTTCCTTTGAGAAATCCACTTTGATTATCAGAGATCATTGTGGGAAGCAAAGGATTGAGCCTTCTAGAAATGATTTTGGTAACTATTTTTCTAGAAAAATTGCTGAGGCTGATAGGCCTGAACTCGAAGAAATCAGAGGGGCATTCTGCCTTAGGGATTAATACCAGAAAAGTATGTGCAAAGAATTTTGTCAGTTTTCCTCCAGAAAAGAAAAACTGAACAAATTCTATCACATCTGTCTTCATTAAATCCCAGCAACTATGATAAAACTTACCTGAATACCCATCTGGCCCTGCGGCACTATCAGCACTCATGTTGAATACGACATCTTTGATCCCATCTTCTTGAGGACAGCTCAGCATATAGATGTTATCCTTCGAACTGATACATCTAGGAATGCCATTAAGAATTTTAGGATCAAAACTATTGGGATGGAGGTTGAACAAATCGTCAAAATGCTTAATGGCCACTTTTGCCATTTTTTCATCTCTAGATACCCATCTTCCTCTATTGTTCTTGATTCTTTCCAGGTTGAGTTTCCTTCTTCTGTCCCTGGTAACTGCATGAAAATATTTGGTATTGCTATCCCCTTCCTCAAACCATCTAACTTGGGATTTTTGTTTAAGAATACCATCCTGTTTGTTTAACCAGGATATATACTCAGCATGACCTCTATTAACCTCTTCTCTACTATTTTCAGTCCTGGCCTCCATGTCTAAATCCTCCAGGATTTGCATTTTATTTTCCCAGACTTCGGCATTATCATAAACATCTCCAATCTCATTTCTCGACCAAGTAGCAAGTCGTCTCCCCAATCTTTTTAGCTTTTGATGAAATCTCCACATTGGGTTGCCATCTATGGGCAGATTCCAATCACTTTGAACAACATCCAAGAAATCTTCTTGAGAGGTCCAAAATTCTAGAAACTTGAAGTACTTGATCCCCCCTACCTGATCATTCTTGCATCTAAGAAATAGAGGTCTATGGTCAGATCCAACTCTCGATAAGTGTTTCATAGTGTTAGAACTATATTTTTGTGCCCAATGATCATTTATGAAAACTCTGTCAAGCCTTTTCCAAATCCTTAAGCTTGGCCTCCAATTATTGCACCAGGTATAGTTGGATCCGGAGTAACCAATATCCACCATACCACAAGAATCCATACATTCAGAGAAATCATAGCTTTCAGCATTCCTATGGGGAAATCCTCCAATTTTCTCCTCTGGATGAAGGATTACATTAAAATCCCCTCTAATACACCACGGGAGCTTAATATCCCTATTAAGAATATTCAGGCTACTCCAAAGCTCCATTCTTTCACCAGGCGTGCATTTAGCATAAACTGCAGTAATATACATTTCCTGACAATTATTATTTTTTTGGATTTTGAGGGTAATTTGTTGTTCATGATTATTGACTGTGCTGACTACACAGCTATCTCTCCAGAAGCACTAGATTTTTCCATTGATGTTGGAAATACAATGTTTGAATCCCAAGAATCTTTTGTATCCTTCTATTTGTTACTATTTACCAGAGGCTCTGAAATAGCAACCATGTCAAGCTTGTATTTGTTGACCATTCTCTTGAGTTTGTGAATGGCCTTTCTAGATCTTACACCTCTAATGTTCCAAATAATAGCACTGATCATTGGAAACAATTAATGATAGGATTTTTTGTTCTTACCCCCTCTGGAAGAAGGTGAAGGTTTTTTCTTGTTAGCTTTGTTGTTCTTTTTGTTTCTTTCTCTGTTATCCTTGCCCCTAGTCATGTCACTCTTTTTTTGTTTGCTTTCTTCTTCCTCTTGATTTTTACTATCTTTTTCCTGTTCCTCAGTTTTGCTATCACAATTGTTCTCTATTTCATCCTCCGTATTCTTTCTTTCATTGTTTTGACTAATTTTGCCGTTGGTGTTACTGTCCCTAGAAAATCCCATTTGGTTTTTATTCTCACTGTCCCTTGGCAGTTCCATACTTATATCTGGAGGAATGCTCTTGCTGAATCCTTTTTTGCTCCTGTTTGCCGACTCATATCTTCTTTTTTTGCTTCTGCTTCTTCTTTCTGGAGATATGCCAATTCTGTCGCATACCTCTTTCAAATGTTGTTGATCATCACATTCATCTTGTGATTGGTCCTCAAACTTGTACTCTTTACTTTCCTTACTCTTGCTACATTCAGTATCTTCCTCTTCACAGTAGTTCTCCATCTCCTCTTGGGATCTATATGTTTCTGGCATATTGTCATTTAAGTCCACCACTAGATTAATTCCAGGATGGTTCTTGATATCAGAGGGGAGACTGGATGACATAGTCTCGTAATCATTCTCTCTGCTCCCGGCTTTGATATTATCCCCCGTTCCCTCCTTATGCATTTCGTCATGTTCATGTTTATTCTCACTGGATAATTTAACATGCTAATTATTTTGTTGTTGTTGTTGGTCCATCCCATCCTTAACATTTCTGGATTCGATCTCCCCCTCACTATATTCATCTTCTGTCGCTCTTTGATTTTTATCCTCCTTGTTAATTTCTTGTATATTGTTGGACTCTACTTCTCCCCCTCTATCTTTCCCTATTCTGATTTTTACCTTGCTTCTCTTTTTCGGCATTTTCTTCTTCCTCTTCCTTTTAATATTGTTCAATCTCTTTTTAAGCACAGACGTGACCTTCTCGGCAGTGTCTTCCACATCCACTATCTCTGTGGTTTGCTTGTTTTGTGCCTCTTTTCCCTTTTCCTCTCTTATATTTTGCTGAACCTCGTTTCTATTATTTTGCTGACTGTTCCTCTTGGCCCTGTTCTTTCCTCCCTTTATTTCCTGATTTTTGGTCTTCACCTCTTTCTTATTTTTTACCATCTTTTCCAGTTCTAGAGCAGTGTCCAACTCTTTGTCGTTCACCCTGCTAGGTTCAGCATCATCTCCTTGCTTGTCATTTTTCTCTTTCCTGCCCTTCTCATCTTTCTTTCTTTGTGCCACCCTTCTACATTGAACGATAGAGTGTCGCAGCATCTTGCAATGAGTACAGAATTTTGGGGGGTTTTCATATTCCAATTTCTGATAGAAACCTTTCAACGGAGAGGAATCCTCCTCCACACCAACAAAAATAGAAGTCACTTTTGGTTTGGTGAGGTCTACTTCCAATCTCACCTTGGTCATACTTGGCCTAGTTCTATGATCAGTAGCCAAATCAGACTATAAAGGAATCCCAGCCGGTCGAACAATTTGCTTCATATAGTTCCAAGAATGACAGTGGAAGGGGAGTTCAGGGAGTAAAACCCACACCAGGACAATCGGTGAGTCTTCATCAGGTTTAAAATGGGGAGACCATTTTTCAAACCACATGACCTGACCTTCTATTTCTACAGATCTTCTGTACCAAACATTCTTAAAGTCTTCTTCTTTATCGAAATCAAGAAACACTATTCGATAGTTAAAAGCCCCAATTTTACAAGTACCCTTAACCGAGATTTTTTCAGCAAATTTAGACCTTATTTTATCAAGCTGAGGCCGAGTTTTGATGAATTTACCTACCAGCGTATACTCGCATTCCAGGGCCATGACTTCATAGTAATCCCTGGCTTTGAATAACACGGCCAGTACACCATTGTGAATAGTGCTCCTAGCCTTGACTTCGGGGTTCCCAAATTGACCATGACTCGGGTTAGGGATTGCTGGGTTTTGGATTGCCATGGCATAATTGATTGTTTGTTGATTCTATTTATCAATAGCCTTTCCACTGCCTTGCCCGAGTGGATTATCTACTGAACGTGCCTTTTTCGACGCTTCCGGCGTCCCCATAGGGACTGCGCGTGGATCTCAGACGTAGATATGTACGCTATGTCCCGTTGGAAAGTAACAAATGTCTTTTTTGTACTGAGAGCTTTTAATTTTTAGAGAGAGAAAAAGTTCTTAAAGGAATATTACAATCCATCTCAATTTATTGATAAGGCTAATTAAGAAGAGAAAGTGACAAGTTAGATAGCACGCAAGCAAGATTTGGACAACTTAACATAGTTCATCAACAAATTCCGGTCCTCCCAAAAACATGCTCAATTTAATTAAGAGTAGAGGGCTAATACTTTTACTCATATCACCAACTGGATGTAAGATAAAAGAGAACAACATTATAAATTATAAGCCATTAGCTCGAACGTGTACATATCTAATACTATGACATAATGAAATTATTAGCATGAAATAGCTTATAAATTGTAGTACCTTTTGCATGCAGGATTTAACAGAGATTCAATTTAGAGCATCATTCATACATTCTTGTATTTAAATCGAAAAGAAAAGGGAAGATCTACACTAAAAGCGTACAAACAAAACTGAAGAGGTGTTTCTACTAATCTTCTTGGTTGGACAGGAAATCGCAGGTATCCAGTTCTTGATTGGACTCATTATATAGTTAATTAATGTAAAGAGTTAATCAGCTTGTTTGTACGTGTGCAATTTATGGCATTGCATGTAGACTCAAACTTGGAGTCTATCTTTGTATTTCTGTAGGTTTTGCACAACACTGTCCGTATAATTCATACAATTATAGTCTACTGCAAACTCTCCATCCTAATGCATATTTACAACCGTCTCCTTTTTTTATTAGTTCTTGTAAATATTAATGTAAATAAGTAAGGGCACGATCAACATTTTGAGAATATTTTCGTCGTTCAACATTTAGCGAAAATTATGCATGCTTTTAATAGATGTAGATAGATAGATAGATATAGATAAAAGGAAATATACTCGTCCGTGCATAATTAGACCTCTTCGTTATCAATAAACAAGTTAAAATTAATTCAAGCCTCCATATATTTAAGGCTTTACGTTTTATTCACTATGGTCTTAAAATTTCTTATACTATCAATATTTTTTTGACCTACTGTAGAAGATTTTTTTCCCATTAATGCTACCAATTAATGTTGGCACAAAATTAAAGCATTAGCTACCGGCTGCAATTGTCTTAATTTTAAATGAACATTCTCCTTAAATTATAAGTATATTTTGACCTATTGAATGTTTTGCGTTTTTAAAGGTTACCAATTAATGTTTGAACAGAAAATTACGTGCAGCTGTTACCTGTTAAGACTTGATAGAAAACTATAAATTGCAACAGTAGAGTTATGTACCCTCAACCTAAGTCTTTTTTCTCGTATTTGCCGTTGCACTTTGAAGAATACAATTCTGAAGAGCCTTTCATGGTTTATGTGATTTTCTTGCTTGTTTCATTCTCTGGTATATTTGCTCTTTTCTTTCCTTCTCCCTTTCATTAATTCTCTTCTCTTTTTAAAAAAATAAATAATCGTGGTGTCCGGGCCAATTTGCATACCGTAGCAATTCGTTTGATCGTTACGGACTTTCATTTTATTTTTCTCAAAATAACTCTTGCCCAGGCTCGCACCAATATTTCTACGAATAGGATCTGGTAACGGTGACCTATAGCCGAGTTGGGAGGAAATTTAAATCACTGTTGAAATTCTTGGTTCAGTTCTTCCGCCCTTCTGATCAACGGGCTACGTCGGCGAGCCCGCCTCGGTGATATTTCTTCCGCTGTAGCAGCAATTCGCAAATTAAGTAAGTCCGCTTCTGCGAGTGGTTTTCCCACCGGAGCAAGCCCGCCTCAGCGAGACTCGTACCACCTCAGCG
This sequence comes from Lycium barbarum, assembly GCF_019175385.1. Lineage (NCBI taxonomy): Eukaryota > Viridiplantae > Streptophyta > Magnoliopsida > Solanales > Solanaceae > Lycium > Lycium barbarum. The sequence continues at coordinate 19,897,572 of NC_083346.1, read as the reverse complement.
GAATTCGCTGTATCAAACCTAGCATTAAATTTTCACCTCGGGATTGGACCCTCATTTCACCAATTCTCTTGTTTGCTAGTTAGGAAGTAGTTCTTGGGGGTTATTCCATTGCCAACAAAAGAGGGTAAGAGCTAACCTTGTCCCTTTCCATTTCCTTTTGTCCCTCCTCTTCCTTTTATTTGAAATTATGCTAGGAATTCTAATAATTTAGGAGAAAATCTTGTGATTAGCAAAACCCTAGGTGGGCAAATGATGGTCTTTCGCTAAAACCTTGTTGGTTAAGGAGAAATAGTGGATTATTAGCTTAAGAAAACGACTTTCTGACTCTAGATTCGTTTTTGGAATTGATTTCTAAATAGGTTAAGGGAGGGTTCTTCTTGAAGTTGGAGGTTTTGAAATAAAAGAAATTGATGGCTTAATTGGGATAGATGACTATAAATTAGGGTTAGTACTCATTGGAGAATCTAGTAAACTTGTTTAAAAGGTAAAGTTTTGATTTTACCCTTGTGGGCCGGGGGTCGTTTCTCAGGCATTTTTGGAATCCTTCTAGGATTTTAACAAATTATATGTTCTTAATGCATGCTTACTCGATTTATTTGCCTTCCTAGACCCCACTCATCTCGGCATGTTCCAGAAATGGAAGGTGAAGTTCAAATGGATGTTTGTGGCACCTGTTCGGCTTCGAGGTAGGTTACAACTTACTTGAGTTAGACTCCAATTAGGATTGCGTATGTGATCAGTAGGGATTGATGGAGAAATCATGCTTAGGTCTTCGTACATGGTGTTGGGATGGATATTCTAGGTTGGTATTGTTTATGTGTGGCTTGTCACCATTTTATGATATTAAAATTGCCGTCTTTGTTATGACCATGTGAACTTGTGGCTTGTTAGTATGATTGGGCTTACACCATGTGCTATGTGTTGAACTTGATGCCTTATTTACCTTTTGGTTAGATTTCAATTAGCGAAGCATGTGTAGAAGTTAATGAGTGATGGAGGAAGCATGTAAACCTTCGGGTATGAAGTTGGACCTTGTGGGCTCGTTGCCTTGTTTATTGTGATTTTTCTTGTTGCCATGTGTGAGGTGTTAGGCTTGTTGCCCATTTTCTATGTTGTGTTGTAATACGTCTATCTCTCTCACTGATCATCGATAAAGGATTGATTAGGATTGGTATTGTGATGTGTGCTCATGTAGAGGCACAAATGTTATCTGGTTGTGATTTACACTTGATATGGACATCATGCATAACATTCATACACATTTACATGATTCATTGATACGGACTGTGATTAGTACTGGTGTTGATAAGAGAGAAAGGAATCTTTGAGATTGTGGACAGGTTTGATATGGGAGCCATCTATGAGATGTGTGCGGAGTGACTAGTAGTGTGGAAGTCATCTTTGGGTTGTGTGCGGACTGACTGGTACATGGACTTCGTGGGTCCCCCGTGGGTCATGACTACCGAGACGTGGAGGATTTTCGTCCATAGCATGTGTGTACGATTTGTGACATTGGACATTGCATTGCATACATTCCCATTCATGTGCACTGCATTTACATCATTATGATTTTTTTATTATCCGCTTCTTGGTTGTGTAATGCTCATTAAAGGTTTGTTAAGTTACGTGGTAGGATTGTTGGTAAGGAGGACTTATATTGAGGATTAGAAATATGACTTAGGATATGAATTGAACCTAGCAAGACCTTTCTATTGATATGAGTTTGGGCAGGTTATGCGTGTATGAGTCTGTATTTAGAAAACTAATGGACTAAGGATCAGAAGGTTGTATCTATGCCCATGATCTGAGACGATTGCTATATTGTAACTAATTGTTGTGGACTATTATCTGAGCATGCCTATTAACTGCGTTTGATTGCCTACATTCTTATATGTTGACTTCTATCTGTCATGTGTGTTTTCCTAATCATTATCGGCCAATGATGCGTACCAGTACATGTGTTGTACCGATACTACTCTTGTTGCACTCTATTTGGGGTGTAGAGTTGTTAAAGATTTCATTAGCTTTCGAACATCTCACGATGTCCACTCCAAAGCTTTTTGTTAACTTCCATTATAAAACAGAGGTTGTAATTAGATTGTATGGTACTTCATTTGAGTTGTAAATCTTAGAAGCTCTTGTACGAGTCTAGACGCTGTTTTGAGAAACGGTTATTTAATAAAGTATTTGTTTTGTTATCTTTCTCTCTCGAAATGATGTTTTGGAGAATGGCTAGTTATTTATTATTCTTATTTGGTGCAATTGATCGAGCACTACAAAAAAAAAAAAGTGATTTGCGGAGGTTGAAAGTTGCAATTTGCGTGGGTTTTAGCCTCCTCAAGCAATTAGTGGAGGCTAAAACCTCCGCAAATTGCAACTTTCAACCTCCCCAAATTATCCTCTTTTTTTTTTTTTTTTTGGTGTGAAAAATTGTTGGGAAGGGTTCGCCTACCATGTGGGATTGGGTAGGTGCCCGCACGATCTGTGTTTTGGGTCGTGACACATACTCCTCAATTAATTTCACGGTGCTACCTCTCACCACACCAACATGATACTTGATAACTCTGCCCATTAAAACTTGTACAGATAATAAGAAATTACCTAGTGTGTGTGTCTATATGCTTTTCTTTTTGCAATTCTTCCAGAAAGAAAAGTTAGAAAATCTTAACTTTCGTTATTTCAATTACACTACTGCCATGGATGTACTAGAAATTGAATTTCCATCCCTTAATTAGAAATTGACTCCAATTACTCTTTAATTATATATCTTGACTGTTGATCAAAATCTTGAAGAATTTTTTGTTGGTACTAATATATTTTGATGGTACTGAATGCAGTGATGCAAACTAATCATCCATTGAGACTAGCTAAGAAAGGTGGTGCTATTAGGTGGCAAATTTAGCCCATAAAATCATGATCCACTCGTTTAGGTTAGGACGGGTTAACCTGCTTGTTTTATTAACTCGGCCCATCTTTATCTGTTTTATTGAGTTGATAAGGCAGCTTAGATTGATCCATGAGAACTTTATCTAAATATTTTTAAAAAGACATTTTTTATTTATTGAGATAATTACTCCTAGATTCCCATCGGGCATCTAGATTTCCATTAGCTCAATTTTCCATTACTTACCCGCTTAGCCCATCCTACTTACTTCTCTCACAACGCAACCTTCGACTGTGACTTCACAGGTAAGGCTCCTCCTCCCCCCGCCGCTCCTCGTTCTTTCTTTCTCTTTCTTCTCTCTCTCCCCCCCCCCCCCCCCCCCCCCCCCCCCCCCCTCCCCCCCCCCCCTCCCCCCCCCCCCCCCCCCCCCCCCCCCCCCCCCCCCCCCCCCCCCCCCCCCCCCTCTCTCTCTCCTCTCTCTCTCTGCACATTCCATCTTTTGATCTCCAGTTAGCAACCCATTATCACATTCTTCGTTTTGGGGTTTTCAAATCTTTTTTTTTTTGTGTGTGTGTGTGAAATTTCAAATGGGTGGTTCCATTTTGTCGGAAATAGCTCAAGGAAGTCGATTATAAAGTGGGTGTTCGATTGGAATTCAATTGAGCTAGTTTGATGATTATTGAGCGTGAAATCACATTGAGTGTTTCTATTGACATTACTTTCTCAATTTTTTCAATGGGTAATTTCTCATCTCCAAAGTGACGCTTAGTACTTATAAATTCAATTTCTACGATGATGATAAGATTTATGTCGAATCACTCACCGAAGAAGGAGGAATAAAAAATTGTGAGAAGGATCTTAGCGATGTTGTCTTCAATACCATATCTTCTTGCTCAGGGGCGGATCCACCCTATAGGTTGGGGGTGGCATGGCACCCCCTCGATAAATAAATTTTTATATACTTATGTTGTAATTTGCTTAAATTAGGTTAAAGTCTTGATCTTGCCACCCCCAGTCGTAAATTAGACAAAGGTGCCACGGCTGGTAGACAAGTTTGAATCTATCTTGAATATTTTCTGACTCCCGTTTTTCTTTGCGCTTTTTACTTCCTTTGTACCATTTTCGGCCCTCCCAATTTTCTAGTTATCTTTTTATTATTTATATTGCCTTTCCTCTTTTCTATTATTTTATCTGTGATCTCTAGAGAGAACACACAAATAGAAACTTCAAAATCCCTTAAATTAAACATTTCTCTTAATCTCAAATATGTGAGTATTTAAATCGAAAAACTTGGGTCTCAATGGGAATTTTGGATTGAGATCAAAATTCAATTTTTTATTTATTTATAATTTCTTTTGTTTATTACTCTCTCCGTCCATGTTTACTAGTCTATATTTGACTTGGGATACTCTTAATAAGCAATAAATAAAATGAGAAATGAATTGTTTAAAATAGGTATAAAATGATAAATTATGTCTTGGTTTTTTAAACTATATAACTTACAAGTAAAAGTGGACATATATTTTTAGTATAATGAAAAAAATAAAAATGGACGGAGGGAGTGTATTATAAAAATTTATGTTATTCTATAATTGTTAAATTCAATCTAAATCACTTTACTACTTAAATTGTGATGGAAATTTCGTAAGTACTGCTTAGAAAAAACATGAAATTTATGATTTATTTTTTAGAACTTGTAGTTTATCTAATTCTACATTTACTTATGGGGAGTATTTACCTATTGAAGAGTTTTTCTATTATTTTGATTGATGTAATTCTCTTATTTAAGATGTTGTTTTACTTGTGCAAATTTATTTTTTAATATACATAAGAGATGCAAGTCCCTTAGTGAAAATGTTGATTTTACTTCTGTTGTTAATGGGTGTTAATGAGTGTGATTCCTTGTTTAAGATGCTAAATATGTTCGTTTTTTAATTTTTGAGGTGTAATTTTCATATTTGTAAATAAATAAAAAGCCTATTAAGTTGACCCGAATAAACTAAAAAGAGATGGACCCGACCTAGATACACGTTCCTAACAAGATGTATGTTGAAGAAAATTGTGGCACCCGCTACTTTCAAATCCTAGATCCGCCTCTGTTCTTGCTTGGTTCTTCTTCTTCTTGCTTAGTTCTGATGTGTTTGTTGACGGAAAATGGAGATTGGGGTGTTGATGGGTGCTTGAGTTGAACTTGATTTTTCATGGTTAATGGATTATGAATGGAGGAAGGTGATCTAGATGATATGTATATACTTTGCATATCCGTGTATAATCATGTATATTCTTTGTATAATCATGTATATGCTTTATATAGTCATATATTTATGTATATACTAATAATTATACAAGATTATACATAGGTATATAAGACTGTACAATATATAATGGTATAACGGTAGAGACAGGTTTGAATTTTTTTCCTTCAAGCAATGTATATTAAATGTATAAGAATGTAAATCATTGTATAATAATGTATAATCAATATATACATGTGTTTAACGCTGCACACAAGGTGTTCATTAATGTAATCTTGTGTTTTTAAGTGCAATAAGTTTTTTTGCTTACAACATTTTAAATTTTGTAATTGTTTTTAAGTAGAAATTCAATAGGCTTGCTTATATTGTTAGATTTGTTTAAGGCAGAAAGAAAGAGAAGAAAAGGAAAGCGATGGCGGGGATAAGGTATCATTACACCACCACCACCACCGCCCCACCACCCCCCAAAATTATACCCGAAGTTGTTATGACACACCTTATCTTTTCCTGGGTTCTACCTGTTATAGCCCGTATTTTGTACGTTCGGATAATTCAAGATAATTGCCACAAGTTAAGGGCAAGGCCATATTTTGATTTTGTTTAATACACAAGTTGCTTATAAAAATTATTGATGTGGAAATATTGAGAAAGGCTAAGGGTAAAATGGGAATTTCACAAAAAAACTCAAGAAAGTTCTTGAAAGGGGTCACATGGCCGTCCAAGTTGAGGTGGGTCTTGCCCCACATGGATGAATTATGTGTATATATATATATATATATATATATATATATATATATATATATATGACTTATTAGTCATATTTAACACCACCCATACACTTAGAAAATTCAAGAAGATTGGAGAAGAAGAAAAAGAAAGAAAAAGAAGAAGGGGCATTCGGCCCTAGCACCAAAAATTTACCTCTTGGAAAATTGATCAAAAAAAATTATTTCTTCTAGTATTCCAACTAATTGGAAGGTCCTCTTTAACATGGAGTAATTGATGGAGTGAGCAAAGTATTCGTTGTGCGAGTTGTGGACTCTAGCCGAGGAAGAAGATGTGTGGAGAAAGGTATGTGTTCAATCTTCTTTTACTTGTGTTAGGAATGATTTATGCATGTTGTAGTATTGAGAAATGAATGAAATTCATGAAATATGTGTGTGCAAGTGGTGGCCGAATAGGGGTGGTAATTGTGTAGATATGATGAATTGATTTTATTTAGTATTTTGATTGTTATAGATGTGGATTCCATGATGAAAATGAAGGTTTGATGGATTGAAATGAATTTGTAATCATTATGGGATTATTGAAGAAGTTAATGTGACACTAGTATGGTTTCTTACATTTGTATGAATGATATTGCTAAAGTATAGATTGTTGGTGTAGTTTATGAATTTGGAAGAAAGGAAATGTGTTGTTAGTGTTCTTGTGGAATTTGGAAGGTTTCGGGTGAAGTAGTATGTTGATTGGATTGTTGTGAATATTATGTGAATTGTTTGAAGTATTCTTGAATCATGTTAGAATGATTTCGGATAAATACTTAAATGTGGGATCATTGGTGTTAGCTTGAATATATGTGATTGAGTTGAATAAAAATGAAATGTCATCGAATTGTGTAGAAAGAATTGCTAGTGTTAGAATGCATTTGAAATAATTGTTGAAGTTGGAGATGTGATTGTTGATATTGTTGTTGATAATTTGGCCGAGTTGAATTCTCGGATTGTTGTTGATAAAATTGGCCGAGTTAGATTCTCGGGGATGGTGTATTTACAGGGGAAATGCTGCCGAAATTTCGGCAGATTATAAACGAATTCATTTGAAAGACTACGACAAGTATATGTCGATGAGTCTAATGATTATGTCAATTCTCTTGAATGTAGACCAGCAAGTTTGGACGAATAAGCGTAGCTAATTGGACGTGGGACAGGTATGTAAGGCTTATCCTTTCTTTCTTTTGGCATGATCTTTATGAAACGAGCAGATGACGTATATGTATGATTTCAAAGAAATTCCTATTCTTAGAGCCACTAGGATGGCTAATATTCTTGACTTCCATAAGCTATTTCATATGGTTTTGATGCGTATCTATGATGTCCGAAGATCTATTTGATATGTTTCCGAATGGCATTCGAAAGATAATTGATATGACTAAAGTTTTGATTTTCAAATGCTAGCACGTTCGATTATTCCATTGAGTCTTTGATATATTTTGATACGTACATATGGTCCCAAAAGCTCTATTTGATTTGATCCATAACAATATTCGAAAGGTACCTAACATGATTGTTGCTTTGACTTTCCAAAAATGGCTTCTGAAACGTTCGTAGAAGGTTCTGTACTTAAAACGCCCATAACTTTCTCATACTAACTCGGTAAGTGTACGTATCTATCGAGTCTTGATTTATGTGCATATGGTTTCGCACTACTCTGTTCGTGCAAGCCTCAGTATGTCCTTCACTGCGTCCCAGGCCAGGTTCTGTTATCGTGCGTCTCCTCTGCATTGTTCACCGCGTCCCTCATTGGAGAGCCGGGATCTGTTATATGTATATCTGTATATGATGATATGATGATATGGGGATGGCGGCCAGGATGGCATGTGATGATCTTATTCACCGCGTCTCTCCCTAGAGGGCCGGGGTCTGTTATATGCATATATGATATATGATGTCGGCATATATGATGACTCCATTCACCGCGTCCCTCACTAGAGGGTCGGGATCTGTTATATGTGTATATGATATATGATGTCAGCATACATGATGACTCCATCCACCGCGTCCCTCACTAGAGGGCCGGGATCTGTTATATGTATATGTATATGATGACATATGATGTCGACACGCATGATCTGTGTTTGGAAAGTAAGTATTTCGGTACTCTGGATGATTCTCATTTTCTGTACTTCTTTTGACATATGACATCGGTATGCATGATTTACGTTCGGAAAATAAGCACCTTGGTATTCTGGCTAATGTACTTACTTTTTGTACCGTTGTTCCGGTTATGTTTCTGTTTTCTGTTTTCTGTATTCCATGCTTTACATACTCAGTACATATTCCGTACTGACCCCTCTTTCTTCGGGGGCTGCGTTTCATGTCACGCAGGTACACCCAGATGAGTAGAAGCCTTCGCTAGAAGGTGTTCCAGCGGGATTGGCGAGCTCCACTTCCCTCCGGAGTGTTGCCGAGTCAGAGTATATGTGTTATGATTTCTGATTGATGTTAGAGACTTTGCAGACAGAGTCGTGGGTATAGAATGTCAGTATTGTAAGCGGCTCCACCAGCCGATGTGTTATTATGTCTCATGTTACAAGTTTCATGTGATGATAGATTTTATTTGATTTGAGCACGATGAAAAGAAAGTTTCTGAAAGCCTTACTATGTATTTCATTTTTGTTTGATTCAAGGAGTCCAAAAGGTTATGTATGTAATAAGAGTCAGAGGGTTCGCTCGGCCCTAAGTAAGGGTCGGCTGCCCATCACACCCTAGCGAGATTAGGGTGTGACACTACCCCTCTCCCCCGGGTAAACTTTTTAAAAACGGAATAATTACCCCCTAAATGCTGATGTGGCAAGAGTGAGAGCTGACATGGCAAGGAGAGAGTGTTTTACTTTCTTTGGGAGAGTGAGAAGCATCAAAATGTGGAAAACTTATTTTTTTTACTTAAAATATCCGTATTTTCTTAAAATACGGAAAACTGAATTGTTTTAATAAATATGAAAAATCCATTTTTTTAGAAATCTAGTTTTCCAAATTTAGTTTAAAAAACGGTTTTCCACATTTTAAAAAAATAATTAATTTTTCAAATTTTTTATAAAATTCATTTTTTTTCACATTTTGACAAGAAAAACATTTTTTTCAGTTTTTTTAATAATTCAGATTTTATTTGAAAAATAAAAGTGTCCTAATAAAATGAAAATCATGATTTTTTAAGACATTTTAAAAAAATAATCAAGTTTTCGATATTTAAAAAAAAATCCTTTTTTCCATATTTTAAAAAAATTCATGTTTTCATTTTTTTTTTTAAAGAAAATGACACGTAAGATAAAAAAATTCAAAGAAATATACGTGTGGCAAGGAGAGTGTATGTCACTTTCCCATCTGAGAGTGGACATCAGCATTTAGGGGGTTAATTATTTCGTTTTAAAAAAGTTTAGGGGAGTAATAGGACCCAGGAAAAGATAAGGTGTGTTATAGCAACTTCGGATATAGTTCTTGGGGGGGGGGGGGGGGGAGGGGGAGTAAGGTAATGATGCCTTATCCCAAAGCAATGAGAAAGAGAAAAAGGACAAAAATGAAAGAGAATATGAGATTAAAAGATGTTTTGAAGTAAACACACGAAAGAGAGTTTATTGCGTTTCGCAAAGTTACTTTTTAATGGAGTCAAATATATTCATTTTTAAATGAAAAGTAATTAGTAGAGCAATTTAATAATAGAAAATATTGTAATGATCTCGATCTAATTCAAGCAATTAATCGAACAAATTGAAGAACAACAACTTTTTTGATGGGAAGATAAGTAAGGCAAAAACAATGAATAAAGTAATGAATACAAGTAAGGAGCAGGAAGAAACGAGCAAACATGGAGGATAGGGGAATATGATGATACCTGCACTGAATAATCCAGAGCAAAGTGGAAGTAAATCACCGAGCCATAGTCCAATTGAGCAGATTCCAGCAAAAGTTAAAACTCCGGCTAAGGAACGACTTGGGGAATGGGAAGCAGTTATCCAAAAGGAAGGAAGGAGTAATTCCCAATCCTGGGCAAACAAAGTTGAGCAACATGAAAAGAGCACTGGTAAGAAAACTACTACTAAAACTATTTGGGATAGTTTTGATATCTCAAAACTATTGAATGCTGGTTTCAAACTGGAGTATATGAATTCGGATATTATTGGGGACCAACAAATAGGTGAAATTGAAGTAGATGACATAAGATTTGAGATTAAATATTGGCAAAACACAGTAGTATGCTATGTGCTAGGTGCTAGTCCCCTTTTTTGTTGTATTAAATGGCTATGTTCAGAGAATTTGGGGGAAGAAAGGAATTAATAAGGTGGTGCTGATGAAGAATGGTATCATGTTGGTAAGGTTTGACAGTGAAGAGGGAAGAAATGATGCAGTACAAGGTGGGTTCTACCACTTTGACAACAAACCTTTTATTGTCAAAGCTTGGACACCTGACATGGAGTTTACTAGAGAGGAATTACAATCTGTTCCAATCTGGATTAAACTGCCAGGGTTGGAGTTCAAGTACTGGAGTCCTAGGGGTTTGAGCAAGATAGGAAGTTTGATAGGGAAACCTTTGATGGTGGATAAGCAAACAGAGACGAAATTGGGGCTGAGTTTTGCTAGTTTGCTAATAGAAGTAAAGGTGGGCAAGGAACTGCCAGACGAAGTTCTATTCAGGAATGAAAACGGGATTGTGATTACTCAAAAATTCACATATTGGAAGCCCTCTATTTGTGCTCATTGTCACAAATATGGGCATGAAAGTGCTAGTTGTAGAAAGAATAAGAAGCCTGAGAATGTAGTGACTGCTCCAAATAATGAAAAACCAACATGTCCTGTTGTTGAAAAGCAAGTCATTGATGCTAGTAAGGAGCAAGAAAGGACCATTATTTCTATACAACAAAGTGCAATCAAGCAGCAAGCTAATAAGCAGAACAGTACCAATAGGCAACAGTCACCAGTGAGAATACAACCTCAAAAGTGGGCCAATGCAGTTGTGATACGCTCAAATTACACCTATTAATGGCGTAAAGCGGACGTTGTCAAATATAGTAACCCAACAAGGTTGGGGTCGAATCCCACAGGGAATATGGAGAGAAAAGAATACTAATCGTATGCGATACCGATCTTTAAATGCTTTAATCCTATTCTGGATAGTTTGAATTGATTGTTGAATAATGTAATTGAATACTTTGACTTAAAATGTAATTAATGCGAGAGAGAGACTAAGGTTGTGTTCCCCAATTTGATTAGATATTATGCTTCAGGTTTCAAGGTGATATACTTCTAATGGTTGTTCTATGATTATGCATTTGGTCTCTTAAAGACTTCTTAATGTTTCCCAACAGTTAAGCAGTATTTCCTCTTTATGATTCTTCCGAATATAAAAGAGTTACAATCGAAGAGCGACCAATAATGCCAATTTAGACTTATTCTTATTCCTAAGTTAGTCTATTAAACGAGGGTTAACGCCTCGAGTCATTGTTATTCAATCTTACCAATATTGACTCTCTTTCCCAAGAAAAGTCAATATAATGGCTTCGGCTAATGCTTGCAATCATTACCCAACGTTACAACTCAAAGATAGAATAAATAACAACAACCATTATGCATATATCATAAATAGAAACCCATTCACATAATACCCATCATGGGATTCACAACCTTAGAATTGAAATTAGCTACTCATAATGTTTCTTGACAGAAAAAGCTTAAAGATTAACATAATACACTTACAATACTAATACAAGATGGAATGAGAGTGAAGTTGTTGCCTTAAATGCTCCAACCACTTCAAGATTAAAAACCTAGGGTTTATGCCTCTAAAATAAAATCTGAATAATGAATTAAAACCCTACATTATGTATTTATTGAGCCAAAAATCGCTCCAACAATACTTGATTTTCTGACCCTTTCCGGTCTTTGACTTCAAAGTCAAATTCCTGTAGCAACAAAACCCATCTTATCAACCGAGGCTTAGCATCCTTCTTCGCCATCAAATAGCGCAATGCAGCATGGTCAGTGTGAACCACTACCTTGGCACCCAACAAATAAGCCCGGAACTTTTCAAAAGCATAAACAATAGCAAGTAATTCTTGCTCCGTTACTGTATAGTTCAGCTGAGCTCCATTCAATGTTTTGCTGGCATAATAAATTGGGTGCAGGATTTTGTTTAGCCGCTGACCAAGCACAACTCCAATTGCAAGACCACTGGCGTCACACATTAATTCAAAGGGAAGTGACCAATATGGGGACACAACAATAGGTGCGGAGATTAATTTCAGCTTCAACTCGTTGAACGCCTTGATGCACTTCTCATCAAAATTGAATTTGGACTCTTTTTCCAAGAGTTTGCACATGGGATTTGCAATTTTGGAGAAATCTTTTATAAACCTTCTATAGAATCCGGCGTGCCCCAAGAAACTCCGAACTCCTTTTACTGAAACGGGCGGAGGGAGCTATGAAATCACATCGATTTTAGCTTGATCAACCTCAATCCCTTTTTATGAAATCTTATGGCCAAGGACAATGCCCTCCTTGACCATAAAATGACACTTCTCCCAGTTGAGCACGAGGTTGGTTTCCTCACACCGTTATAGCACCCGATCAAGATGACCCAAACATTCATCGAATGAATCTCCCACCACAGAGAAATCATCCATGAAAACTTCAAGAAAGTTTTCAACCATATCAGAGAATATGGACATCATGCATCGTTGGAAGGTAGCTGGTGCGTTGCAAAGACCAAATGGCATCCGGCTGAAAGCGAATGTCCCATAGGGACATGTGAAAGTAGTCTTTTCTTGGTCTTCCAACGCAATGTTGATCTGGTTGTATCCTGAGTACCCATCCAAGAAACAGTAATAAGATCTTCCGGCTAGCCGATCAAGCATTTGATCAATAAAAGGCATAGGGAAATGATCCTTGCAAGATGCGGTATTCAGCTTCCGGTAGTCCATGCACACTCTCCAACCGGTGACAATCCTTGTTGGAATCAACTCATTTTTAGAGTTAGGGACAACAGTGATGCCCCCTTTCTTTGGCACACACTGAACTGGGCTTACCCATGGACTGTTGGCAATCGGGTAAACCACCCCAGCATCTAACCACTTAATAATCTCCTTCTTCACCACCTCTTGCATCGGTGGATTTAATCTTCGCTGATGCTCAACACTCGGCGCACTTTCCTCCTCCAACTGTATTCGGTGCTCACAAATTCTGGCGGGAATCCCCCGGATGTCTGCAATAGTCCAACCCAGAGCTCTTAAATGCTTCCTCAAGACTACGATGAGTCTTTAAATTTGGCCCTCATTCCGAAGTGATGACACAATAACTGGAAGAGTAGCATTTTCTCCAAGAAATACATATTTAAGATGTGATGGCAGTTTCTTGAGTTCCAGTTTCGGTGGCTCAATAATTGATGGTTTTGCTGGAGGAGTTGTTTGTTTCTCTAAATCAAGAGACAATTTCTTAGGCTCATAGGAGTAAGACCCCAGACCTGTGAGTGAATTCACTGTCTCATTATATCCCTCAATTTGTTCGGCATCAAAATTCACCAAGATGGCCAACAATGATTCGCTCAAGCATTCTTCCTCCATTTTAAATTCCACTGCTTCATCCACCTCGTCAACAGAGTTTATGACTGAATTGCTTTGATAAGGACTAGGTAATTTCATGCCTTTACTAGCGTGAAAGGTCACCTCCTCATCGTTCACCCGAAACTTTATTTCGTGCTTTTCGGAGTCCATAAGAGCCCTCCCTGTGGCAAGGAAAGGTCTTCCCAGAATAATAGGGATTTCTTGATCAATAGCACAATCAAGAATCACGAAATCTGTAGGCAGTAGAAATTCCCCGATTTGAAGCAGCACATCATCAACTACTCCAACTGGCTTTTTTATCGTTCTGTCAGCCATCTGCAACCTCATGGTAGTTGGCCTTGGCATCGCTAGCCCCGATCTCTTAAATATTTCCAGTGGCATAAGATTTATGCTAGCCCCGTTATCACACAAAGCCCTGGCAAAATTTTCCTGCCCTATGGTGCATGGAATTGTGAATGCTCCCGGATCTTCCCTCTTTTGCACTGTAGTTTTGGAAAGAATGGCACTAACGCGGTGAGTGATACCCACAGTGTCGTGTTTCAATGGTTTTTTCTTCTTTGTTAGGAGATCCTTCAAGTACTTAGCAAAGCCAGGCATTTCTTGGACAACATCCATGAAAGGAATGTTCAACGTCTACTGCTTGAGTTGATCATAAAATCGCAGGCACTTCTCATCTTCTGTTTTTCTCACCAGCCTTTGAGGAAAAGGCGGTGAAGATTTAAACAATTGGCTCAAAGGACGAAGAGCACCGGAAAAGTTTGCCTTCCCCTTTTCCTGGTTTTCCACCAGTGCCTTGGGGTTATCAAGATTCTGCTCTTCTTCGGCTACAATAGGGACTTCCTCCCCTGCTTCTTCCTCCACGATATCATTTGATACATCAGGCTGCCCTTCTTCTTCAACAATTTGCTCCAGCTCAATCACCTTTTTATTAGCCTCTTGAAGTATTTTTCCACTTCTGGTGCTAATAGCTAGTACATTCTCTACAGAGTTTACTCCACTACCTTTTGGATTTGGAACTGTATCGCTCGGTAGTTGTCCCCGATGAGGAGTATGCACTTCTCAGGAAAGGTCTCTGAATTGTGCTTCAAGCTTCTGAATGGAGGCTGAATGAGATAGCTGAACCTGAGACATTCCCTTGATTGTGCTCTCTGTTCTGTCTTGATTCATCAGCATTTTCTGCATCATACTCTTTAATTCAGCTGAGTCATTAGATGTGTTGCCAGCAGAGTTGCTAGCTGAATTATCTCTCCATTGTTGGGAATTGGATGTTTGCCCCCTAGGTGGAATGTAGGGGTTGGAGCTCTTGTTTCCATAATTATAGTTGTTGTAATTCCCTTGATTAGGATTTCCCTGTTCATTTCTTCCATAATTATTCCCTTGGAATTGTTGTTGAGGTTTTTGCCATGGGTGATTACCGGGACCTTGATAGTTTTGTCGTTGATAACCCCCTTGCGAGTTATTGACATAATTAGCATCCTCATATTGTGGCTGCCCCTCTAGATAAGTTTCGTCAGAAACTTGGTACATTCCGGGAGCATGAGGTGGCATCTCGTCGTTAACATTCACACCTTTGGCTTCTTTCTCCATAAGCCTTTTCGATAATAAATCCACGGTGGTTTGCAATTGAGCGAATGCATGATCTCGCTCATGATTTTCTTTGGCCACCGCGGCCATAGAGGGACTACCATATGATAGGACTTCGCTATCACTCGAATGCCAGGCTTGATTGTGGGTAGTAAGCTTGTCGAGCAACCTGGTGATGTTGACAAAGGATTTGTCCATGAAGCATCCCCCAGCTGCAGTGTTGACAGCAATTTGATTCATGGTATCAAGCCCCTTGTAGAACTTCTCTGTGAGGATTGCATCTGGAAATCCATGAGTCGGAGATTGAGCTAGATAATATTTGAAACGCTCCCATGCTGCATATAGTTGTTCCCCCGGAAGTTGTTTGAACCCAAAAATCTTGTCCCGAAGTTCAGCCTTTTTGCTTGGTGGGAACCATTTTTTCAGAAATATATTGGCCAACTCGTTCCAGGTGTGAATAGTATTACTGGGGAGCTTTTCATACCATTCCCTCGCTTGGCCAGCCAAGGAATATTTGAAAACCCTTAATCGCAGTGCATCAGCAGGGACAGCACCTTGAGATTGTTGAGAGCATACATGCAGGAAATTCCTCAGGTGTCGGAGTGGACAATCCTCCGAAGAATTTCGAAAATAGCCTTCAAGTTTCAATAGCTGATAGATAGAAATATCAATTTTGAAATTCGCATTTCCCGTTCTAGGTGGCACTACAGCTGAAGCATAATCAGCTTCGTCGATGAATTCCACAAATACATTCTCATCCTCCTCTTCTTCTGGTGCAGGATGGTTCACTTGGATTCCCCCTTGATTTCCTTGATTGCGATGGGGTCTTCCTGCCATGTTCACCTGGTTCACTAAAACAGCAAACGAGGTGTGATGGAATAGAAAAAGTTTTAAAGAATAGTACACAACAATTAGTAATTTCTAAACCGTATTCCCCGGCAACGGCGCCAAAATTTGATACGCTCAAATTACACCTATTAATGGCGTAAAGCGGACGTTGTCAAATATAGTAACCCAACAAGGTTGGGGTCGAATCCCACAGGGAATATGGAGAGAAAAGAATACTAATCGTATGCGATACTGATCTTTAAATGCTTTAATCCTATTCCGGATAGTTTGAATTGATTGTTGAATAATGTAATTGAATACTTTGACTTAAAATGTAATTAATGCGAGAGAGAGACTAAGGTTGTGTTCCCCAATTTGATTAGATATTATGCTTCAGGTTTCAAGGTGATATACTTCTAATGGTTGTTCTATGATTATGCACTTGGTCTCTTAAAGACTTCTTAATGTTTCCCAACAGTTAAGCAGTATTTCCTCTTTATGATTCTTCCGAATATAAAAGAGTTACAATCGAAGAGCGACCAATAATGCCAATTTAGACTTATTCTTATTCCTAAGTTAGTCTATTAAACGAGGGTTAACGCCTCGAGTCATTGTTATTCAATCTTACCAATATTGACTCTCTTTCCCAAGAAAAGTCAATATAATGGCTTCGGCTAATGCTTGCAATCATTACCCAACGTTACAACTCAAAGATAGAATAAATAACAACAACCATTATGCATATATCATAAATAGAAACCCATTCACATAATACCCATCATGGGATTCACAACATTAGAATTGAAATTAGCTACTCATAATGTTTCTTGACAGAAAAAGCTTAAAGATTAACATAATACACTTACAATACTAATACAAGATGGAATGAGAGTGAAGTTGTTGCCTTAAATGCTCCAACCACTTCAAGATTAAAAACCTAGGGTTTATGCCTCTAAAATAAAATATGAATAATGAATTAAAACCCTACATTATGTATTTATAGAGCCAAAAATCGCGCCAAGTTTCTGGACAAAAATGCCCTTACGCCGCATTGTTACGGACCGTAACTCAGGTTACGGTCCGTCCTTCATTTCGTCATTTGACCACTTTGACGTTACGGCCACCATGCGACGGACCGTACCCTGTGTTACGGTCCGTCCTTCTGAAGCGTAAGTGGTGACAATTACTTGGCAACTCTCTGGAATTTTGGCTAATGTTACGGTGAAGTGTTACGGACCGTAACATGAGTTACGGACCGTAACATGAGTTACGGACCGTAACACTAAACCGTAACACTGAAGGTTTTATTGAAACTCTCTGGAAATTTAGCTCATGTTACGGACCGTAACATGAGTTACGGACCGTAACACTCCACCGTAACACTGATGGTTTCAATGAAAACTTTCTGGTAATTCAGGCCCTGTTACGGTACAAAGGTATGGACCGTAACATGAGTTACGGACCCAGTTACGGTCCGTAACATGAGTTACGGAGCGTCGCTTAGCTCCAATTTATCCGTTTTTTCAGCATTACTTCTCATTTCCGATCCTTAGTTAATCAACCCTATAAAACACAAAAATAACATAAGAAACAATGTAAAAACACTTAAAATCAAGCAACATGTCTAGTTACAAAGGCATAAAATGTGCTAAAATTCACGGCACATCAAGTTGCTGAACCTAAAGGGGGTGAAATGCAAATTTCAAATTCATTTCAACCAGTACAACTAGATGATGAGAAGTATCAAAAGTAGGTGGAGAGGACCTGGAAAAGGGGTGGCCAAACAACTGTCCCTGCATGGGATGGTTAATGCACTCTGTTGGAATGTGAGGGGCCTTAATGGCCTCTCAAAATAGAAGGAGGTAAAACTCCTTTGTGATGATCTGAATGTTGAATTAATATGTCTATTAGAGACTAAAATAAAAGTAAACAAAATTAGTTGGGTAGGTGAAAAGTGTTTGGAGGGTGGAAGTACAGTACAAATCATTTATCCCACTATAATAGTAGAACATGGATGTTATGGAAAGGATACACTTACAAGGTTGTCACGACCCAACCTAGGGCCATGACGAGTGACCGAGCTTAACCTGTCCGATAACCCAACTTATGTTACCTGCACTCAAACATGGCATTCAATAGGGTCTATTTAACTAAGTTTGAAAGCTGTAAATAGAATACCAAAGTCCATCTGTAACTCAAAACATCTCAAAACATACTTATATATACGTAACATATCACAAGGCAAGCCAACGAGGCTGCCGATACTTCTGTACAACAAAACAATGGCCGGCGAGGCCAAACAGTATCCATGACACTCACGCTGTCCGCAGACTACTAGAAGAGTATGACTGTGCATAAGTGACGGGACAGGGCCCCGTCGTACCCATAATGTATACAAACAAAATTATACCAAAACAGGAACAGTCTCCGAAGCAAGTGGAGCTGTCTGACTCTCAATGCTGACTCCTCCTAGGTGGCTGGATCGTTTAACCGAGTCCCTAAACCTGCGGGCATGAAACGCAGCCCCCGAAGAAAGGGGGTCAGTACGGAATATGTACTGAATATGTAAGGCAATACTGAATCATAAAACAAAGAAAAACTTAACAGTAAGCAAGTTTAGAAAGCAACCTGCGAGTAACCTGGAACAACACTTTGAACCATGTCATATGGTCCCTTACACAAATTCTAGCATACACAATATAAATATAGTATATCTTACTCGTAGCCGCTTCCGGCTAATAACACAATAGTCCCTTCGGACGGCCGCTTCAGGCGTAGTCATGATGGCCCCTTCGGGCAGCCGCTTCCGGCTTAAGAATATCATAATCCAGCTGATCAGGTGGAACAATAACAATACATATGATATACAGTATAAATATGTAATGAAGTTATAAACGTTTCACCCCTTTCAGAGTGGTTTCTATTACAACTCCCTTTGGAGAGATTTTGAGAACAAGTTTTAGAGTTTCCTTTATTTACCATTTGCTTTGTAGTGAACTGCTTTGGTTATCTTGTGTCATCTGCTCCGATTTCTGCTATTATCTGTTATTTCCTGTGCTCTGATTATCATGTGTTATCTGTGTCGCTTGCAATATTTCATTTTCATATCGCTTTAAATCTCTTATCCGAATCTCTTAACCTTAACTGACTTCTTTTTATGCTTTTATTGAGCCGGGGGTCTTTGGTAGGAGCCGGGGGTCTATTGAGCCGAGGGTCTCTCGGAAACAGCCATCCTACCTTGGTAGGAGTCAGGTCTGCGTACACTCTACCCTCCCCAGACCCCACGATGTGGGATTTCACTGGGTTGTTGTTGTTGTTGTTGTTGTTGCTTTGTAGTGAACATATAAGTATAATGTATCGCAGAAGGTTCCTTCGAATTATCAACAAGAGTATAGCATGAACGAAACAAGACATTGGATATCGAATCCAAATCCAACTAAGAATAGAGTACTTATGTTTTACGTTCTTTAGGAGTCATACAAAAGGGATCATGCCAAAATATGAAAGAAGGGCTTAGCCTTATATACCTTATTTATGCCTCAAGCTAATCCTCGAGTCCCTTCCCGAGCTTAGTCAACTAAAATACCATCAACAATATAGGGATTAAGACTAGGCCAACAAGATTATTTTAACTAATCATTTATTCTGTCGCCTAATGGGATTTGGACAGCATCTCCCCTATAATCCTACCAACCCAACAATTCCAAATTAAGCTAATAACTAACAACAACAACAACAACAACAACAACAACAACAACAACAACAAATCTAACAATTTACAACAATAATATGACTAAACTCATCTTACAATTCTATCCAAAACAGCCCTTAAACCACAACGCCTTAATATTCGATATACGATAATTATAACTATATTTCTAACACTTTAATCCGTTAAATCTCCACGTAATCATCTCAATAACAACAACAACAACAACAACAACAACAGCCCAGTGAAATCCCACATCTTGGGGTCTGAGGAGGGTATAATGTACGCAGACCTTACTCCTACCAAGGTAGGATGGCTGTTTCCGAGAGACCCTCGGCTCAATAGAAGCATAAAAAGGGGGTCAGATAAGGTTAAAAGATTTAAAACGATATTGCAATGAAATAATGCAAGCGACACAGTAAAACAGGATAATCAAGGAATTCAAAGTGATATGGAAATGCAAATCACAAAAGCGGCACAGATAAAATAGAGTAATCAAAGTACAGAAAGTAGCAAATAATAACATAAATCAAAGCACAAGAAATTATAATGCGCTATGGTTGGAAAGGTATTTCAATTATCTACAACTTTCATTTTTTGTGTTTTCCCAAATTCTCAACATATAATGGTGTGTTGGCCTCGTAAAGATAGATCACCCGAAAACATATCCTTAAATCACCCTTTTGGAGTGCTTATGCTCATATTTGGCTTAAGTGTCCCTCTTAAGACTTTCTAAACTTCCTATGTACTATTCATATAACTTGTCATATGCCCTTTATAAAATCCCGACATGTTGGCCCCACCTTAACTTACGGTTACGAGGGCTATTTGTCAAGTAACGTATTAACCAACTTACACCATATGGCCTCCACTGTCGTCTATATGTTATTCTTATACATATATAACAGAATCTTCATCCCTAATCCTTGTATATCTTTACCCTCCCCTGAGCCCATACTAAGTCGTCTGCAGTCTTGGTAACACGAAAATTTTTCCGGGGTGTAACAAAGGTAACACAAATTAGTGAGAGTACACAAGCTCTAACTTGTCAGATGATACATATACCTTTGCAAATCCAGTTTTTGATTACATTTGTGTATGCTTACAACACAAAAGAAGAGGGGAGGGCTTTGTGGGAGTATATTTGTCAAATTCATAATAATAATTCTATACTATGGATCATACTTGGTGATTTCAACTTTGTACTACATAGTGAAGATAGAGTAGGGGGAACTAATGTAAACATGGCTGAAGTAGTGGAATTCCAGGCTTGCTTGGATTATTGTGGTTTTTCTGAATTACCAAGAAGTGGTTGCAATTACACTTGGAATGATAAAGGGGATACCAGTAGAGTATTTTCAAAAATAGACTGGGTATTTGTGAATGGAGCCTGGTTAGACAAAGTTGCAGCCTGTAAGGTGCAGTTTCTTCCTGAGGGCATAAGTGATTACAACCTAGCCCATGTAATACTTATGCATACACCACCTAGGAAGAAGAGAGCATTTAAGTACTGCAATGTATGGAGTAAGCATCCTGATTTCTTGAGAATTGTACAAGAGGGGTGGCAATTGAAGATTAATGGTTGCAAGATATATCAAGTGGTCAAAAAGATAAAATTGCTGAAGACTAATCTGAGAAAACTGCATAATAATACATTCAACAACATAATGAATGAGGTCAAAGAATATAGACTGAACCTACTGGATGCGCAAGCAAAGTTACAACTGAATCCACTGGACCTGAACCTCCAACAGAGAGAAAAGGAACTTGGGAGAAAATTCAAAAGAACCAGCTATCTAGCAGAAATGCTATTACTACAAAGGAGAAAAGCCACATGGGTGAAACTAGGTGATGATAATACCACCTATTTTCACTCAATATTGAAACAAAAGAAACTGCAGCAGTCTGTATTTAACTGAAGGATGAGAATCAGCAGGTGCACCATGATCCAGAAGAAATAGCTGGTATTTTTGTCAGATTCTATAAGCATATGTTGGGAGAAAATGAAGGAAGCATACAAAAGGCATATCCTTGTTTTTACACTATGGTCACACTCTTACAGTTGAGCAGCAAGTAGAGCTTGTAAAGCCTTACACTAGAAAAGAGGTAAAAGATGCAATGTTTGGGATTAATATTAATAAAAGCCCAGGGCCAGATGGGTTTGGCAATGGATTTTTCAGAGATACTTGGGCCTTAACTGGGGAAGACATCACAGAGGTAATACTGGAAACACTGAGTACTAGGAAGATGCTGCACCAACTAAATGCTACTAGCATAGCACTGATACCAAAGGTGATCAATCCTGAGAATGCAAGACAATTTAGACCAATTGCATGTTGCAATGTGGTCTATAAATGCATCTCTAAAATGCTATGTAAGAGACTGAAACAAATATTACCAGCTCTGGTGAGTGACACTCAGTCTGCTTTTGTAAGTGGCAGAACTCTAGTTCATAAAGTTCTTATATGTCATGGTCTAATGAGACATTATAACAGAAAAACCACTTCTAGATGCCTCATGAAGATAGACTTAAGGAAGGCTTATGATATGGTGAAATAGGAGTTTATAGAGGAAATGCTGCATGGATTTGGTTTTCCCATTAAGTTTATTCAACTGGTCATGTTATGTGTGACTACCACTAAGTTCTCCATTAAAGTAAATGGGAATAGTCATGGGTATTTTGAAGGGAGAAGGGGCTTGAGACAAGGGGACCCCATATCACCCTTGCTAGTTGTTCTAGTAATGGAATACCTGTCCAGATTTCTGAAGAAGATGGGCAATCTACTAGATTTTAGGTTCCATCCTATGTGCAAAAATCAGCAACGAACACATTTGACATTTAAAGATGACTTGATGATATTTTCCAAAGCAACTGAAACATCTATAAAGAAAGTTATGGAAGTCTTACAACACTTCTCATCAACAACGGGATTAGTAGCAAATAATGACAAGTCCAACATATTTATTGTAGGTGTAGGTGATGATATGAAGGAAAAACTATTGAGAATGACTGGCTTTACATCAGGTACATTTCCCATCAGGTATTTGGGACTACCATTGTCACCTAAGAAGTGGAACAAATTGGAGTGTCATCAACTGTGTCTCAAGATAACTGAAAGAATTAGAGGTGCAGCAAACAAACATTTATCCTATGCTGGAAGATTGCAGGTAATACAATCTGTTCTATTTTCCCCACATAACTTCTAGGGTGCAGTGTTCATTCTCCCTCAAAGTGTGTTGAAGGAGGTGGATAAACTATGTAGGGGGCTCTTATGGGGAAACACTGAAGAAACAAATAAAAAACACCTGGTGGCTTGGGAAAAAATATGTAGGCCAAAGGGGCAAGGTGGACCGAACATTAAAGGCTGTAAGTTTTGGAAATTGGCATCAGTAGGCAAACTCATTTGGTAGATTGTGGAAAAAACTGATTTGCTATGGGTGAAATGGGATATATATGCATAATACTGATGATTTTTGGAATCACATACCACCAAGTTACTGTAGTTGGTACTGGAAGAAGCTGCACAAGATCAAATCCAGAATGACAAATTGGTATAGTAATGGCCATTATTGGTTGACTACTTCAGGGAAATACTCAGTGGGAAATGGCTATCAGGATTTGTTAGGGGCTAGAGCAAATGAGGAGACTGCTAAAATTATCTGGACTAGCATTGCTATGCCAAAACACAGATTCATACTTTGGCTTGCTGCACAGGAGAGACTACTTACTAAAGTTAGAGTACATGGCATGGGACTGAAGTGTGACACTATAGAATGTGAGTTATGTGTAGAGAATGAGGTGGAAGATGCAGCACATCTATTTCATAATTGTACTTGGACCAAAACAGTTTGGTCTAAAGTGCAGCACTAGTTGGGTATTAAATTGCAGAAACAAAAAGTGCAGGAAACTTTACGGGGGATAAAAAGCAAGAAATGGAGCAGGTTCGGGAAGGAAGTGTTGACTACCATATATGGGGCAACCATCTACAACATTTGGACTGCTAGAAACCAGAAGATATTCAGAGGACACACTGTACAAAGAAAATTCATACTGGAGTAGATACAATATGTAGTTAGAGAAACACCGAACATGTATAAGAGTACAAAGAAGGGTAGAAAATTTGTCCATGTTATTGATTCACTATGTAACTAGATTCTGAGGCTCACTTACTCTAAGCTAAGGCTAAGGTTATGAGTGCTCTTTTAGATGTAATTGCTTTTGTTGGTATGGTAATAATTCACATTTTATTGCCCAAAAAAAAATAACTTTTTTGGGATAATTTTCTTTATATATAAAAACTGTAAAATGGAACTCAAATGATAAATCTAAAAATACCGAATTAAGCTATACTAATGGATAGAATCAATTCTCCATTGTTGAGATGAATCTGCAGAATTGAAGAAGACAAGAGATTAGAAGAAGAAGAAGAAGAAGAAGAAGAAGAAGAAGAAGAAGAAGAAGAAGAGAAATTGAGGAAGAAGAGAATTGAGGAAGAAGAAAGGAAACCTAATTTTCGTTGTCTTCTTCTCTCTCCTCTGACATTTTATAACAACTAACGCTGACGTGGCACGATCCTGGCCCTTGTTGCTCATTAATTGAAATGTAATCTCTGTCGTTGCTTTTAAAAGTTAGTTAATATACTCCCTTACGCGTGCCCAACTTCGAACCCAGACAACAACAACATTTCAGCAATTATTTACTCCTACTAATATATTGAGATGATGATATACCCTCCTCCATCAAAACATCCTTGACCTCAAGGATGGGAATCAAAATTTGGAAATTAGCCTTGAGGAACTGATAGTCTTTCCAAGTAGCATCTTCAGGTGGTAAGTTGGACCATTGCACAAATACTTTGATCACAACAATATTGTTCTTCTTCACCATTTGTCTTTGTAGATTACCACTGGTTGAATGCAAGTGTAGTCGAGTAGAGGACAGGCAGGGGTGGTGGATAATGGAGGCGGAGTTGCTGGTAACAATATGGTGGATGGAGTTGAAACTTTTTAAAGAGTCTGGTGGTCATCCTCCCACGCTGCTCCGCCGACAAAGTGGCTTTTTTGCCTACGGCATGTCTCTCTCAGAACTCTACCACCCCCAAAAATTTATCTCCCCTGTTCATTTAACAAGAAGAAAATTTTGTATTAACATTGTATGAAAGTTGTATACAATATTGTTGTAGTTGTATTAAAAAAAATTAAAACCAAATATGAACTTTATACAAAGTTTATACAATTATATACATATTTCATACCCTTTTATACAATTTTCATAAATGTAAAATATGAGAACTCTAAGCCTTGAGCGAGATATACATATTTCATACAGTTGTCATACACAAAATATTAAGCGAAATTTTTTAAGCCTTGAGGGAAATATACATATTTCATATGGTTTTCATATACGTTTTCATACACAAAAGGCAAAAGACATAGATTGACCCCGAAACTATACCCCAAATGTCGATATCACAGTCAAACTATTAAGGCGACCTATTACACACCTAAACGTTTAAAAAGTGAATTTATTTACCCCCTGCAAACTGATGACCAGTTGCACAATGGGAAGTGTAACACACTCTCTCGCCACATCAGCGCCACGTCCGCGCCACCTTGGAAATTTCCTAAATTTTAATTTTATATCCATTTCCTTTTCTTTATTCATTTAATTTTTTATTAATTATATTTACACTAATTAATCCCTAATTAACCATTAAAATCCTCCAATAATTATATCTTCTTCATCACCACCACCCCATCTCACCGGAACCACCAATCTGCCACCAGCCCGTTTTCTTTTTCTGCCAAGAGCCACCGCCACCCCACCCTCCAGTCTCCTCCACCTTCACGCCACCCTACCCCACCCCCAAACCCTTCTTCTTCATTTCACCACCACTACCCTCGCTCGCCCCCACCTCCATTCTCCTCCGCCTTCACGGCTGGCGGAGCTCTTGGCAGTGACTGGGGAGGACAAGCAGTGGTTCCTCCTTTCCATTCTCTTTGTTTTTTTTATTTTTTTGTTTCTTTGAAAATAGCTTGGTGAGTTTAATATCCCACATAATAAAAAATAATAAAATTTATTTTATAGGTAGATTAGATGCAAATTTGGTGGCCGGAAAATGAAGAAGATCGGAAAAAATGGAAGTTCACCGGAAAATATTGAAGCTCATTGGAAACAATGGTGGTTATACAATAAGAAAGGGAGTAGGGATGAAGAAAAAAGGTAGTAGGGATGAAGAAGAAAGGGAGGGTGGGGGAGGGGTGGCGGGAAGGTGGAGGAGAGGGGGGAGAGGTTGAGGGTGGTGGTCGAATCAAGAAGAAGAAGGGGGAGGGGTTGAAAATTATTTTTTTATTAAAATTTAAAAAAAAAATACTTTAATTTTGACTTCACCCTCTTATTACTTAAATATAATTCTTTTTTATGCCACATCAGCTCTCAGGGGGTAAATAAATTTACTTTTTAAATGTTTAGGTTTGTAATAGATCACCTTAATAGTTTGAGTGTGATATCGACATTTGGAGTATAGTTTAGGGGTCAATCTATGTCTTTTGCCTACACAAAATTGAGCGAAATTTTTAAGTCTTGAGCCAGATATACACATTTCATACAGTTTTTATACACAAAATTTTGAGTGAAAATTTTCGTATGTATTTTGTAAGAAATATATTGATATGTTTTGTAAACTGAAAAGTATCGTCATAATTTGTAAATATACCATATTATTACGTGTATATACGTCATTCTCCCGATTGGATTCCTATGAAATGAGAGAGAAGACTTTCTCAGAATTTAGAGCAGACATGACTCATCATCATT
Source organism: Lycium barbarum (assembly GCF_019175385.1). NCBI lineage: Eukaryota > Viridiplantae > Streptophyta > Magnoliopsida > Solanales > Solanaceae > Lycium > Lycium barbarum. Next base: position 19,871,166 of record NC_083346.1, on the reverse strand, counting down.
GAAGGGGCTCAATTCTCATCTCCAAGAGAAAGTTCATATCATCCATCATGTGTCTTAGCTTCTGTTTTCTTGGCCATGCTTTATCAAGAGAAAGTCTTATACATCCCCAACATAAGCATGTGAGATTGTATGTGGCCCCCCTTTCAATTAATGTCTTGAGTTCCCACTCAAATGGCCCACTTAAACTTTTCGACTCACAATATGTCAAATAATCAGAAAATGACACCAAATTGGGTTTATTAGAGTTCTACTGCATTAGGATATTAAGATTTGCAAAAGTTAAACAAAATTTTAAGTTAAAACAAATAAGATCTTCAACAGGTTGGTATAGTAAATTGTCGTCTGTTTCATATGTACATGCCCCTATTGCTTGGATGAGTATTCTTGCTTATACCCTTACAGCTTATCACTCATGACTTCAAACTTCTATCCTAACGTGGAAGCTTATTATAAAGCCCCATAACATCTCTTAACTAGTTGAGATCATTTTGGGGGTAGCATAGCGTATAAAACATGTTAACGGACGTACTATATATGCAATATGTGACTTAGTAAAAGTTACAAGGGGATTTAAAATACTTAAAACACACAATAAAACGGCCTCAGTGCACTTATTGAGGTCCCAAAAGCTAGTATTTAACATTATTGTGATTATGACTAACTAAATTCAACATGAATAGTTCATATCAAGGATGATGTCGGGAACGTGATCGAGCATGGCCCCTCCCAAATTTTGGTTCTTGACATGCTATGTTGAGACGATAAAATCACACACTTCTTTTCGTAGTCACTCCAAGTCTATACACTGATCTGATATAATTGAATCGCCTTGTTTTACTATATGTTAATATGTTGTGATTTTGGCCCCAAGTGTGTTTGAAGAGACGGCTCAAGGTCGTGATGCCTAAATAATGAGTCTCACATGCCAAAGTCAGAGGTGAATTTAGAATTTTAGTTGAATCAACATGTATGTCGGGGGTTGGTGGAGTAGGGTTAATTCAGAGACGTATTAGGATTTGAAGTTTATAAGTTTTTGTAATGATTTTAATTTAATATATAATAATAATAATAATAGGGTTCATAATAAAATATTTATAAATATTTAGTGATTTATATATATATATACACACACATTAAAGTTTTAATTTGTAGATATCTTTTAAATTTTTTCTGCTCTTGCTTCTTTGTTTTTGAAACATCAATCTGATACTTCGAAAGACTTCTAAAATATTAAAGTAGAAAAATGTACCTGAAAATTAAAAGAAAGTATTTTACTTAGTTTATATATTAGATTTCAAAAATATCAAACATTTGAAAGCTCTTCTAATTCAATTTTACTTAAATTTTTTGAGATCAAAGTCTCCGATGATCCAAATTGAGTTTTCATATGTTAAATTAATTTCTTTTGTTTCTTTGAATTGAATTCATATTGGCTAACTTATTTTTTACCAAAGATATTACCGTATTCAATTAATGTCAAAAATTATTTAATGTGCAAATATTGTTGCATGATGAAATCAATAAATTTAACTAACAAAATAAATATAAATAATTAAAAATCTTGATATTACAAGAATTTTTTGTGGATATTCTTTCAAATTAAAACACAAAAAAATACTAAAAAGTCAATAGAATTAATTGTTCTGACTTTAAGCTTTCTTTTACCGTCCAAAAGATGCATGTTGAAAAATATCATTTTTTTTACCTTTTCTTAATTTAAATAAACCATTTTATAAAATATAAATTGTAATAACTTTTTCATGTTAAATGAAACTATTTTATCCTAAACTATATAAAATATTGATTATCCGATATTTTGCAAAATATTTTAATAATTAAAAAAAAAGGTAAAAATATTACTTTTGCAATTGTCTAGTATTATTATTGTTTGAAAATCAAGATAGAATTGAATGACATGATAATTCTTTATGTGTCTATAATAAATTCTTAAGGAAAAACATATTTTGAAACAAGTTTAATAATATTTCTACATAAAAGATTTAAATATGTATGAGAATGCTTTGTGGGGCCTCTATAACTGATAGTTCCAAGTGTAGTCATGTTTTAATGATTGTCAAACTGTTTCAACACCAGATAGAGACCTGGTATATGATCTGCTCTCTATGCACCTTGCACTGTCGGCATAGACAGCTGTAAAGCTTTGCCACTCACTGCACACAAATACAGCAGTGAGTTGGCCTATGCTTTAGGTCAAAATTGAAGATTGGTCTCTTTTCACCCCCAATGCTCCCACTATTTATACAACATGATGGTAACATATTTAGTAGACTTGAAAACCGAATCTAAATCGTGCAAAGCTGCCGACACAAGTTCTCAAGATCTCTCAAGAACAAAGTCACCTACAAGTCGAAGAACCTGATCTAGACACAAGATTTAGTCTAAGTTCTTTATACTGTTGTGGTGGGATTAATTTCACTGGTATGTTGTTGTTGTTGTTGTTGTTCTTTATACTGTTGTGAGTCTTTGTTCGTCTGTGCTTAAACTGTAAACCTACTCTTCTCTTTAAAGGAAGCTGTTTGTAGGTAGATCAAAAGTCTCAAAGGGTGCTTGTTGGAAGTGTGTTTCCTCAAGCCGTTGAGTAGTACATTAGGCTAGGATTAGTCCAAGTGTATTAGTGTCCTTAGCAAGAGTTAGCTAAGTGGAGTTGCTTACAATCGGAGTATTGCAATGGTTGAGGGACAATGGGAGTTAGTTCCTAGGTTACATAAGCGTTATTATAAGGGTGGGGGATTATGGGAATTAATTCCTAGCTTACGATAGAGTTGTAACCTGAAGCTGCTCGGTGTAGTGGAGTTAAAATCTTACTGGGGTAGGTCATGGTTTTTAATCCCTTGAGCAAGGAGTTTTCCTCGGTAATATCTTGTCTTCTGTACTTAATGTGTTGCATAAGGTAACTGGTAGTCAACCAGGTCCCTCATATATTGTGTTTAATGGATGCATAGCCTGCATCAATTGGTATCAGAGCAGGTTCTTTCTAAAAGGTTAACACCTAGAAAGGATCTTCATCATGGTCAGTTTACTAAACCAAATGAAAGGAGCATGCATCACAAGTCCTACAAGATTCAGTGCAGGACACTATGACTGGTGGAAGGCTAGAATGGAAGACTTCATCACTGCTGAGGATCCAGAACTGTGGGACATCATTTGTGATGGTTCTTGTGCTTTTGCTCACCAAAGCCATACTTTGCGACAAGACCAGAGAGTTAAACACATTCTTCTTCGAAGCCTTGGATCAAAAGAGCACAATCTGGTTTCTTCTTGTAAAATGGTAAAGGAAATCCGGGAAGCTCTTAAAAGTAGATGTGTTGGAATAAACAAAATCATCACAAAGCTTGGATCTCATAAGATGAAGGATGGTGAGATCACTCAAGATCCAGAATGAAGAAATAGTCTTGATGATGAGAGCAGGAGTGAGTCAAGTGATGATGACTTAGAAATCGCATATCTCACTCACAGATTTCAAATAAACGTTCGGAAAAATGCTAAATCATTGAAGAGAAGGAGTATCAGTAAAGATCTCAAGCATAACTCTAATGAGACAATTATAGGAAGTCAGACATCTGTCAAAAAAGTTACAGAGAGAAGGACAGTTGAGAAAATGATGAGGAAGGCCCTAACTGCATGGAGAGATTCAATGAGGGAATCCGCAGATGAAGTTGACTCAAGTAATACACCTAAAAGTGGAGTCAATCATGAAGCCTCAACGAGTAACTTGAATCCTTGTCTCCTAAAAGAATCTGGGACCTATGATGAAGTCAATGAAAAGGAGGCAGATCCTCTTAAAGATCAGGCAGAAATAGAAGATCACTCTCACAAAAGGTTGATCTCAATGGTAAATGGATTGCTAAGTGAGCTTCATGGACTCGCTAAAGAAAAGAAGGAGTTAACTGAGAAGCTTGATAGTGCCAAACAAGAGAGTTATGATATGGTCATCTGCATCGTAGATCTATAAGAACAAGTGGAAGAAGCTACCAAGGAAAATCGTCTACTAAACAGCCAGATCAAAGAGCTGATGAATACGATTTATGGAAGGAAGGAGATAGCAAAAGTAGATCAGGTGGGGCATAAAGGTAGGCAGGAATGTGAACCCCAAAAGATCAACAGTCTCAATCATCCTCAAAATGAAGATACTGTCAAACAAAGGTCAAGAGAGGAGGAACTTGGTCCGCACCAGAAAAAGGAAGACGTACTTGGTTTAGAAGAAGGAAGCTCAACCTTTACTAGTTATCATCCTAAGGGACCCGATCTGATACGGGTTCCCAAACGAAGCCAGTAGTTCAGTTTGGAGACCTGGGTGAGAAAAGGACAGTCAAAAGGTAGCATATGAAGTGTTGTTGCTCAAAATCCTTTTGAAAAACTTGAAGAATGACATCTCACTCAAGGAACTTTGAGGGGAGTGTGCGCTTTTGAAAAAACAGTCTCTTGTTATATTGAATCGGCTTGCTGTTGAAGAAAATGCTACAAGGTTCAGAAAACTCAAGGTGAACTTATTTCTTCATTGATGCTTAGCGGAGCAAGCACAAAGGGACCTGGTCCCCGTGACTCAGGCTAGTAGTCTTTCTAATGCTTATATGTGCTAAATTGCTAAAATTCCATGTCATTAAAACTCCTCTCGCCCTTTTTTCAAAACTTAAGACCAAACGTTACATCTTCTCTTAAACCGAACCGGTTTGCAAGAAAACTTTGGTGATCCCTCCTCTTCTCACAAATTCTTGCCCCGATCAATCTCTATCAACCGAATCTGCCTCTCAAGCTGTCCCAGACATGAACAGTTCTTCCTCACTCTTTAAGAACGCATTCCCTTTGGAACCACAATCACCAAAATCCTCCACACCATCTCCAGCTTTTAAAGAACAAAACCTATCCTCTGCACACTTAGATTCCCTCACGACTAGTCCCTCTACAACTCAAAATGACCAAACTCATCAAAAATCAGTGTGCCAATCCTTAAATCCTGTTCCATCTGGTAAACATGATTCTGGCGAGAGCGGTCAAACACTCTCTGCTTCCAAATTCCTCCAAACCACTGAGATAATCAATGCAAATGATGATGGAGCAGAGGTATCCAGCAAAATAAGGGATTCTGAATATGTAACTACTAAGTTCCAAAGTTTTGCTGCTGAAAAATCGAGTTGTGAGGGCATGGGTGACTCTAAAAATATCGGTGCCATTGAGGGAAATAAAGTTTCAATAGGAATTTTAGGTAACCCCATCTCCTTCAGTTGAGTTAAACACGCAGAGGACTCTCTCTTAAATGTAGATGGTAATGTTACATCCGGCATTTTTGCATATTCGAAAAATTCGAAACAATTTGGCTTGTAATGGACAAGGCCACATTTGGACCTTGCTTGGTACGAATGTGTCGGTTATGAATACATTGGTGTGGAATTACGAAAGGAGGCCAAGGGCAAAGTTGGAATTTTGGAAACTTGTGCCATGAATTACAAAAAAAAAAAATTAGCCAAGTGGACTCAAAAAAAAAAAAAAAGAGAAACAAGGCCCAACAAGGGAGCCCAACCGGCCATGGTGTGTGAAAATGGCCCAAGTCCATAATTTAATTATGTGATATTATATATATGCATCCCTATCCATAGAACCTTCAAGAAAAATAAAGCAAAGCAAGAACAAAAAAGAGGAGAGGGTTCGGGTGAGAGAAAGAGAGGAGAAAAAAAAAATTCTTGGAGCTTAATCCTTGGTTCAAAAATTCATTTCTTGTGGGATTATTACCAAGTGCAAGGTTCTCTACAAGATGGTATAATTATATTGGCAAGAAAGTGACTTTTGTAGCAAGTAAAGAACTTGGGAGAAAGGTAAGGATTTTATGCTTTTGTTGTGATATGGAAGGTATATGTATGTTGTAGTGTGTGGAAATGAATAAAAAACATGAAAATCTTGTGTGTTGAGGTGGTATGCATGTTGGCCGAAAGTGTGCATGTATTGTATGTTCATGAAGATTTGAATTTTTGTTGAAATCTAGTGTAGTTATGATAGAAATTGTATTAGAAATGAAAGTGGAATGAATTAGTGAAAGTTGGAAAATATAGCATGTGGCCATGTGATGCTATGGTGATGATGGAATGTGAATTAAATTCCGTTAGTATGTTAATTGTGTTATTGTGAAATGAATGGAAGGATAATGGTTCTTGTTGTCATGGAAAACTTGTTGTTAAGTTGTTGTAAGAAATTATGCAAATTTATTGTAACTTATGTAAATATGGAAAGAAAAGTAGTAAGAGGTAAATTATGATTGTCATTGATGAAGTTGGAAGATAGAAATATGTCATGAACATATATGCTAAAGATTGGAAGTTGTGGGTAAAATATGACTTTGGTAGTAAGCTTGTATATTGTGTATACCTTATGTATATTTGGTGAAAACAATAGGATGTGCCTCCGAATTATGTTGTAATGATCTTGATGAGTGACGAATATGAAAATGGTAAGATGGGTTTGGAAGTGTAAGGTCGGAATGAAAGATGTTATGTTATGCCATATTATGTGTTTTGTAATGCTTGTTGTTGTTATTGATGTTGTTGTTGGGTTGTTGTGTTGATATATTAATCCGAGCTAAGTCTCGGGGATGTCACATATATAGGGGAAATGCTGCCGAAATTTCGGTAGGCAATTATGTGATTGAGTATGGAATCTTAAAGGCTTGAATTGACAATTGGTAAACTTGACCATTTGTAGATTCTGGACGAAATTGGAAGTGAAGCTAAGCGAGTATAAGGCGCAATTGAGGTATGTAAAGCCTACCCCTTCATTCTTAGGCATGTTCTGAACATAATAGGCTCGGCCGCGAGCCTTAAATACGACTCCGTTCCTCGGAATTCGAGATGGAAATCCGCTCCAATTCCTTCAGTAAGATTGAATCCATTTTCTTATAACTTGTCTTCAAAGTGAGCCTTAAGTATGCAACCTTCCTAAACGGAGTCGGAATACTTCCAAATCATTATGGACGACCTCATAAGATCTACTATCTGTAATTTACGTACGCCTCCTCGGGTTGGTCCGAGGTGGGCCCACAAGGCCCCGACACTTTTTGTATGACCTAAATTGCCCTATTTCTGTCCGTTTCTCACAGGCAACATCTGGACTATTATTCTGATCATGCTATGACTATTTTTTATATAAATTTTACAAAATGGCTTTGACATCTGAAAATCTGATTCTGGTAATAATCCGTCGTGCCTTCCCAAGCAGGATATAGGCGCATATTATGAACGCTATCCGAATACTCTGATTTGACTCGCCATTTGGCCTACTTCAGTTTGATTGAGTCGGTATAACGATCTATATGAATGTGGTTTCTCATTAATCTGTTCGTGGATGTCTTAAAGCTTCCTTTCACCGGATCCCGGGCCGGTTTATATCGTGCGGATGGGCCGCCGAGTCCCTTGTCGGGGGCCGGGTCCCATGTATGAATTCCGAAGTATGATGTGTCCGGTTCCGGGGTACTGTGGTATATGTCCGTCCCCGGCTACCGTGAATATGTTACGAAGTATGATGTGTCCGGTTTCCCGGCGTGTGATCTTTCCCCGGGGTTACCGTGGTTATGATGTGATGTGTTATGTGACGGAGATGTTCGAAGATATGAAATCTTCTGAAATATGATATGTTGTGGCGCCAAAGACAGGAGTGGCGACCACGTTCCTGTGCCCTGTTCTGATTCTGTCTGTCCGTATGGATTGTGATTCTGCCCGTCCGTCTGGACCATGATCCTGTCCGTCCGTTTGATTTATGGTTCTGTCCGCTATATTTATGTGCTTCCGGTTCAGACTATGATTATGTTTGTTATGTTTCTGCTTTACATACTCGGTACATTTTTCGTACTGACCCCCGGTTCTTCGGGGGCTGCGTTACATGCCCGCAGGTACAGACGCACCTGAAGATACGCCGCCAGTCTATGGCTCAGATTCTGCTATTTTGAAGAGCTCCTTTGTTCCGGAGCGTGTACTTTTGGTATATATCTTCTGTCTTCTGTATATTCTGTATGTATGGCAACTCCGGGTACGGCGGGGCCCTGTCCCGTCATATGACTCTGTATGTCTGTTAGAGGCCTGTAGATATGTTTGTGGGTTAGGGTCTTTCTGTACGGATGTGTGTATATGTTGTGTTTGGGGCGACCCCATTCGCCGCGGCGGCCGGTCCGCATATGTTTATATATTGCTTTGTTGGCCGGTGTGGCCTTTGTTGGTATTTTCTGTGCGCAGGGTTATTTTGGATAGTATGTAAAACAAAGGAAACTTTGCCAAAAATTTTCTGGAAATTATCTAAATTTAAAATATAGCCTTGACGGCTTCTGCTTTATACTTGAATGCGTTTGATAACAGTTGAGATAGCGTTGGATAGATGTGTTTGGGTGCCCAGATCGGGTACTAGTCACGGCCTACGGGGTTGGGTCGTGACAGAAGTGGTATCAGAGCGGTTTGTCCTCGGAATGTCTACAGGTCGTGTCTAGTAGAGTCATGTTTATCGGTGTGTTGTGCACCACATCTATAAACAGGAGGCTACAGGGCATCTAGGATGTTACCCCTCTTTGAATCTTAGATCGTGCGATAGAACTGTATTAGTAGGATGATCCCCTCCTAACGAATTGTTATGTTTTCAGCGATGCCTGCAAAGAAGGCAACAGCCGCCCAGAAGGGCAAGTCTACAGCGGCAGGTGAGACCAGCCGAGCTCAGGTAACTACTAGGGCTCGTGCCCAGATTGAGCCAAATGTTGTGCCTTCGACGGCTAGTTCTGTTACGCCACCAGTATCGGAGGGACTTGGAGCAGCCACAGCTGCAGCACAGGGGGTGGCTCCACCACGAGCTCCCAGGGTTCCAGTGCCCGAGCCTCCAGCTCCACAGCTAGGGGCGGAGGACAGGGCCATGCGAGATGCGGTTCAGTTATTGACCACACTGATGACAGAGCAGGTTCGCAGGCATGGGTTTGGGGGTGGTCGTGCGGACAGATATGAAAGCTCCAGGGCTCGTGAGTTCTTGACATGTAATCCTCCAGAATTCTCCGGGACAAAACCCGAAGAGGACCCCCAGGAGTTCATTAGAAAGATGGAGAGTACGATACGGTTGATTAAGGCTTCGCCGACTGAGTCCGTCGAGTTGGCTTCGTATCGGTTATATAAGGTAGCGGCGAACTGGTATGAGTCCTGGCAGCTATCCAGGGGTGACGATGCTCCCCCAGCAGTATGGGCCGAGTTTACTAAGGCCTTTCTTGATCATTTTCTACCTCCAGAGCTGCGGAGAGCTAGGGTTGATCAATTCTTGAACTTGAGGCAGAACGGTAGAAGTGTTCGAGAGTATAGCCTAGAGTTTGACTCACTGGCTAGGTACACACCCGCTATAGTAGTTGAGATGGCCGACAGGGTGCACCGGTACGTGATGGGGCTGGACCCTTATTTGATTGATAATTGCCTGGCGGTGGCTTCTCAGCCAGGGATGCATATTGCCCGGGTACAGGCGCACGCCCAGGGCATGGAGGACCGACGTAGGGAACGTCGGCCTGATAGGGGTCATGACAGGAGCTGGCCTAAGAGAGCCAGATCGGCCGGGTATTCAGGGGGATCTCAGAGCGAGTTTTCTCAGCGGCAGGGTGACAGGTATCCGTCCCAGCCAGCACACAGCACGCCTCCACAGTTCTCGGGACAGGACTCCATGGCTTTGAGTTCGCGAGTAAATAGGAGTTTCAGTCAGATGGGGCCATCCATACCTCGGTGTCCTTATTGCAGGAGGCGTCACCCTGGTGAGTGTTATCGTGCCACTGGTGCCTGCTTTTCTTGTGGCCAACAAGGCCATACGATGAGAGAGTGTCCGTATAGGGGTGGTCCAGGTGGTTCAGCCCAGCTTACCGGGTCAGTTGTTGGCTCGTTTTCTCCTTCGGCAGCCATACGCCCCACAGGGCGAGGAGCACCAGCACCAGCGCCAGCACCAGCGAGTCGTGGCCGAGGTCGAGGTGCAGCTTCTGGTTACAGCGGTCCTTCGAACCGCGTATTTGCTTTGACCAGCCGACAGGACCCAGGAGCGTCTTCAAGCGCACCCAAGTATGTTAGTGATCCTTTCTTGAGGGATATGTGTATGAATGGGTCTATCCTTTATCATATTATGTGATTTTCTTCTTCTGGGTATTAATAAGAGCAAGGTAGTTGTTAACCTGATAGACATTGAGAATTCGGAAGGGCGATATGGAAATTGTATGGTCTAGCCCGGGGTGGGACCCACTATGAGAATTTCCCGAAAATTTATTAAGACCCCGGTCTGCCCTAAATTACGTGACAAAGGTCGTGCGGGGCAATCGACGAAATTATATTAGCCGTAACGCGCCAAAATGCATGAAAGTTTCGAGGTTAAGCGTGCTAAAGCCAGAGTAATTCTGGGATGGGTGACCCCCCTGGGAAGTAATACAAAAATTTTCACAAAGTGTAAGTATGATATATATAAATGGAAATTTGGGGTAACCTAAAGGAAAAGAGAATGTGTGGAATAGCTAGTGCCCTTACAGGAGCCGCGCAGACCGAGGCGGACTAAATGGGCGAAAAGAAGAAGCGCAATACCGCTCGGGAAATTGAGCGAATTTGAATAACGGTCGGAGACGTTCGCGAATAAGATATTAGTAAATGTATATGTATGTGTATGATTTTCGTCTGGTGCCCATATGAATCTGTCTGATATAACTCTGTATGTCTGACTCCGATTATGAATCTTTCTGATACATCTCTGTACGTCTGACTCTGATCTCGGATCTGTCTGATACCCTCCCATGCATCTGACTTTGACTACGAATCCGTCCGCCATAGTTTAGTACGTTTGCCTCCGATTACGAATCAGTCCGATACGCTCCTGTGCGTCCGATCCCAGTTATGAATTTGTTTGGTATGACGTGGGATTATGATAATGTGGTAAGGAACCGAGGGGTGTGACAAGAAGTGATATTAATTATAATGTTGAAAAGCTTTGAAGGAAGGGAAGAAGAGACATAACGTCCGTGAAATAGCGAAAGGCATTTATCTGTTACTGGAATATAATTCTTGGCCCAGTGACTGTGTGGGATATGAGAAAATACGTTATGAAAGCATATGAGTCAGTAATGTGAAGAATTACTCCATCATTTTGGTAAAGAATCCATATCGGAAAGTCAACAAAGGACGATTATAAAAAGAACCCTCCCGAAGTAGTAAGACGCCCATGAGGTCAATTTAACATTCGAGGACGAATGCTCTAAAGGGGGAGAGAATGTTACATCCGGCATTTTTGCATATTCGAAAAATTCGAAACAATTTGGCTTGTAATGGACAAGGCCACATTTGGACCTTGCTTGGTACGAATGTGTCGGTTATGAATACATTGGTGTGGAATTACGAAAGGAGGCCAAGGGCAAAGTTGGAATTTTGGAAACTTGTGCCATGAATTACAAAAAAAAAAAATTAGCCAAGTGGACTCAAAAAAAAAAAAAGAGAAACAAGGCCCAACAAGGGAGCCCAACCGGCCATGGTGTGTGAAAATGGCCCAAGTCCATAATTTAATTATGTGATATTATATATATGCATCCCTATCCATAGAACCTTCAAGAAAAATAAAGCAAAGCAAGAACAAAAAAGAGGAGAGGGTTCGGGTGAGAGAAAGAGAGGAGAAAAAAAATAATTCTTGGAGCTTAATCCTTGGTTCAAAAATTCATTTCTTGTGGGATTATTACCAAGTGCAAGGTTCTCTACAAGATGGTATAATTATATTGGCAAGAAAGTGACTTTTGTAGCAAGTAAAGAACTTGGGAGAAAGGTAAGGATTTTATGCTTTTGTTGTGATATGGAAGGTATATGTATGTTGTAGTGTGTGGAAATGAATAAAAAACATGAAAATCTTGTGTGTTGAGGTGGTATGCATGTTGGCCGAAAGTGTGCATGTATTGTATGTTCATGAAGATTTGAATTTTTGTTGAAATCTAGTGTAGTTATGATAGAAATTGTATTAGAAATGAAAGTGGAATGAATTAGTGAAAGTTGGAAAATATAGCATGTGGCCATGTGATGCTATGGTGATGATGGAATGTGAATTAAATTCCGTTAGTATGTTAATTGTGTTATTGTGAAATGAATGGAAGGATAATGGTTCTTGTTGTCATGGAAAACTTGTTGTTAAGTTGTTGTAAGAAATTATGCAAATTTATTGTAACTTATGTAAATATGGAAAGAAAAGTAGTAAGAGGTAAATTATGATTGTCATTGATGAAGTTGGAAGATAGAAATATGTCATGAACATATATGCTAAAGATTGGAAGTTGTGGGTAAAATATGACTTTGGTAGTAAGCTTGTATATTGTGTATACCTTATGTATATTTGGTGAAAACAATAGGATGTGCCTCCGAATTATGTTGTAATGATCTTGATGAGTGACGAATATGAAAATGGTAAGATGGGTTTGGAAGTGTAAGGTCGGAATGAAAGATGTTATGTTATGCCATATTATGTGTTTTGTAATGCTTGTTGTTGTTATTGATGTTGTTGTTGGGTTGTTGTGTTGATATATTAATCCGAGCTAAGTCTCGGGGATGTCACATATATAGGGGAAATGCTGCCGAAATTTCGGTAGGCAATTATGTGATTGAGTATGGAATCTTAAAGGCTTGAATTGACAATTGGTAAACTTGACCATTTGTAGATTCTGGACGAAATTGGAAGTGAAGCTAAGCGAGTATAAGGCGCAATTGAGGTATGTAAAGCCTACCCCTTCATTCTTAGGCATGTTCTGAACATAATAGGCTCGGCCGCGAGCCTTAAATACGACTCCGTTCCTCGGAATTCGAGATGGAAATCCGCTCCAATTCCTTCAGTAAGATTGAATCCATTTTCTTATAACTTGTCTTCAAAGTGAGCCTTAAGTATGCAACCTTCCTAAACGGAGTCGGAATACTTCCAAATCATTATGGACGACCTCATAAGATCTACTATCTGTAATTTACGTACGCCTCCTCGGGTTGGTCCGAGGTGGGCCCACAAGGCCCCGACACTTTTTGTATGACCTAAATTGCCCTATTTCTGTCCGTTTCTCACAGGCAACATCTGGACTATTATTCTGATCATGCTATGACTATTTTTTATATAAATTTTACAAAATGGCTTTGACATCTGAAAATCTGATTCTGGTAATAATCCGTCGTGCCTTCCCAAGCAGGATATAGGCGCATATTATGAACGCTATCCGAATACTCTGATTTGACTCGCCATTTGGCCTACTTCAGTTTGATTGAGTCGGTATAACGATCTATATGTATGTGGTTTCTCATTAATCTGTTCGTGGATGTCTTAAAGCTTCCTTTCACCGGATCCCGGGCCGGTTTATATCGTGCGGATGGGCCGCCGAGTCCCTTGTCGGGGGCCGGGTCCCATGTATGAATTCCGAAGTATGATGTGTCCAGTTCCGGGGTACTGTGGTATATGTCCGTCCCCGGCTACCGTGAATATGTTACGAAGTATGATGTGTCCGGTTTCCCGGCGTGTGATCTTTCCCCGGGGTTACCGTGGTTATGATGTGATGTGTTATGTGACGGAGATGTTCGAAGATATGAAATCTTCTGAAATATGATATGTTGTGGCGCCAAAGACAGGAGTGGCGACCACGTTCCTGTGCCCTGTTCTGATTCTGTCTGTCCGTATGGATTGTGATTCTGCCCGTCCGTCTGGACCATGATCCTGTCCGTCCGTTTGATTTATGGTTCTGTCCGCTATATTTATGTGCTTCCGGTTCAGACTATGATTATGCTTGTTATGTTTCTGCTTTACATACTCGGTACATTTTTCGTACTGACCCCCGGTTCTTCGGGGGCTGCGTTACATGCCCGCAGGTACAGACGCACCTGAAGATACGCCGCCAGTCTATGGCTCAGATTCTGCTATTTTGAAGAGCTCCTTTGTTCCGGAGCGTGTACTTTTGGTATATATCTTCTGTCTTCTGTATATTCTGTATGTATGGCAACTCCGGGTACGGCGGGGCCCTGTCCCGTCATATGACTCTGTATGTCTGTTAGAGGCCTGTAGATATGTTTGTGGGTTAGGGTCTTTCTGTACGGATGTGTGTATATGTTGTGTTTGGGGCGACCCCATTCGCCGCGGCGGCCGGTCCGCATATGTTTATATATTGCTTTGTTGGCCGGTGTGGCCTTTGTTGGTATTTTCTGTGCGCAGGGTTATTTTGGATAGTATGTAAAACAAAGGAAACTCTGCCAAAATTTTTCTGGAAATTATCTAAATTTAAAATATAGCCTTGACGGCTTCTGCTTTATACTTGAATGCGTTTGATAACAGTTGAGATAGCGTTGGATAGATGTGTTTGGGTGCCCAGATCGGGTACTAGTCACGGCCTACGGGGTTGGGTCGTGACAGGTAACTTGGCTGAAAAAAGAGTGGGACTGTCAGATATCTTAGAGAGTGAGGTGAAAATTGTGGCTGGGTGTATTGATGCCCTGCAGGTTGCCAGGAACAATGAAAAGGTTAATGGGGAAAGGAAGTAAAATAGGAAATGTGCAAGAGGGACTTGGTCTCTAAACTCCAGGAGCATTTGAATCATTCATTCGTCGGACCACTCCTACCTCAATTGAAATTCCAAACCCCTCTAGGGTGATAAAAGATAGTATCCATGTGGTTGTGCTCTTAAAAGAACCTTCCTCTGAGAAGGCAAGTGAGTCTACCAACTCGGTTCTTGAAATAGATTCTGATGAAGATGTACGGAGTGAACAAGCAGTCAAAGAGGAGAGCATGGGGTCGACCTCCTAAAAGGTAAAGGAAGCAAAGCAAGAGAGTAACCCTGTCCCTCTAAGAAGAAGAGAAAGATACAGGACTTGAATGATGAAAAGTAAGTCTCTCTGAGGAATCAAAAGGTGTTGTTTGGCAGAGTATTTGACCCAGACATCTCTGAAAAACATGGCATGAAAGAGCTTCTAAATATTGTCGAATTTCAGAAGTGGGAACATCTGCTTATTGCTCCTGCTCCTAGTGTCTTTGAACAAGAAGTAGCTAAGCTTCATGATAAACCTGATTTATACTGAGAACTCTACCTTGGATCTGACAAATCATTCAGAGGAATTTGAGATCACTGAGACAAATCTTGGAGAAATTCTGACAGTCCCAACCAGTGGATTGAAAACTGTGAAAAGAAAAGCCTCGCAAGCTTTCAGAAATTCGACTGCCAAGAAGGGTCCTGCGTCCTCTGAAAGATTCCATAAGAAACAGCTAAATCTGCAATATCAACTTATGTTTTAATTTGTTAACTAAGTGTTTCTTCCTAGAGCTTAAGGGAGATGCACGACTTCGAATTCAGACCTGGCTGTAAATATCAAAGACAGCAAGCATGGGCTTCCTTATGGTCTCTTCTTGACTAAGGTGTTTGAGCATTTCACTGTCAAGACTGGAAAGGCTACTGGGGAAACAAGGAAGCAGATGATCACTCTAGGGATCTTGGAAGAATGCGAATGCATACCCAAAAAGGAAGGTATGGGGAGCCGCTATGTTATCTCTAACCTAATCAAAACACAGCAGCAAGCAACTATTGAAATCAGCAGGCTTGAAGCTGAAAATGATAGTCTGAGAGCTGAATTGGTTGGATAGACACACGAACCTGGTCCCAGCAGTGAGCTTGTCCGTGCAAATGCTGAGCTCCAAGCTGAAAATTCTCGCTTAAAGGAAAAGCCTCGCAAGCTTTCAGAAATTCGACTGCCAAGAAGGGTCCTGCGTCCTCTGAAAGATTCCATAAGAAACAGCTAAATCTGCAATATCAACTTATGTTTTAATTTGTTAACTAAGTGTTTCTTCCTAGAGCTTAAGGGAGATGCACGACTTCGAATTCAGACCTGGCTGTAAATATCAAAGACAGCAAGCATGGGCTTCCTTATGGTCTCTTCTTGACTAAGGTGTTTGAGCATTTCACTGTCAAGACTGGAAAGGCTACTGGGGAAACAAGGAAGCAGATGATCACTCTAGGGATCTTGGAAGAATGCGAATGCATACCCAAAAAGGAAGGTATGGGGAGCCGCTATGTTATCTCTAACCTAATCAAAACACAGCAGCAAGCAACTATTGAAATCAGCAGGCTTGAAGCTGAAAATGATAGTCTGAGAGCTGAATTGGTTGGATAGACACACGAACCTGGTCCCAGCAGTGAGCTTGTCCGTGCAAATGCTGAGCTCCAAGCTGAAAATTCTCGCTTAAAGGAAAAAGAGGATGAGCTTGGTGATCAGTTGATCGGGAATCAATGAGTTGCTGGTAAACAGATAAATAACATTCTAAAGGCCTTTGCTCGTGCTCTCTAGCTCTTCTCGCTATTATGTCCTCCATATTTCAGTCTGTTAAGCCCTAAAGTCCCCTCTGGCTACCTCCAGTCCTCTCTGCCTCTGACATGGTGTTTTAGCTTTTTAATTATCATGTTTGTATTATCTAGACTACCGCTTTGGATACTTACTTCATCCAGCTTTGGATGTCTATGTTTATCTTTTTGATGATGTCAAAAGAGAGAAGACATACTGAATTAAAAGGGAAGACAATGTTGTATGATGTTGAATTAAGGGGACAGACAATACTGAACTAATGGGGAAGAAGAATACTGAACTAAGGGAACTAAGGGGGAAGCTTGATATGTGCTATAATCGAAGAACTCGTTAGCGGGTGACCTGTTCTTCTGGTTCACACAGAAGTTGTATTTTGTTGCTAACATGTCACAGGTGCCTTGAAAATGATAGTCTGTTTCGAAGGAGGAACAAGTGGAAATCTGGTTCTCAGGGGAACATTGTCTATGAGTTTTTCATCATCAAAAAGGGATAAATTGATAGTTCCAAGTGCATTCGTGTTTTGATGATTGTCAAACTATTTCAGCACCAACTAGAGACCTGGTCTATGATCTGCTCTCTGTGCACCTTGCACTATCGGCATAGACAGCTGTAAAGCTTTGCCACTCACTACACACAAGTACAGCAGTGAGTTGGCCCATGTTTTAGGTCAAAATTGAAGAGTGGTTTCTTTTCACCCCCAATGCTCCTACTATATATACAACATGATGGCAACATATTTAGTAGACTTGAAAACCTAATCTAAGTTGTGCAAACCTGCCGACACAAGTTCTTAAGATCTCTCAAGAACAAAGTCACCTACAAGTCGAAGAACCTAATCTAGGCACAAGATTTAGTCTAAGTTCTTTATACTGTTGTGAGTCTTTGTTCGTCTGTGCTTAAATTGTAAACCTACTCTTCTCTTTAAAGGAAGCTGTTTGTAGGTAGATCAAAAGTCTCAAAGGGTGCTTGTTGGAAGTGTGTTTCCTTAAGCTGTTGAGTGGTACGTTAGGCTAGGATTAGTCTAAGTGTATTAGTATCCTTAGCTAGAGTTAGCTAAGTGGAGTTGCTTGCAATCGGAGTATTGCAATGGTTGAGGGACAATGGGAGTTAGTTCCTAGGTTAAATAAGCGTTATTGTAAGGGTGAGGGATTATGGGAGTTAGTTCCTAGCTTACGATAGAGTTGTAACCTGAAGTTGCTCGGTGTAGTGGAGTTGAAATTCTACTGGAGTAGGTTGTGGCTTTTAATCCCTTGAGCAAGGAGTTTTCCATGGTAATATCTTGCCTTCTGTACTTAATGTGTTGCATAAGGGAACTAGTACTCAATCAGGTCCCTCATATATTGTGTTTGGTGGACACATAGCCTGCAACAATAACTTTTCCATAACATCATCATTTTAGTGGCATAAAAAAGTCCTTAAAGTTCTCAAAATTTACCAAAATGTGTGAAGATTCACAACGCTATTAAAATTTCAATTAGGGATAAAAAGAGTAAAAAAATATTCACGTGAGGACTACAAAAAATAGGTATTCTCCCTTATATATACTAGTAAAGTAATGAAAAGTAGACAATAAAAATAAAAAGTAAATTTGACCTAAAAAATAAATTTGGGACCTAGAAGTAATTAATTAAAAAAATTGACATTAAATTGTAAACTATTGTGAGGACTACAAATTCTCCTTGGTTTTCCCTTTAAATATACTAGTTATCAGAGGCCCGAGATTAACTCAAGATATAAAAGTAGTCATATTTCAATTAGAAAAGTATAATTTATTACATATTTTCTTACAACATAATTAACAATTCAGTGGTACATTAAATATGTATTGTTGATAATTCTTCATATTTATTAATGTTCTTTAGTCAACTAATTAGATAATTTTTAAACAAAAAATTAATTGAGGAAGGAAGTTTAGCAAAAAAAAATCATCAAATGCCAAAGGGACACAAGCGACTCAACATTATGTAATGTAACACAATTTAAATTATGTAAAATAATACAACTCCGTGAAAATCATAAATTAAAAAATAGTGACGTTTTTATGAATTTGTGCGCATATAAATTTTGTATATATAGATAGAAATAAAAAATTTTGTATTATTAATTTTAATTTCACTTATAATATTTCATATAACAAGAGTTTATGCTAGCTAAATGTGGTGATTTAAGCTTATTTTTAGACAAAATTAAGGGGAAAATTAAATTCATTAAATGAATGTCAAGAATCAATTTAGTTCTTCATATATAGTTTATACTTAAAACTATTTCTTCTAAGCTAATTTTACAATTTATAGTACTTTTTGTATTTTTAATATCTAAATTTAAATTAAAATATCAAGTTCATCTAATTCAATATAGCTTCATAGTTTAGTCAAATACTCTGGCAATAATAGAAAGTCTCACATAAATTAAAACCGGGGCAAGAGTGCTTAGTAAGATCTAATAAATGCTCCGATTGAAAACGTTAATATGGCTCCATAATTGCCTCAAAATTTACTACATAATATGTATGATAACAAATAATGTAAAGGGCAATTTAATAATCCTTTCTGTCCATATTATATGGTGTTTTTTAGCTTGTGCTTGGAAGTAAGGGGCGTTTTACTAAATTACCTTAGTTAAATAGTACCAACTAATATGATTTTTTGGTTATATAAAAATTCACTTATCTAATAAAAGGAAATTTAGTAAAAAAAAAAAAAAAAAACTATTAATACCTTCTCAATTTATATAAAAAATTATTTGAATTAAATATAAAAGCTAAAATATCATATAATATGAACCGAAGGAAGTAAAGAGCAAGAAAAAATTCACAAAAGTTATTACAATTCAATATACACCAATTACATAAGCCCACATAAAAATTTACTTAAGATAAAGAATGAGTCCAAAGAATGAGATTAGGCAAAAGACAAAACAAAGTCACATGTAGCAACACCATAGGATTAAAAAATTTGTGAGGACTACAAAATCACGTCCTTCCCTCTTAATATATAGTAGTAAAGTAAAGTAATACACCAATTACATAAGCCCATGAGATTAGTCAAAAGATAAAACAAAGTCACATGTAACAACACCGTTGAATTAAATTTTTTGTGAGGACCACAAAAGCACCCCATTCCTTCTTATATACAGTAGCAATATATATATACACCCACCTATTATATATTGTGGCAATGTGTATGATCATTCTAATAACATTCGACTATATACAGTCAGACCTCTTTATAACAAGTCATTTTCTATAGTTCATATTAACATTTACTTTAACAGTCAAGTTTACTTTGAAATTGATTTTCCATATTATGTTATATTATATGTTTTCTATAATAGTATTTTACTATAGCAACCAAAAAATATCCATACAAACGACATCGTTATTTTACTGTATCGAAAATTAGAAATCAAGTTAAAAATAATGGATCCATCCGCTAGGCTCTAGCACTGGCATTTAGTCCACAATTTGAGTTTATACATGGAAATGTGATCATCAGACATAATATGATTGTTTAGTTTCAAATGAAAAATGCTGAAATTATTAGTTTTACAACTTGAAGAAAAATAGTAAAAGGAAATAGTAAGTTGTGAATTAATATACAAGGAGACATTGTTCCCTTTTGCATTACATAACAACCCAACAAAATTTACAATAAAGGATAACTTTAGTTTTTATAGTTTTATAAATTTTAGCTAGTATACAGTGTGTAATTATTTTTAATTACAATACAGTGTGTATAATTACTGGTTATACATTATATACTAGTTATAAACTTATTATATACATATTATACTCTGGCGATACTACAAACTATTATGGTTAGAAGGGTGGCGGCTGACTAAAAATATTAGAATTCTTTCTTTTTTTCCCTTTTCCATAGAGGACGTGACTGTCATTTAATTAAGAAATTGAATATTTCATAGTAGATCTGCCTAATCATCCAATGTATATATGGTTTACAGCTACTGACAGACTTCAAACGCAATTATTGGTCCCAAATTATTGTACTCAAATGTTCATTGATCATGTTTGCAACAAATTTAATATGCGGAAATAAATTACAACCACAAACGAAATATGAAGAAACAGAGATTCTATTGTTGAATATTGCGGATACAAGATCTGTTTACTCCCTTGATTCTTCCGTAATTCGAGGGTCGTTAATAGCGTATTTCTCAAACGTAGGATGATTTGTATTTGGATGTGTGTGGACTTTCTTGGATGTATTTGATCTCCATAAAAGGATATTGTGGATCTTCTTGAAGTATTTGGTTGTCAAGAAATATCCGGCCACATAGTGACCTCTTTTTGAATACCCATGAGTTTATGGGATATTTGAGATGTCTTTTCAAGTGAATATGTGTCCTTTATGTAGGCTTAATCTAGAGTTAGGATAGAGTAGTCTTCAAAAAATCCTAACACATATTGGGCTCAACTTGTAGAGTCAGACAAAATTTCGATGTCTACAGATCACTTACAATATTCGTAATCGTATGTTTATATACGTGATGTGCCACAAGCCTAACCCTATCAAAGATTGCATCAATATTGGATTACACAATATAATATTTCCCCCAGCTCTCTCCACCTAAGTATTACATGCTCTGGCAATAAGAGTTGTGATGGAATAGATAGGATCTCTTCATCCTTTACCTGAGTACAATTTCTATCACGGGTTCAAATTAAAAATATCGTTTAACACCTTTAAATTCTAAATCCTATTGTTTTCGTCTAGCATTCAAAGGACTTCTAAAGAACCCAAAACACATATAGGGTTTTTGAGAATGACATTCAAAGTAATTTCTCTACTTCCTACTACTAAAGTTAAAAAATTTATTACGTATAGTGATGTTTGGATGGTAAGAACGCTAATGTTTAGGGGTGGAAGTGAGATGAACTATAAATGGTCAAAAAGAGATCTCAACTGAGAAATTGAGTTGAATAAGTAGTAGAGTTAATGATTTTAACCATTTATTGTAGATTTCGAAGTGATTGAGTATACGAGTTTGTTGATAGCGGACCTTGACAGTTAATTTGAGATAAGTTGAGGTTACTTCCCTAAGTTGAGGCCTGATAAAAATTGTCTGATTTTCTTGAGTGTAAATCCTTAGCCTATCTGTTTGAAAAGATTGTAGATGTTTAAATGCTTTAAATTCAGCCAATAGTTCATGATACATATCATATTACAGAAAGTGAATAGCTTTGCACGATAACTCAGTTAACTCGAGCTAGTCTTATACTTATTTTTAGTCAATCGGAGAATGCCCGAAGCTTCATGTAATCAAATTTCAGCTAGAGGCTTATGACTTAATAAAGACGTTTTGAAGTTAAGTTCCTTATTTAGTTTGCCTTGCAATATTTAATTAAGATGTTGTTGGTTTCATTTCAATTATTGAGTACAGTTCAGACCTTCAGCTAGCTAATTGTGCATGATTTACTCAAAGGGTAATAAGGATGAGTGTCAACCACGTCCAACCCCAGTATGGGGACATGGCATATTCCTATAAAAATAAAATTAATCAAATTTTGGTGCCATTTTTCCACTAACTTAATTAAATTCCATCAAAATCCTTGTCGAAGATGGTCCACAGATAACAATGTCTAGGAATGGCATGAGTTTCACTGCAGCATCTTCAAAAGAAGCAGTACATATTAGGTGTTGGTCTTAAAGTGATTGAAAGGAAATAATTGTTTGTTGATGTTCATGTCTCTTTTTACGTTTTATATCCTAACTTCATCACGTGAAGTCACAAGGGTAGTTAGCCATATATTTTGGAACTTCGGACCATGACATCTCTTAAGTCATTTTCATGCATGGTTGTCTTCAAGTATACGTACTACATGCATGCATAATCAGGCAGGCAAAGCTAGGAGTGTAAGAAAGTTTATATGATATTACTGAAAATGAGAAATGACTTAGTTATCGTTCTAACTTGATGCAAATTAGCTTGTGAATCATTATCTTCCTCCAAAAGCAAAGTGAACGAACATTCCTATATTAAAAATAAGGAGAAGGACCAAAAATGTCCTCCACGTTATTTTTGAGTCATATTTAATAGGTCATGGGCAGAGGCGGATTTAAGATTTGAAGGTGGTGGGTGCCACAATTTTCTTCAATGTATATTTTTTTAGGAACGTGTATTTGGGTCGGGTCCATCTCTTTTTAGTTTATTCGGGTCAACTTAATAGGCTTTTTTTTTTAATTTGCAAATATGAAAATTACATCTCAAAAATCAAGAAACGAACATAATTAGCATCTTAAACAAGGAATCATACTCATTAAAACCCATTAACAACATAAGTAAAATCCATATTTTTCACCAAGGGACTTGCATCTCTTATGTATGTTAAAAACTGAATTTGCACAAGTAAAATAACATCTTCAATAAGGGAACTACACCAATCAAAATGAGAAAAATAAAAAATAAAAACTATTCAATAGGTAAATACACACCATAAGTAAACGTAGAATTAGATAAACTACAAGTTCTAAAAAATAAATCATAAATTTCATGTTTTTTCTAAGCAGTGCTTACGAAATTTCCATCACAATTTAAGTAGTGAAGTGATTTAAATTGAATTTAACAACTATAGAATAGCATAAATTTTTATAATACACTCCCTCCGTCCATTTTTATTTGTCCATTATACTAAAAATATATGTCCACTTTCACTTGTAAGTTATATAGTTTGAAAAACCAAGACATAATTTACCACTTTATACCTATTTTATCCTTATTATTAAGTACTACAATTCATTTCTCATTTTATTTATTGCTTATTAAGAGTGTCCCAAGTCAAATATAGACAAGGAAACATGGACGGAGGGAGTAACAAACAAAAGAAATTATAAATTAAAAAAAATGAATTTTGATCTCAATCCAAAATTCCCATTGAGACCCAAGTTTTTCGATTTAAATACTCACAGATTTGAGATTAAGAGAAATGCTTAATTTAATGGATTTTGGAATTTCTATTTGTGTGTTCTCACTAGAGATCAGCGATAAAATAATAAAAAAGAGGAAAGGCAATATAAATAATAAAAAGATAAATAGAAAATTGGGAGGGCCGAAAAGGGAATTACTGGTACAAAGGAAGTAAGAAGCGCA
The DNA here is from genome assembly GCF_019175385.1 of Lycium barbarum. NCBI lineage: Eukaryota > Viridiplantae > Streptophyta > Magnoliopsida > Solanales > Solanaceae > Lycium > Lycium barbarum. Next base: position 19,847,725 of record NC_083346.1, on the reverse strand, counting down.
AAGAAAAACGGGAGTCGAAAAATGTTCAAGATAGATTCAAACTTGTGTCTACCAGCTGGGGCACCTTTGTCTAATTTACGACTGGGGTTAGCAGGATCAAATATTCAACCTAATTTAAGCAAATTACAACATAAGTATATAAAAAAAATATTAATCGAGGGGGTGTCATGCCACCCCCACCCTAAAAGGGTGGATCCGCCCCTGGTCATGGGCCTTTTTTACCCTTTTTCGTTAAAATAGGGAAAAGGGTCAAAAATATCCCTCTACTTTGGGAAAAGGTTAAAAATATCCGTCATTACAAATTTGGGTCAAAAATACTCCTTCCGTCATTAAAGTTTTCAAATATACCCCTGTCTTAAAGGAAATCCCCAAAATAACTAGATTACATTTTTAAACCCGCTTCATTTAAACCCGACCCAACTGAATAAAAAATCCAATATATGGGTCACCCGCTCCTATGCCTAGTGGCTCCAAATGTAGGACTTGGGAACAAGTTGGTCACATATGGGTTTTTTATGTAGTTGGGTCATGTTTAAAAATGAAATCGGGTTATTTTGGGGGATTTGGGGATTTCCGTTAAGATAGGAGTATATTTGAAAACTTTAATGACAGGAGGGTATGTTTTACCCAAATTTGTAACGGATAATATTTTTAGCCCTTTTCCAAAGTAGAGGGGCACTCTTGACCCTTTTCCCTTAAATATATGACCTAATAGGTTTCATACCCTTCTTAACTGGCCTTAGACCCTAAAATTTATGAGAACTAAGTGATGCTACAAAAAATTCTGATTAACACTGTATCCTTTTATTTAACAAGAAATTGATGCTCGTAGAAACTAATTTCTGATTAATATCTTTCTATTTAATGAACAGTTGATGCTCGTAGAAGTTAGAGATAAGTGTAAAAAGGCGAACCAAGACCTTAGAGTCTTAGACTGTGGAAATAAAAATTAAAACAACTAATTGATTATCGAGTCAGCTAACAACAGATTATTTTTCCTCGCCAAAATAGTTCTTTTGAGCAAATTAAAAAGGACTTTTTACATAAAAAGCCGTCCGGATTTCCTGTTTAATTTTCCTCGTCAGTATACATAGATTATAAAATATACATTGATTGTACAATGTTATACACATATTATATAGATTATACATTGATTGTACAATGTTATAAACATATTATACTTGAAATTTACATATATTAATACATTCGCCGGCTATTTTAATTTAAGCAGTCGGGTGGGCACTATGTAGGTTAATTCTTCAATGAGAACGAATCAAGAGATTTGCACCCATTATTTACATCAAATTAATCAATGAATATATCACACATGTTATGACATATAATAATACGTGTTATTAAATCAATTTATTACCCAATCGTATTAAATTAACATGATTCAGTTTAAACGCAAATACTAGAAAATTGTTGCCTTTGGATGTGTGACCTTGACATGGATTTGATTCACATCTAATTCCTTAGTGTCTATGTCTCCGTTGATCGAAAAGGAGAGATGTAACATGTGTTTATTATTAGCTTAACATCTCACATACTGATAGGGTTAAAAATTAATAATTGTGGAAAGGAAATTTCGTACCATTTTCCAATTTAAATATATGTATCTTAGAATGTCACCTTAGCAGGGAACAAACTATTTTGATTTTCAAGCCCTCGAAGAAAAATTTTGCACATCAACTGGTTGTTTGCCACGTGAAATTCTATACACTTCCTTTTCAATTGCCTTATCTCAAAATAAGAGAGGGTCCCTTTTGTCCAATTGTATAATCTTTCCTCGTTTATTGTTTCTTTTCGTGGTGAATGATTTTTTAATGACAACTTACGATTTGAATAGCATAAATTGACCCTATAACTATATTCTTGTGTTTTATTACAGACGTCGACTGTTATTTTTTATAGTGGTGGATTCAAAATTTTAACTCAGGAGGTTCGAAAAAATAACAAAAAGCTAAACATAAAAAATAATGTCAACGCTAGAAATCAAACCTTGGATGTTGGACAGAATTTTGAACATCCTAGACCACTTGAGCTAACCTTTTCAATTTGTTTAGGGTGTTCAAAATTTATATATGTACACAAACGCAAAAAATCTACCCTATATGTAAAGCGTAATTTTTTGCCGAGGGTGTACGGATGTGCCGCACCCCTAAATCCCCCTTTAATATACCCACACACACAATATATTTAGGTAAGTTACAGTTTTAGCTAGGTGGCTTAAAATATTTACTCGTTTAGCCGTAATCCTTTCTAACCGGCATAAGTGTACGCTCAATGTATATCGAGTGCATACCGAGTGTATAAAAATTATATAAAACTTATATATGTACACAAACGCAAAAAATCTACCCTATATGTAAAGCGTAATTTTTTGCCGAGGGTGTACGGGTGTGCCGCACCCCTAAATCCCCCTTTAATATACCCACACGCACAATATATTTAGGTAAGTTACAGTTTTAGCTAGGTGGCTTAAAATATTTACTCGTTTAGCCGTAATCCTTTCTAACCGGCATAAGTGTACGCTCAATGTATATCGAGTGTATACCGAGTGTATAAAAATTATATAAAACTTATATATGTACACAAACGCAAAAAATCTACCCTATATGTAAAGCGTAATTTTTTGCCGAGGGTGTACGGGTGTGCCGCACCCCTAAATCCCCCTTTAATATACCCACACACACAATATATTTAGGTAAGTTACAGTTTTAGCTAGGTGGCTTAAAATATTTACTCGTTTAGCCGTAATCCTTTCTAACCGGCATAAGTGTACGCTCAATGTATATCGAGTGTATACCGAGTGTATAAAAATTATATAATCAATGTATAATGTTTACGTCCATTAATAATACACTTGCTAAATTTTGTATAAAAAATGGTTATTTTTCATATGGACCACTTTAGACTGATGTGTAATGTAAAAATCTCAAGTATTATCTATCGAGTTTCGAATCATTCGCCGCTGACTCTCAAACATTTTTCAATTATAAAAAATAAAAATAAAAAAGTCGTGCAAACAGAAGACAAAGCATATGATTGGTACTCAACAATTGTTTTTTTACCTCATTAGTCATTTGACTAAGAGACTTGTACACAAAAAGTGGAAGCATTAATGCCATATACATGCAAATTACGATTAATTTCTCATGCAAAATGCTGATATTGACTCTATATATTGTCACCCCCTTAAGGGCCCTCATGCTATATTATCCAAGTACAAAATTTTGCAACATGATTTGACATCTCTAAATTGATTGCCCAGTTTTTCCATTCTATGTTGGCTGTCTATAAATAAGGAATTTGTATAAACTAACCCGCAAAACACACAAATTTATTATCTATTCAAAGTTTCATAAAAAAATTAGGAGGTCAAAAAATGGCTGTTGTTTACCAAAAAACGCATTGGTTCTTGGCCATCTCCTTCTTGTTCTGCTTCTTCTTGATCACTTGTCAAGGTAATTAATTAGAGAGTTTCTTTTTCTTTATTTCTTTCTAATAATTATCTCTCATTGGATGAATAAATCATCCATTTTCGAGAGAATATGACCTTTTTTCTTTTTAATGACCTTATTGTTGATCACATTTTTGGTTTCATGTTCTATTTTGCAGCAAGAAATTTGCGAGTGGACCGTTATGAAGCTCAAAAGAGTGACCAACAACAAGTTGTTGTAAGGAATAAAGAGCAATCAAAGTATGAAGACTCAGTAGCAATAGACTTAGATTATACTCCTGCTAGAAAGAAACCTCCTATTCATAATTAAGAAAATTTATACAAACTTGGAGGTTTTATCCCATGGGGAATCCAAAATTTGGAGTCAGCCATCAGTGAGTTCTACTTTTTATACAAGTGTTGTTTTTGTAAACACATATAGCCCGAGTTAGACGCAGTAAATTCTATCAAACTCGTTGTGTCTGGTCTAGATCCTGAATGTCATAAGTTTTATCATGTACTACTTTTGTTTCCAAAATATACTTTGTAACTTGGAGGTAAGAAAAACTAATAATTAAAAAGAATTGGGAGAGTATAATCATAGAGGGTATTTAAGGAGATATATGGGAGAAGGATTTTTGAGAAATTTGAATATATCGAATTAATGTTGATGAGACTTGTATACATATACACCTTTATGAAGATATATAAAGCTTCAAATGATAATTCTGAGAGATATTTTATTTTTTAGTTGATAGTTTCACGAATTCCAATTTATACAATAGCTCTAGCTTGGTTATCTATATTTCGGACAATGGCAGCATTTTATTTGAGTATTTCACATGTATTTCTTATTTTGTCCCTTTTGGTTTCTGCTGTTAACTTTTTCCTTAATATTTCTCTTTCCAATTTTAATGGTTGGTTTGAGAGAAAATAAGAGATATACATTAACCTTTCCCTATTTTCAGTCCCGAAATGCATATGAATTTTTTGGTGTGGCTTGATGGAAAACATTTATTGATCTCAATATTTTCTTTGTTGACAAATGTAGTTAATTTCGTAATCTGCTAATGACTTCAAGCTGATTAGTTTCATTCCTTAATAGAAATAACAAAAAAGGACGACATTCAAAAGAAAATCCGAAACTTTATTAGCTTCGAAACTTTATTAGCTTCAATTCGGACAAGGACCAAATCATCAAAAATGTAAGTTTGAGGGGCCTAAGTAAATAAAAAAGAAAATTGAAGGGGTTGACAACTACGTTATAACAATTCAAAAGGTCACAACGCCCTTTCGACACACATTTTTAAGAAGAAAATATCAAAATATAACCAATATTACATTAATTAATGTGCACAATCTCAAACAAGTTAGAGTCGACTCTATGAATTTCCACTGTCCATGTCACTCCATTTAAGCTCTTCAGTCCGATACTATGAACATTTCACAAATATGAAAATCAAATTCTAAAACTACAAATTCGCTTTATTATCTACTGGCATATTAATCTTTGACAAAATAATATTATCACTAAAACAAAAAAGAAAATTGCCATACGCCTGAAACGATAAAACATTAAAAAAACAACATAAAGTAAACTGAAATCTGATTAAATTCAATTGGTTTGCCAAAGCCAGCAAAACATTTCACCAGGCAAAACACAAAATGCCCATAACAAAAGACTTAAGACTTGTGAGTTGCTACCACAAATTATTCAAGTTATACTACAAACAGCTATAACTCAACAAAAATTTAACAATCAGAAACTTTCTCATAGAACAGTAAGGTTGCTTCAGCATCAAGAACATCTTTCTCAGAAACACTGTGCACGTCGGTGTCTGAGATGCAAAACCACTGATCAACAGCTGATCCCAGTAGTCCTGCAGGATCGTCTTCACTAATTTTGGCAGTCACTCGTCTGTAAACAGTGTAATGCCCACTACCAACTATTCCAAAGTGCTGCACCACAGAGGCTAGTCGGTACTTGTGACTTTTGAAAGGTGGTATTGGGGAAGCTCCACCCTGCAATACAAAGGATAGAGGAAGAACATCACGTGAAATTAAAATTACGCGGATAAACTAACCTGGACAAACATGAACTCGCAAAGGTTATAGCAGGTTATCTGGGTCGATCATGAAGCTAAAGTCTTGATAGCACAAAGTAGTAATTTAATCCAAAAGCTCATTCCTAGAGAGAATAATATTGAGGGGTCGTTTGGTTGCTGGTTAAAGGGCTATTCATGCATTAAAACCAGCATAACGAGTACCCATGTTTGGTAGCATTTTAGTTTCTATGTATAAAATTTAATACACCAAGTACGGTGTTTGGTTACCAGCTTACAATTTCGCATAGGAGGCAATCTATGTATTATTTGATGCAGGGTAGAAGGTGGAATAACTAATACATGAATAACTAAACTCTGCAATAATTAATACCTGCATAACTCTAACAAACAACCAAACGACCCCACGGATAATATGTAGATGTTAAAAGGATAGCAAAATTCCTCTTCAACAACCCTAAATGATGTATGGAAGCATGGTGTAGAAAAAAGAGATTAAGCGTAAATGAAATTAACAATAGTCAACTAAAAATACAGCACAACATGGGCCACATTGTCTTCCCTGCTCCAACATAGTCTCCATCTGTTCTCATGAGGTATGTACTATAAGCAGACATCACGGTATTCTGTTTGATCCTTAGAATGTGACCTTGTTGGTTCAATGAAGGAAAATGAACCACGGGAATGGATGAGAATAAAAAGAAGTCTGAACACAGTAGGGCATAACATGGAAAATCTTCCCCGCTAAATTAGTCTCCATCTGTTCATAAGAAGTTAAACACAGTGCAATAAGTGGTCATATATCTTCTACTGGTTTCCTTGACAAAAGCTTTACATGCCTAATTGTGAAGCAAGATATTCACAACCCTTTTGTTCAATGACAAGGATGCACTCTACTCTAATTTTCGACTTCTAGAGAATCATTCTAGAAGCATGGTACTCCAAGCCGCGTGGCACATATCCGTTATAACTGACTGCTTCCAATTTCACAAACTTCACCTAAATGATTTTGTCCAATGGTTGAATTTAACAAACAAAAAGACTTTGAATAAACCATCTGGCTATCAAAAATTGACATTGAATTTTGACTGCCAAAAGAAGTCAAAATAATGGAAAATAGAAGTTCAGGGGTTCCAACGAGCAAGTCTAATCAAACAGTAATTATTAGGGAGAGATTTAACCTGTTTGGTTCCACGAAAGTGAATTGCTTTAAATAGGCCGCTACAAGGTAGAAATAATGCCGATGTCTAACGAGCCAACTGAAATCCCTTTTTTTCTCTTGCAGTACTTGCATTAAAGTGTTCCTTTAAGTGCCCCAACTTTCTAGATGAACAACTTAAATAATTTCTATCATCTAAGAGTTGCTAAAGTGGGAAATCGGGATCAATTGCCGGTTTAAAGACCTCTAGATCTCAGATCTAGACTGTAATTAGAACTTGATACGCATGCATCTGCCATTTCAACAAACATGGAAACTACTGTAATATTATACATAAAGGCATGCACGATTTAAGTCGCTTTAGCATCATAAGCCATAGATGCAAACATATTTTAAGAGTAACAACACCATCCAACTTAAACTAACTAGTACTATATATATTTCCCTAATGTTTCTACGACAGCACATTGAAAGGTCTGGCCATCGTTGCAGCTTGCAGATGGATATAAGATACATTCGACTAGTCTTTCACAGCAATGCTTAATTTCAAGAGAACTTATGGCTTCAAATCATTACGCATATGATACATTATGCGTGAAAGTTCAAATACGAGTAAATTCCATGTTGCCCAATCATTGAGATTATCTACCTACAGCAACCGACCAACCTGATTGCCAGAATGTGGAGGCGGCTGATTTAAGCTGGTCTCCTTGTAGCCTCCAGTCTCGAGCAAACTTGATTTTGACTTTGGTGCTTTAACACCAAAACTATTTGAGAGACACAAATCAGCCGTATCGTCTACTTCAAAAAACTCTCTCTCACTTCGGGTAATGCAAGTTAACATGCCCTTATTATCATTCAGATTTAAGTAATTGAACAAAGGGAAAGGCTGCTGCTGCTGCTTTATTTGCCCGATTTGCAGATTCTCTTCCCGACTCTTTGTTCCCACTCCATTCTTCACGAAGGGAGCCAAGTCCAAAATCAACGGAAATGAAATATGGCCCTGAACAAAAAATTCAAACATTGTGGGTTTACAACGCAGTAAAATGCACCAAAAGCATAGAAAAAAATTTGAAGATCACATTTTTCCTTAGGATAGGAGATGAACATCTGGGTGAAGATGGAATTTACGTCAATTGAAGTCATGTAGGTCACAAGGCTAGAGTCAAAATTTAGTAGCCAAAAGTTGTAGTTCTGATAGTCTGAAGTTGGCCCTATGCAATTAATAAATTGATTTTGCATTCGAGCAAACGAAATTGATTAGGCCAAAGTGTGAACAAGAAGTTGGTCTCTGTCTTGGATTTTTTCTGTCTGATAGTTTGATAAATGCTCAATAATCTACTACAAAGAATCACATAATCTTGGGACAGCCAAAAGTAGAAGGGGTCTCCTCTCTTTTCAGTGGAGAATTCTATTTTAAATAAAACTGTACAATAGACAGAAAATACGCCCCCAGGACTTTGGTCTAGTGGTAAGAGTGCAGTGTGTGATGTGCGGGTTAGGCGTGCGTCAGGGTTCGAATCCTGCCGCATACAAAAGTCTAGTATTTAAGTGGAGAAGGGTAAGTGGCGGACCAATTATCCACCAAGTTCGAACCATGCACTATTGGCCCTTAGTGATTTCTCAGTTATAAAAGAACGTCTACTATAACATCCCTTTTTTCGATAGGCAACTACAGTAATATTTCTCATTCAAAAATGTATACAGAGTCATGCTCTTAGATAAATTAAAATCCAAAAAACATAGCTAAGGTTAGTGTTAATATATGCAGAGTTGAGCTCAACTTTTTTTTTTTTGGTGAGCTCAACTAGAAACACAAGGAAAAGAAAAGCAGAAAATACCATCACTCAGTTAACCCAATGGACAGGGCGAATATGACCAGTCAGGAAAATGGTAACTTCAAAGAAATATGACGGTTTCTGACTGCTTGAGGAACATTGGGTACTAATGCAGACCGTTTTGGTGATTCGTGCTCTAATAAAGATGAATGCTTGCATGGGGAAGCCATGTGGATGATTTTAAATTACACGGAGCACTTGGTGAAAAGACGTTTCATAACAACCACAATCCACCTCAACTAAAAATGGATTTATGATATTACAGGGCATGCCCACCAATCTCAAGGTCCATTACTGAACCACACTATCAATAAGTTTGAGATTTTTACAAGCTGATGACCTGATGACCTAGATGAAACATTGGGTACTAATGCAGACCGTTTTGGTGATTCGTGCTCTAATAAAGATGAATGCTTGCATGGGGAAGCCATGTGGATGATTTTAAATTACACGGAGCACTTGGTGAAAAGACGTTTCATAACAACCACAATCCACCTCAACTAAAAATGGATTTATGATATTCCAGGGCATGCCCACCAATCTCAAGGTCCATTACTGAACCACACTATCAATAAGTTTAAGATTTTTACAAGCTGATGACCTAGATGAAACAACTGAAATCAAAAGGACCAGAGTCTTCTAACTAAAGGTTCAAATCAGTCTAAAAAGAGATGAGATACGGCATTTCCTGGGGAATGGTGAGAACAAAACAAAACAAAAAAACAATTAGGGATGGCACTAAAAGTGGCAGACACGAATCAGGACTAGAGTTGATCGAAATAAAAGGGAAAGTACATGACCCAAGCAAGCTACAAATCAATCCAAGTCTATGCCATATGCTATAATCGGGTAAGCTTTCTCTTTTAGTTTTGGGTAGAATGGATTCGGCCACAACAGATTCTTTCCTTCTGCAAAGTCATTAGCTATTATGTGGAAAAAAAGGAAGGGAACTCACAAAAGAGAACAGAGTGGATTACTATGGAGACATGTTATGAATTAAGCCACTAACCACCACTGAACATAAATTGATTTTTGAGAGAGATGTTCTAGGAAATAAGGAGACTATTCTACAGATGAGGATTCTGATGATTCCAATTACACACTGGAAATGCAAAAAGCAGCTAGCTCAGATATGGAAGATAGAAATTTAAGAACTCGGAAAGTTCATAGGCATCTCGCAGATATCTGATGAATACAGGCAGCGGAATCAGTGATGTAACTGAAAATAGATGGCCAAACATTTGAATCAAAAAGAGGGAAGTAACCAACAGGAGCAGGAATTAGAAAGGTGAAGTGCAACATTAGCTATGATGGGAAATAGGTGAATAGAAAATAAAAAACAGTGAATGAAATGTTACTTCAAAGATAGGCTTCCTACTGCTTCTATGGTCATTGGTCAACAGGTCAAGTCCATTATGTTGTGTCCACCAGAACCTCATCTGGGGTTGTTCTTTTTTTCTCTAATTAAAGGTTAAATTTACTTCATCTGGGGGTTTGTTCTTACCTAATAAATTTATGGAAAAGGGCCAAAATTACCCCTGAACTTTGGGAAATAGTTCATCCATACCCTTCGTTATACTTTAGGGCCAATTGTACCCTTACCGTTATACTATGGGGTCAATTATACCCTTATGTCTAACAGCTGCCACGTGGCATCATCCCAGCCCTTCAAAATTATTTTCCCCTCAAATAATTTTTTACCCACTAAAATAACCCAACCCGACCCGATTTTTTTTTTCTTTCCATCCAAGGGGTATTGGGTTGGGTCCGTATCAGTTTGGCTAAAAAAAAAAAAAAAATCGGGTCGGGTTGGGTTATTTTAATGGGTAAAAAATTATTTGAGGGGAAAATAATTTTGAAGGGCTGGGATGATGCCACGTGGCAGCTGTTAGACATAAGGGTATAATTGACCCCATAGTATAACGGTAAGGGTATAATTGGCCCTAAAGTATAACGAAGGGTATGGATGAACTATTTTCCAAAGTTCAGGGGTAATTTTGGCCCTTTTCCGATAAATTTATTTACGTATCTAAGAACAAAACCTGCCTGCAAAAATATAAGTTACCTGAAGTTTGACCTGTTCCCCGAATACATTTATCGAAGCGCGTTGTAAATGAAGACATAGAACCTGCAAGGTGACACAACTGTTAGCACATGCAAAAAAAGTCAACAAATAAAATACATAACAAAACCATTAAATCACAGAGGGCTGAAGCACCAAGTGTTAAAATTGAATCATGTTTGGATATCAAGAAATGAGTCCCCCATCAGGTCATTCTCCTCTTGTCCAGAAAATAGTGGCATGTAAGCACGTAAAATGTTATTCCTTGCTGACGTAAAACTGTTATTTCTTGACGACCCCTTATTTTCCTCATTTTTTATTTTATTGACAGCTATATGGTCAATCCTTATAATAAAGTCGAACCTGATTTTAGCACCTTCAATTCTTACTTGAAGAAAACAGCACTAACAACCATACCTTAGGACTCCGGCCAATACTGAGTTGCTTGAAAGTGCGTGAGAAGCTATTTGACCATGGTAATCGAGCAAGGCAAGCTAGCTCTTTGCAATCACACGAATCTTCCTCGTTGCACAGCTTAAGTTTTTCAACAACAGCCTGAGAACAAATTGCTAATTATACAGATACTAGAATGACCATAAATATGTTAAAAACAGAAACATGGAAGGGACCCATTGACCAAATTCCTGCCAAATGGTGGCATAGTTGATATGATAGCATATACATTTTGGGCTTAATATATCGACAGCCCCTTAAACTTGTCAGCAAATTTATTCCAATTGAGCACCTAAAGCTATGATAAAATGTTCCTATTAGACACTTCTGGCTCAAATTCTGGAAAAGTTATTACACGTGTTCTCAGACGCCCATTACGTAGATAAGTTAACTACTTAAAAATATGTCATCTCTTTTAACTACACGCATTAGCCTAAATAAGCCGTACAACCTCAGGTTTGTTCCAACTGAGGGTGCTGAGTATAATTAAAGGAGGTGACATACATTATGTGATTAACTTAACTACCTAATAGACGCTTGAGAACACACGCAAAAGTTTTTTCCAGAAGTTGAAACTAAAGTGTCTAATAGGAACATTTTATTCTGTGTTCACGTACTCAATCGGAACAAGCCATTGTTTGAGTTTCTAAATGAAATTTACTGGCAAGTAAGGGGCTCTTGATGTATTAAGCCTTAATTTTGCCTAGGCCATATAAGCTCTTTTGAACCCATAGACTACAGCCACAAGCTTCAAGGTTAAGGTAGTATCCTAAAATAAGATCTGAAAACCAAGATTACCTCATTTTCATCCATTGCAGAGACAAACTTTATGGCCGCAATATGCCAACAGTGGCTGCACTTATAGTTTTCAAGTTGTTCTGCGACAAAGAACTGCTTCAGGCAATGCTCCACGGAACACCCAGGCATCTAACATTATGTTTGCAGAATACATCATTGTGAATAGAATCAAATTAAGGCACTAAAAGCATATGATAATTGAGTTTTAAACGTACAATAGCCCCACTGCTGCTTGACACTGGAACAAGATGCAAACTATGAAACAACTGAAAATCCAGAGAGATCTGAAGAAAAACAACACAATATGAATTAAGTCAACTATGAATGAAGATCCAGAAGATAGAGAATACAAGATATCACTTATTTACAGCTTACTATACAAAGTAAAAGGACCAAACTTTAACTTATACAGCCCCACTTACAAAATAATGACCTAGATGACAGAGACTTGCCATATAATATGCATGGAAGGAGGACTAAAAACTATTCAAGAGGCATGTTGATGAGAATATAAGAGAACTTGCACAATCATGTCCTCCAAGAAAGTTAAAGCTCAAAGCAAGCAGAACTAGAGACAAAATCCTCAAAAGGACCTAATAAGATGACATAAAAATGTAAAATGGTACTATTAAGGTACCACTTTTTAATTAAGTTTTGACCTTTTCTCGCTTTCAACGTACTCCCTCTGTCCCAATTTATGCGATGGTATTGACTGGGCACAAAGCTTAAGAACGAAAGGAAGACTTTTGAAACTTGTGGTCTAGAATAAACCTTAGATAATTGTGTGGCTATAATCTCATCCAGGGTACAATGAAAAGTTAAAGTTAAATTGTTATTAAATATATCGGGCTTTTTGGGACTGACTAAAAAGGAAGGAGTGTCACATAAATTGGACAGAGGGAGTACTAGAGATATCAAACAGCTAATTGTTTTCTAAAAAAAGGGATTATCCATTAGTTAATAGTTTCTTTCCTTTTACAGCAACTTGAAATGAATATCTCAGATTGCATGCGTGCCTAGGCTAGCACAGCAAAGCAACTATATAATATTCCTTGTAAATGTAGCAAACCTGTTCTATGATGAGCAAAAAGATACAGCAGTCTATTAATAATTAAATTGTATGATTGTAAATGTTCTTTCAAGTACCATTCAACCTGAAACGAACAACTTTGGCAGGTTAAAAAGCTACCAAGAATCCCATCGAAAGGCCCAAGAAAACTTTGCTTCCATCTCTCCTGTTCACTTTCTCCTGCCTTCCTTTGTGTAACAATCCTACAATTAGGAAGCGTAGTTACATCCGCCAAAGAACTGTGATCATGAACATAAGATTCTGACAATTCGGCTCTTAAAGAAGATATAAGATGGGAGAGTGCTTCCTCTGCATCCTACATTAGGAAATATAAGTTAACACGCTAGGACTAGTGATGATTGTCCGCATATTGTGAAGAAAAGTGTACCTGCTGGCTAGTTAGATTGAAATTAGGAATGTGACTAGTCATGGCATGCATCAATCTCCTTGGACTGAGAACAGCTCGTCCATGTCGCGCTATACTTAATTCTGCAGAACATCACACCAATCTTATCATTGAGCATTTAGACATTACTTGTAATAAGGAGGAGTCCTCCCCTTCACGTTTATTTCTTGAAAAAAAATGTAGCTCTTTGATTAGGACTAACAAATGTAAAAGAGTGGACAACTTCAAGTATTCAAAAAGGGCGCCGGAGGCCTCAAACTCATCAGGAGTTGGAGAACGAGAAAACAAAAGATTCTCAACAGGAATGTATCAACAACTGCCCTTCCATATAGACCGTCGTGGCATGAACTTTGTCAATAGATTCCTAGTTTTATATTGATCTTGATTAGTTCTAGCTTAGTTTTTTTGTGAATTACTTGACTCAATGGAAGGAGGCAGAGCCCTCCAACTCAAGCACGAAATCAGTGGTGAGTCAACAATCAGGCTGATTTGGCTAAACAAAAGACTTGGTGATTAGTAGTTGGTTTGACAAGAGCAATTTGATCTTATTGACTTGAGTTTACTAGATCGAAAATTTATAACATTCAAGGCAGCTTTGGATGCTTGTGGAGATAGGGCTGGGGAAAGATTGAACCCGATTCCTACGGCAATGAATATGAGCGCAAATGAAATTCCTAGGGAGTTATACATTTGTGTATTGATAAGACCGAACTCTTCCACAGGTAAGAGTGAGAATGTACCTCTAATACTTTTTACATCAATGTAACATGTAGGGTTCTATGCCTAACCCCCTCCCCCAAAGCCTCAAGAAGGCTTTAAAATGGACTAATACATAAAGAACCATGGTTCCAACTTATTATAGCAGAGCAAAAGCAGATTAAGTTCTATAACCAAAATTTGAGGTAAAAGCTTTCAACTTCTTCCCTTGAATCTCAGAGAACTAACAAATCGAGATAAATTATCTATAGATACCTCCTGCATTCCCTTAAGGACGACAACTCTCTTCATCGTAATAACTATTTCAAAAGAAGAAGATTTTCTGAAGAGTCAAACCCAATTTCAAAAACACAAACTCTTGTTCTCCTATAACACGACTCTTGTTTTCCTGTTCAAAATCATAACATAAAATTATGGAATGATCTAAACAATTCTGTTTACATGTTCCAATTTGCAGCTTTTTGGTCTTTTATATAAGCATCGTCTTTGTAGTGCTCGCCACTAAGGTTGGGCATAGTTTGGGCAAAACCGAAATCCATTTTTTTTTGGATTTTTGGATTCTGGATTTAACTTTTAAAAGTTTCAGATTTGGGACTTTTGATTTTCATATCCGAAATTTTTGTACCTAATATATATCTCTACCTACCAATTAGACATAAGCCCATATACCTAATAGTAAATTTAATACTACCCTACTAAATTGGTCAATATACCTTATCAGGCTAATGAATAGTGCAAATTGAGATGCATTTACTGTGACCGTATTTTCCATTGTCATTTGAGGAGTTGTGGCACAAGATCCTTAAGGAAGCATATTAATTGATGTTTAAATCGCATAGAGTTTATAAGAACTGAGTTAGTGGTTGACTTTAATATGAACTATTAGTAATATGATCTATATAGACATGATTTTACTTTGTTTGGATTAAGAATTTCCTTAATAATGGTTTCATTGCTTGATTGAACATTTTATTTGGATGATTTTGGTGGAAATGAAAAATTAGTAAGGCAATTTGACATAAATATTTTATTAGGATGTTCATTTTTGTAAGAAGAAGAAACTCAACTTATAAGCTCAAAACCGGAAAATTCAAAATAATCAAACCGATCAATCTGGAACCGAACGTAAGGAAACCGATCCAGTTCGAACTTATTTGGATTGCATTTGGATTTTAATTTCTTGAATCCGAGAAGCAAAAATCCAAACCGAAGTTTTCATATCCAATCTGAACTGCCCAAACGCCCACCCCTACTCGCCACACCCTCCAACGTATAACCGTTTTGTGCATATGCAGTTGTGCTCAATCAATCCATTATTTACTAAAATGCAATTAATTTATCTCTAAAATTTGTGTGTTATTCCATAAGCTCTACCTATCTATCAGTTCTACCAGCACAAGATCTTCTTCATTTTTATTTGGTATCCACATTTGCATTCGAATAGAACTCAAATAGGTACTTACTCATACAAGTTCGTTCAACCGAACTGCCCAAACGCACACGCCTACTCGCCACACCCTTGAACGTATAACCATTTTGTGCATATTTAGTTGTGCTTAATCAATCCATAATTCGCTAAAATGCAATTAATTTATCATTAAATTCATGCTTTATTCCATAAACTCTACCAAGCTATCAGTTCTACCAGCACAACTTCTTCATTTTCATTTAGTATCCACGTCGGCATTCATACTATAGGTCACGGGTTCAAGCCGTGGAAGCAGCCACTAATGCTTGCATTAGGTTTTGCGGCCCTTCTCCGAACCCTACTAATACCATATGCGTTGTGCACCGGGCTGCCCTTTATCCACGTTTACATTCAAGTAGAACTCAAATAGACATATATTTACTCATACTAGTTCGTTCAGCCGCCCAAATTCTACTATCTCAAATTTCAAAACTCACCTTCTATGAGCAAAGCCAAAGTAGAAACAACTGGCAAATCTTCACTTCCTTCCTTTGATGGACCCTCATATTCCTCCACAACTTGCTCAAGATATTTGCTAAAGCTCTTACAGCTAGCTAACGCCTAATCCAACATCAACATATATCAAAAAAAATCATCAAAAAACTAGTCTTTACAAAAATTTAGACTAACCAATTTACCAAATTCAAGAAATGCTGAAGAAGAAAAATCCCACACTAAATTTGCTAAAGCTCTTACAGCTAGCTAAAGCCTAATCCAAAATAAACTTAAATAAAAAATCATCAAAAACCTAGTCTTTACAAAAATTAAGATTTAACCAATTATCAAAATTCAAGAAATGCTGAACTGAAAAAACCCTACACTGAATTTGCTAAAGCTCTTACAGCTAGCTAAAGCCTAATCGAAAATCAACATATATAAAAAATCATCAAAAACCTAGTCTTTACAAAAATTAAGACTTAACCAATTTACAGAATTCAAGAAACTGAATTAAAAAATGCAACACTAAATTTGCTAAAGCTCTCACAGCTGGCTAAAAAACAAGCTTTTGCCAAGTAATTCATCACATTAGCAAAATTCAAAGAAATGTGGATTGAGAAAGTAAAGATTTTATCTTTACCTGTAAAACAACATTCAAGAAGCAATTGTTTCCAAGATTTTGTAATCCAGGTATTATCCAATAATTTTTGGAACTATATTTCTCTACTACCATGATGTTTTTGAGTTCAAGAAATGCTGAATTAAAAAAAAATCCAACACTAAATTTGCTAAAGCTCTTACAGTTAGCTAAAGCCTAATCCAAAAATCAACATATATCAAAAAAAATCATCAAAAACCTTGTATTTACAAAAATTTACTTAAACCAATTTACAGAACTCAAGAAAAGCTTAATTAAAAAAATCCCACATTAAATTTGCTAAATCTCTGACAGCTGGCTAAAAAAAAAAAACTTTTGTCAAGTATATCCCAATTAGAAAGAAATGATTTTGTCTTCACCTGTAAAACAACATTCAGGAAATAATTATTTCCAAGATTTTGTAATCCAGGTATAATCCAATAAAACAACATTCAAGAAAGGTTGAATCACAAAATTCAACACTAAATTTGCTAAAAGTCTGACACCTGACTTAAAAGTCAAACTTTTATCAACAAAATTCAAGAAAGGACTAATCTTTACCTGTAAAACAACATTCAAGAAACAATTATTTCCAATATTTTGCAATCCAGGTATCATCCAATAATTTTTTTCAGCTACGTTTCTCTAATACCATGATGTTTCTGAGTTCACCTAATCTTTACAAAATTCAAGAAATGCTGAATTAACAAAATCCCACACTAAATTTGCTAAATTTACAGCTAGCTAAAGCCTAATCCAAAAATCAACATACATCAAAAAAAATCATCAAAAACCTGTTATTTTACAAAAATTAAGACTAACCAATATACAAAATTCAAGAAATGCTGAATTAAATAAAACCCCACATTAAATTTGCTAAAGTTGTGACACCTGACTAAAAAATCAAACTTTTATGAACAAAATTCAAGAAAGGGACTAATCTTTACCTGTAAAACAACATTCAAGAAGCAATTATTTCCAAGATTTTGCAATCCAGGTATAATCCAATAGTTTTTTGAACTATGTTTCTGTGATACCATGATGTTTCTAAGTTTACCATCTTTTATTGCAAATATAAAACCAGCAATACTAAGTAGAGTTGCAACAACTGAGACTTGAACACCATGAGCAGTAACCCAATGGGACTTAAACCCATGTTTGAATTTGTACATAAGTGAATAAGAGTCTATATTTCCATTAATTTTCATGTCTACTATTTGATTGATCTCTATTTCAAGAACTTAGAATAGGGAATAGTGGTGAGAATTCAAATAGCAGATACAAAACCCTCCATAGGTCCTTCTCATGGCCGCTTCCTTTTCTTTTTCCTTTTTTTTATTTTCTTTTTCCACTTATTTTGTACTTTAAATAGATCTCTTATTTATTTTTTCCCCATCTTTTATCCCTCCGTCCCAATTTACGTAGAATCATTTGACTTGATACAAAGCTTAAGGAAAAAAGTAAGAAAAATTTTAAAATTAAATTATTTTTAATTATAGAAAGATGGCATCTTCTTTAGACAGACTAAGCAAGAAATTGTGCCACATAATTTAGAACAAAAAGAATAGGTAAAAAATGAAGATATCTTTGTAAAAAGGTCATAAAACTTATAATGTCTAAAAAACATTTCTCCCTTTTACTACCCCTCCAATTATTTTTAAAAGCAATAGTTATCTCAAATTATTTATCAATTTAGAAGTTCAAAATAAAATTAATTTATTTTTTTCATTTTATCTTTAGTAACTGTTCTTAAACACATCAAACACCTCAATTATGGGTCAATTAGGAGAAATTTTATTTTCTGTCTAATTGAATTGATGCAAGATGTATGAATTTTTTTTATTGTTAAGCAAATTAGTGGATTCAAATCATGCACCTTTTTATCCACTAATTTGTGATATAAAAGAAACTTCGCACATTTTTTTTTTTAGTTGTGTAAAGTACACATAAAAGATTTCGTCAATTAATTGAAAGATTACACGTCACTGGCTCAAGAGCCCAATAATTTGTGTCATAGCGTATTTTGCTTGAGCATATACTGTAATTTTTGTTTATCATTCGTTGTTTATTATTCATTTTAGACTAATTTAGATTTGCGCCGAAAAGTATCAATTTGAAGATAAAATTCTTCCTACCTGAAGGGAATCTTTTCGAATTACTCAAACTCGAGACCTTTTTTAATATCCACCACATGTAACGACCCGTTTGGTCGTTATTGCACTTTCGACCCATTTACCCCCGTTGATCCTCGTCCTAGCCCTATTAGTACGATTTTGACCCGCGGGGATGGGTGGTACCTTTCCCGAGGTGATCGGGCAAGATTTATGATGTCTTATGAGAAATAGAGCCTTAAAATGAAAAAAGTTTGACCAATAGTTGACTTTTGGGTAAACGGATCTTTTTCGAAAATCTGTCGATTCCGAGAGGTCCGGATGATCAACTGTGACTTGGTGGGATGTTCGGTTCGGTTCCCAAGGCACTTGGAAGCGTTTCGGGTTATTGGTTGGAAAATTAGTATTTGGCCATTGGGTGTTGATATATAACAGCCAAATCCAGCCTATTAATTAGAATGAGCACGGTCGTATGCAAATATAATTTACCCAACTATGAGTCGGGATCGATCCCACAGAGAACAATATATAGGCAATTAGGAAAAGTTGGAATTATCACCAACAATAGCTATGCCAAACACTTAAAGGTTATTTAGAGAGAAAATTATAACTAATTGTGAAAACATAAACTAACGTAGAAAGCAAGTAAAACAATCAATGGCCACAAGAATGGTTACAAAGGAAACTACGCTCAAGTAACGATCCAATGTATTTCATTATTTACAAATAATGGTGAGTTTATATTACTTAGCCTCGGATAATGACTCTAAATTAGCTTTTTCCGAAAACTAACTAGACTACCTAATTGAATATCCCTAAAGCAATTAGGAGCATTAAGAACACCCGAATATGTCTACAAGTGGTGTCGCCTATCCCTAGGTCGATTTCTATTAGATGAGGGTTAACGCCCCAAATTCTTGTTAATTATTCTTTCCCAATCTCGAGTTTGCCTCTTCCGAGTTTAAACCGAAATAAATGGGCGAGTCCTAGGGTTAGCAATTCCCTTAAGAAACATTAAAGAACAAGCATAATTAAAACAACATTAACTCACTTCATTAGGAATAAAAATCATTCAATCATAAGCAAAACAAGAGTTTCAATCCAAACTTTAACAATGTATACTTCCATAAACAAGGTTCAAGTATAGAAATGAAATACTACACACTTAGCTATTCAATACATAGCAAGGAATTGAAGAAATGAGTAAAGGGTTGAGAAATTTCTCATCAAAACTTCAAATCTTCAATCCCCAAGTGTGGGTGTTGGAACCCTAGCTCTCTAAGACTTGTGTTTTATGCCAAAGATGATAAATGTTTGCCCCATGTCTTGCTTTTGTAATTCCCAACTTTTTCCAAGTCTAAAAATATCAAAATAGGCCCCAAGTTTTCAAATTTGCAAAACTGTCCGGTTTTTGCACTGTCCAGTTTTTGCAAAACTGTCCAGTTTGGCCTCTTTTTTACTTTATTTTCACTTGGTTTCTTCCGACGCTCTTCTCAATCATATAAACCTATAAAATGGAAGTAAACGACATTAAATGCACTATTTTCTCAATCAAACATAGCCATAATCTAAGATTAAAGAATAAATAAGTTGGTAAAATACCAACTTATCAAACCCCCAAACTTAAATTATTGCTTGTCCTCAAGCAAATCAAATTACAATTTCCTTCAAAGGACTCCATTCAAAAGTGCACCAACATCATACCAAGTCAAAAAGTCTACTTTAATCACAAACACATGACTTTGATTGGTACCAACAATTAATCCAAAACATATGAACCAACAACTTCTTCTCAAAAATTTCATTTCATTTCAAGTGATCAAGCACCAAGTTAATCAAAGTAGCAATCAAGTCATGACACTGAAGCTTCAAAATTTATCTCATTATCACAAACACAACTTTCTTTTGTTCATTCCTCTCAATTGGAAAATGGAACAAATTCACAACTCAAATTCTCATGTGCCCTCACACTCAAGCGAGAATCCCACGCTTATAAAATGCAATTCAAAACAAAAATGAAATATCAAATGGAAAGAATTAACTCTCTCACACACACAAAGATGTTCAAATGCACACAAGTAGTACATAAGCTTGCCCTTCATGTATTTCTCCACTAATATAGATACACTTGGTTCAAAATTAATTAGGACTTAAAGGGTTGTAATGTAGGCTTTTGGTTAAGGTACGGACATAATTTGAAAATAGTGACTCAAAACCTCTCTAGGCACTACAATTTTCAACTATCAAAGCATACTTCCTTTCAAACTTTTCCACCATTTTCTTCATTTTTCATTTCACCAACTAGTCTCCCCTTTATTCACAACTCTTTATTATTCCTTCCTTTTTTTTAGTGACTCAAAACCTCCCTAAGCACTACAATTTTCAACTATCAAAGCACACTTCCTTTCAAACTTTTCCACCATTTTCTTCATTTTTCATTTCGCCAAGTAATCTTCCCTTTATTCACAACTCTTTATTATTCCTTCCTTCTTTTTTTCTTTTTCTTTTTTCAAAATAACAAGGAAGTTTTCAATTATTTTTTTCTACTACTTCATTTTTTTCTTTCACCTTAAAGTAACTCCCACATCACAACTTTTTCCAACCATCAACCCCAAACTTAGGCGTTTAGCCTACGTTTGCACTTTCAACGCACTTACGGAGGTAGGGTACCAAAAGATGGATCAATGAAGAACAAAAGGTTAAAGCTTGTAATATGGTTGTCAAAGAAAAGGTTAAAGGCTCAAAAGGGGTTGATTAGGGAAAATATGCAAGGGTAGGAAATTTAAGGCAAAAACGATCCAAAGAAGGCCTAACATCATTTTTCAAACCACATGTAACCTAGAATTTCGCCTTGAAACACATTCCGGGAAAGTTCTAGGCCACAAGTAATGCAAAAGAATTCACAAAAACCTCACCACACATGGACATATGATAATCCAAGTAGAATATGTATCCAAAACCCAATTGAAACAAATGAACTCAAAGAAAGTCACTTATAGTCTAAAAAGACTAATTAGTGAAAGTAAGAGCCAAAAATTGAGTATAAAAGTCACAACAAGAATCATTACTTCAATCCTTTTTTCTTTTTAAAAATCAAGAATTCATATGCCAAGGTTTAACTAAGTTGGTACCAAGCAAGCCAAAATTGGTCAAGGAGCAAAAATCACATCCAACACCATTCCTACAACTAAACTACAAAAACTAAAGAAGCTAGTAATAAAAACAAATAAAAAAATCATATTAATATAAATGTCATTAAAAAAATACCAAAATAAAATCAATCTACCAAATTTGTCAAAGTATATCGTTTGACACTCATATGAATATCATTCAACATTTAAGCTCCTCCCCCAACTAAAATGTTGCAATGTCCTCAATGCAACTAAATAATTAAAGCAAAAGTTAACAGGGACTCCCTGGGAATTCGCCAATGAGATATTTCCATGTCCTGCTCTTCCTTGAACAACACAATGTTTTCATTCCTGATCCGCTGGCTCCTTAGCAGTTTTCTTGGGTTGAGCATTCATTACCAGCCCTTGAGAGTCACGACACAAATTATAGTAGCAAATTTCTTGACAAGCAGGAGCAATTCAGATTTAAGCAATGAAATGGTTACTCACAAGCCTAGCTACAATTTGACACCAAAAGAATGCACATCACAGTCATCATGAGTTTTGATTCGAGTGTTCTGACAAAACAGTCCACACCCTACTTGACTATCCAAAACTTACTCACAATCGACTCCTAATAGCGCTCGGTTACTCAGACTTCACCAGCGGACTAATTTCCCTCTCAGACAATTCATCGAACAAGTTATGTGCATAACTTTAGCCACACTCTTTATGGCAATGGTATAATTTAATTACCCTCCCAAAACTGGGAATTATAGTTCAATCAAGCAAAGTTACATATCAATCAGCCAACAATACCACAATTGCAACATTTGAGCTCTAAACTCAACACCACCATATGAAAAGAAAAGAAAGAAAAAACAAAATCTGCTAAGAGAAAGTGAGGGAGAGAGAGAGAGAGAGAGAGAGAGAGAGAGAAGAGGAGAGGAGAGCAAAATACCTGATCACTTGAGACTTATGGCTGGAGAAGAAAGAACAATTTTTTTTTTGGATCGCTGGCAGTTGAGCAGCAGCTGCTCTGCGTTTTTGTGTCCCTTTGTTGTGAGATGCTGGTGTGTGCGCGAGTGTTGTTTTATATTTGTGTGCGTGTGTGATATGTGCTAGGGTGTGTGAGTGACTTTTTGGTGTGAAATAAAATGGGAGAAGAATGGTCAAGTGTATAAAACACTTACTGGACACAAAGTGAAGGAAATATGATGAACCAACATAAGTGGGGGTTGCATCCTTAACTACTAAACCAGAGACTGGAATAGCTGAGAAACCTGAAGAAATTTTGTGCATTCTTTGTGCTGTCAAGCCACTCCAACACCTTAAATTCTATCTAAGTCACTTCCAAAAATTATGAAACTTGGTAAAATGATTAAATATGATAAAATAAACTTATCTAAAAATTAAAAATTGCAAATTAAACTAGAATTAAGAAAATATGGGTTGCCTCCCATAAAGCGCCGCATTTAAAGTCGTGGCACGACATGAGTCAACTTTATCACTTTTCCCTCCATTTGGAGGATATGAATTTTCACCCCAACCTTAAATCAAGATTACGATAATGCTCATGGGGCGGTGGTACGAAAGCAAAGAGGTCAACTCTCAGGTATCGCATTTTGCACTTCTTGGCCCGTAAGTGAGGCATGTTATTTTGTCTTCTTGGCATAGCAAACTTTAAAATAAAAACACTTTGATCTTCATCTCCAAAATTCTCCATAGGCTCGGTTAGTTCAACTTTCATATCATCCACCAAGCACAACATTGAAAAATGGTTAGAATGAGGTCTAACGCGCTCAAATTTCAAACTTGCATGAATTTTGACATCCTCACCCAAAAATGAACTAGAGTCTTCAAAAACTATTTTATGAACTTTTTTATGCAACTCTAGTATCATTTCTTCAACTTCAGCATCATTCACTATTTTTGGGTTGGTCGGTTAGCAATTCACCATTAGCTCATGAAAATTAATCGTGACCTCTTGTTCATTAGAAACCAACTAAAAACTATAATCCATGACCCTTTGATATTGAGCATCACATGCCTCAATCTTTGCATTCAATTCGGTCTCCAATTTTCGGATAGCAATTTCAAGTAGCTCCACTTCTTGACTTTGCTCAACATGCATTTTTAGAAAGTCTTCTATCATCCGTGAAAAGCCTTCACGGTGATCCCCATAGACTCCAAGTTGTTGAGCTTGATTCATTAGCCAATCTTGGCTCAAAATTTCCATTTTGTCAAGTTTTTCTTCATTGTGAGAGTCGTCGAAAGCTTGTAAAAATTCTTCCATGTTGAGAAACACATTTTGGATAGTTTCATCATCTCCATGTTGAACTTCTTCCCACAATTTGGTCAAGACTTGCCCATATTCTTCATTCCTCCCCACTATGCTTTTCAAAATATCATCAACTTCTTCTTTTTGAGAATTGGAGATTTCTTCTTCAAGATTTTGCTCTTCTTCAAGTTGAACCACTTCTTCACTTTCACAACTTTCGTTGTGGTCACAAGAATTGTCGGGCTCATCTTTCAAATTTGAAATCTCTTCTTCAACCAATTCATTTTGAGGAGTAGACACTTCCATGACAATTGAAGAATTGGCATCCTCAAATGAATTATTCATTCTTTTCATAACTTCTCCATTTTCTAAAATGGATTGTTGGATTAGTTTTCGCTCTTCCTCTATTTTAGCTTCTCGATCTAAGTATGTTTGGAGCGTTGCCATGATGCCTTCAAATCTGGCACTTTGTCCTTCACTTGCCATGTCATTGTCCCTATCAAACTCAAAAGCACAATTAGCATTTTCGTTAGAACAACTTGGGGGAGGGGAAGCAAAATAATTGGGACAATCACCCCAATGTCCACCTTGACCACCACATATATCGCAAATATTCCCATCATGGAATTGAGACGGTGCACACATCTCTCTCCCGGGAGCATTTTCACAATCTTGCCAAAAGTGAGGTCCTCCACAATATAGACATGGGTCATCAAAATAGGGGTTGCAACCATCAAACCCATTTTCATTCCAAGATGCCATAGTGACACAAGTACAAAAATAAATAACAAAAATAAAAAACTGACACAAAGAAACATGAAAAATCACAAACACATATTCACAAGTTTTGACCAAAGCAAGCAAGCTTAAATCCCAAACTAACCCAAATAGGCCAAATTGTTCCCCGGCAACGGCGCCATTTTTTGATAACATCCAAATTCACCCTATTAATTAGAATGAGCACGGTCGTGTGCAAATATAATTTACCCAACTATGAGTCGGGGTCGATCCCACAGAGAACAATATATAGGCGATTAGGAAAAGTAGGAATTATCATCAACAATAACTATGTATTACACGTTTACAACGAAATTCAGATTTTATATTCATCTCAAATACAATTTCTTTAGCAGAAACCATAAGAGTTACAAATCCTTCTTCTTTATGTTCTCTTGAAAAAAGAAAGCAAGCCTCTTAGTTGATCTATGGCAACATCAATATGTATATCTTTGATTGTAACGATTTGTTAACTAAATTAATTGCAAAAACAATACATCATACCAAATACTCATACTCAATAAAAACACAAAATTTTCAAGCTCATATGTTGCTAAATAATTAGATTCACTTTCGGGTTTTGGATCCTCATTAACTTCTACTATTTTAATAAAGCATCTATGATTTGTAAAGTTTGAAATTCTACTGCTTTAATACTTTCAATATGATTTTTCTATCGTGCTTGTGACAATGATTTAAGAGTTAGGCTAGACACGTTGTCTTTTAAAAAAATTCATCGTTTAGTGAAAGAAGAAAATAGCTAATGAGTATATATGTTGTACCATTCCAAAGAATGATATAAATTTTGTGCAAAAATTAGTCATGTCACAAAATACTAAATTTAGATTATGACAACCACATGGAGTATAAAATGCTCTCGAATTTATATCTAGACGTCTTTTTTGCACTCCTTGGTGTTTTCCCTTCATATTAGAGTCATTATTATATCCTTATCCTCTTAAATTATCAATATCAAGTGCAATATTATGTAGGGATCGAAATAACAGGGTGTCATGCGGAAGTTTAACAATTGAAAATCTTGAACGGCGATAAATCAGACAAAAAAGAAAACTATACTAAGACGCATAATACTCTGATATTATTTGGTCAATTGAACTACATACAAAACTAATATAATAGAAAACATAAAAACTATTGAGAGAAAAATCTCTCCTTAAACAAGACTCCTTTAGAGATTACATTATGGATGCTATTGTGTTATGTTGTATGAGAATGATTCTTCAATTTATAGAAGTCCAAAATCTTTTTCTCCAAGAAAGAGGTTACCCAAATATGAAATATTAAAATTTTCCTTGGGGGAAAAGTAAAACCAAATATGATAAACTGTTTGCCCTTCCTTTAAGAAAAGCTAAATTCCAAATATGGTAAGAAAATTAAGGCAAAACCCTAACAAAACTCCCCTTTTGACCTGGATTTTATTGAAAAACTTGATCCGTCTTCTTCACATAATCTTCATCACTACTTCTTGTCATGGTTAAAAATATGTTAAAAATATTGTGGGTTAAAATGATTTAAAAAATAATTTGTTTATATTTTTAAAGATGCAGCAGCAAAGAATGTTGAAAATATGGTTGAAACTTCGTTTCCACATGTAGCACTTTAGATGTTTATTTTTTTTACTTATTGGATAAAAAATCTTCATTATCGTCAATAGGCTGCAACTTGATCTGAATCTGCTTTGAACATGTCTTTAACCTCGTTGGATCATTGGCTCTTATACCACTTGTTGGGATTGAAATAATAGGGTGTCATATCGAAGCTTAATAGTTGCACATCTTGAGCGACGATAAATCAAACAACAAAGAAAACTATACTAAGATGCATAATACTTTGATATTATTTGGTCAATTGACCTACATAAAAAACTAATATAATAGAAAGCACAAAAACTATTGAGAGAAAAATCTCCCCCTAAACAAGACTCGTTTAGGGATTACATTGTGGAAGCTACTGTGTTATGTTGTATGAGAAGGATTCTTCAATTTATAAGGTTCAAAACCTTTTTCTCCAAGAAAGATGTTACCAAAATATGAAATATTAAAATTTTCCTTTTGGGAAAAGTAAAACCAAATATGGTAAACGGTTTGTCCTTCCTTCAAGAAAAGGTAAATTCCAAATATGGTAAGAAAATCAGGGCAAAACCCAAACATATTATTTATTTCATCTACAATAGCTTTAAAAAAATCTTTTCTGCTTGTATCATCCATCATTAAAAAACTATAAGAATATTCAGTAATTTTTATTAGAGTTGCTGAAATATTGACACTTCGCAATATAAAAGACATTTGTTCTTGATGATTTGTATTCGGGTGCAGTCAAGGATGATTGAGATATACTTTGTTTCTATAATTTTTTCAATAATTTTATTCCATTTTCACTTGCCAATAATTTATCAAATTCACTTTATCTATTATTTCCAAGGTAATGGTTATGAATTTCATCATGTTTAATTCGTCGACAAATGTTCTTGTTGATATATCGAAAAATGAGATTTAAAATAATTTCCTTATTTTCTTGATATATCGTTTCATTTTTTCCGTAAATGCCAAATTATTTTTTCCAAGAGTTTTTTGGCGGAAATAATTTTTGAAAATACATTTTCTTGATATATCGTCTCATTTTTTTCCGTAAATGCCAAATTATTTTTTTCAAGAGTTTTTATGGCGGCAATAATTCTTGAAAATACATTTTTCAAGTGCTGTCTATCTCTATTAGTTTGTTCTTGAACATCTTTGGCGATTGTTTTATTTTTGTAAAATCTCATTTTTAAATCAATCCATGTTAATATGTTAGTTTGTTGTTTCATGAGTTTTAAGCTGAGCACTAAGATTTCTCAACCTCTACTACCATCATAGTTAATTTATTATTCCTAGCACTAGAACTTGTATTAAACAACTTGCATCAAAAGTAAAATATTCTATCCAAATTTTAGAATAAGCTAACCGTCTTTTTTCATGTCCTTTACCGTTTGCCAATTTTTGAGAATAATATGTAGTAGAAAATGTCTCAGGGAATTTATCCTTTGAACAATCTATGTCAGTAATTCTAGTTGGTCCCTTTTCTACTATAAATCCCTCAACATTATATATATATATATATATATATATATATTAGTCTATTGGCTAGGATCATATCAGCGTTTTCAGAGACGTTTTTTGGGCGAGTCCCATGGGATTCCGAAGACAGCGTACTAAAAATGGTCTGCGACGCAAATGAAAGGTATAGATTCGTAGGGCGTACGCCTTAGAATTTGGGGCATAACCCTCGGGCACAAAAGCATAAGCTCAGACGTAAAAGTTTACACCCCTGGGTGTTAATTTTTTTTTTTTTGTTGTTTTAAAAGTATTTTTGCTATAAATCATGTTTTTTATTATTGGGGTATGATATTTATACTTTATGATATCATGTTTTGATGTTGTAGTGATTTTTTCCTAAAATATATAAATAAAGAAAGCTCTCATAGAAAATAACATTGTCATAAATAGTTTTATTTAGATGATTATGCCTGAAATGATAGGATAGAGATTCTATAAGCATTATGTTCCTAGTCTTGAGGCAACTTTATCCATTTTTTTATCATTGCTGTCACACTTTTTACCCTTCTCCTTCTTCAAAATATATAAACAAAAAATAGTGTCAAATTAGTTGAGGGTGAGAAGGACTAGTAGATACGGAGATCGATGATGAAGTGGATGATGATTTCATTTTAAACATTATCTCGGCTATTATCATTTTTTGTGTTGTTAACTCAAATAATAAGTATAATAGTTTCTTCGATATTATTGGTAATTTATTTGCAGAGTTTAAATGAAAATTTTACTTTTACTTAAATTTTTAGTAATCAAATTATAAAATTGAAGATAACATAAGACTTA
Source organism: Lycium barbarum (assembly GCF_019175385.1). Lineage (NCBI taxonomy): Eukaryota > Viridiplantae > Streptophyta > Magnoliopsida > Solanales > Solanaceae > Lycium > Lycium barbarum. Next base: position 19,819,000 of record NC_083346.1, on the reverse strand, counting down.
CGTCATACATGTCCATATGCTCCGTGTTTCGGGACTTACGACTCTCCCCGTACTGTGTAAAATGCCTCGCCTCACGCCCCCGCGTCTTAAAACATTGGATCTACATCGGATTTCTCACTAATTCTTTCTTCTTCTTCTTGAAGTTTATTATCATCTAGCTCAACTGCGTTAGTGACTTGTTCATTTATAGAACATTCACCTATATTTTTGGATTTATTTATTTTGTTATTTGTTAAATTTTTATCAAGAGTTCCTTTTTGGAATTGTACTAGATTTTCAACTTTTCTTCTTTTTGAGTTTTGAATAACTGGATTCATATTTTGTAATTGACATATTTAAATTTTTAATAAATAATTAAAATATACCAACAATAAAAATAACAAATACATTTAAAAAAAAAAAAACTAATAAGCTGAAATGCTGAAACCTGATTCGAGAAATTCGAATAGATTGCAACATATGTTGCTGCTTTGAAAGAGTTCCCTCAAAACTTGAAATTTGAAAAAGAACAACAAATGATGCACAACTTTTTATCAGCACTCAACAATGCTCTGTAACTCGCTTTCTCTAGAGAATAATAGAATTTGTTGAGAGCTTTGACTTTGAGCTATTGAAACAAACAAAGTGAGAAAATTTTGCAAGACAAAGTATATAAAGATTTCTGATGATAAGGTAAAAAAATTGTGACCGTTGAACAAATAAAGCGAAGGAGTGTTTTCAGCGAGAAAAAAAAGAAAAGAGAAAGAGTGTAAAATGTTACTCCCTTCGTCTCAGTTTATGTGACACGGTTTGACTTGACATAAAGTTTAAGAAAAAAAAAGGAAGAATTTTAAATTTGTGGTGTTAAATGAGTTACATATACTTTGTGCGACTATAAATCATTGCATAAAGGTAAATTGTTTCCAATACAAAAAGAGATCATTCTTTTTGACACGAACTAATAAGGAAATAGATTCACATAAATTGAAATAGTGAGAGTGATTGTTTTTACCCTTTCTGCAACAAAGTACTCAATATTTTCTAAAATAAAATAGTCTACCCTATCCTCATTAGCGAAACGATTTTATCGAACAAGCCCTATTTATTCTTATTACGCAATGCAAATTCCCTATCCGTAGTTCAATTCACACGCCACAGATAGTGTTCAACTATTAGCCAGATAATCAAACAATTAAGATCAAGAATAAATAAGCAGCCCAAAATATGAAAATTTAATAGATAATAATTGTCGCCAAACCAACTATCATGTCTTTCGCCACAACCCTAGAATTAAGAAGTTTAGCTACTCATGATTCTAGACGAAGAACCATAATTCATGAATAATCTAGGGTTGAAAAGAAGAAAATAAAATAAATCTAGACAGGGAAAGTAAAGCGACTGTTTACCAGTCTTAGAATAATCCCAACACGTCATTAATAACAACTAAAACGTCTAGTTATAGTCTAGGATTAAAACTAACATAATTCGACCCAATCCTAATCAATATAGGAGAAACTGGCAGCTCGTATGCGTTGCACCTGCGTCGCATGTGCAACGCGGGTGTGCTCAGTGATTTCCAATTCGCTTTGTCTGTAGTTGATCTTTCCGTCTCCTACCCCCGACACGGGTGTGACATCTGAACAGTCTCTGCACGCTGGACTCGCGACGCGGGTGTAACACCCAACTTCCTTCAGTTTGTCTAAAAATTCTTCTAAGTGTCGCAAGCTCCTCTCGTTAACTCGTGCACACAAGATCACCTCCAGAATCACCCAAAATTGCTCGGTTTCCAAACATTTGTCCTCATTATACCTAAATACACAAAATATACCAACATAAGCAAGAATACAATGATTTCATCATAGAAAATGCGACTAAAGTACTAAGACCAAGAGGTAAAATGATGCTAAATATCGATATTTGTGCCAAATATCATCACCCCCCCCCCCCCCCCCACATTTAGACTTTGCTCGTCCTCGAGCAAACACTTACCTATACCAACCTACCATATTCAAAATCATGCCATTCAAATAGGTCTACTCAAGCTTCGGCTAATATGGCTATTTCAAGAATATTTCAAAAACCAATCACTTAAACAAATTCTTTCGAAAGACATGCCAAAAGTCAAAATTTCAATTCAAAACATCAGCCAACGACCATCTCAAGAACACTTTTCTTTTAATGACAACATGACCCAAAGACACCACTTAAAACAAAGTAGTCATGCTACTTAACCAAGAATCCAACATTTCACCAATCCATTGTCAACCATGTGCCCTCATAAGTAAAGAGTTGTCCATATATCTCACAAGAATAGAGAAGTTTTCATTTCAATGGACATGAATTCAGCAAATACGCTCACTCTCACAAAGAATATCACATGCTAAATACGACATACAATAGACTTGCCCTTAGTGTAACCGCTTTACTAATATAAGCACATCGAACCTAGGATAAAGTAGGACTTAAAAGGGTTGTAATGTAGGTTACGGGACGGGTAAGAATCATTTGGATAATAGTGACTAACCTCCCTAATCACTTTAATACATACAACATTTTCGTTTTGCACACTTTCCTTATCATTTTAGAACCAACCACCCAATCCTCCCTCGTTATTCATCACAATTAAGCACCACATTTTTTCAACAATTTCAAGTTAGAGGGGAACTGTTATTCATAAAAACTAACTCTTTTTTTTCAGTTCAGTTTTTCTCTTTTTTTTTTTTTTTCATATTCCCAACTAACAATCAAGCTTTGCTTCGTTTTAGATGCACCAATAGACTTAACTCGATTTCAACCAGTAAACACTACCCTTTTCATCAACTCCCAACTCCAATTACATCATTTTATCACTAAAGTGCTCAAGGAGTATATTGGATCAACAATAGGCTAAAAAGAACGAATGGGTATGGCTTATCAATTGTTGTCAAACAAAAAGGCTAAAGGCTCAACGGGGCTAACTAGGGTCACATGTACATGCACGGGTTGGAAGGAACAAGTTAAAATTTAGGCTCACAAAGAAACGCCTCTATCACTTCCTAAGTTACAACATACTTCATTTCGCTTCACGAACACACGGGGCAAGTTCTCGATATCAATACAAAGCATGGATCACATACAAACACCTCACACACACATGGCACACAATTTACGCAAGAAAGGGTCCATATCGTCCCTCGGATTAAGCAACAACATATCAACAATGCCAAGTGAATCATATATGAGTCAAACAAGCTTCAAGTTAAGTATTTCGAGAGAGGTCATCTCTTTTCATGGCATGCTTTCACATTAAAAATCAAGAATAGCTCCCATTTTCAATATTTCACCTAACCCGAGCACCTAGCATTTGAATGGTCCTCCTGTGGACTAATTTTTCCTCAAGCACGTTGTCATCCACCCGTCATCAAGAAAATCCCTTTATATGACTAAGAAAAAAAATAAAATAAAAAATCCTAACGGATGCCTTATGCCACTGCTGAGGGCCTAATCTAAAAAAAAAATAAAAAAAAAATTGGCTTTTGGTGTACCTCTTTTCATTGTTTTTAAGTAATCCTAACTAAAAAGGAAGAATAAACTAAAGTTAAATCCCAAAAAAAAAAACCTAAGGCATAAGCATCCTCTATCTCGAGACGTACTCCCATCCCACACTTACTTTCATGCAATTCCCTCAATGCATATGAAAAGATAAAAATAAAATTAAGGGGACAGATACTCCCTAGGGCCTATTAGGGCCTAGTCATCCTCCTCAATGTAATCCTCTTCATCAGCCTCGCCGTCAACCGGTTCGGCTTCTTCATCTTTTTCCCCCATCTGGGACTCTACCTCCTCACCAGCTGCTCTATCGGCCTCAATCAAGTATGTCGAGTTCACATCCTCATCGGCAGCTAACGTGACCTCATCACCCACAAGAGCTCGGGAGTATAGGGTATGCGGGATCGCAGCGAACACTTTGGACAGATCTACGTCAAAGTGCTCAGTTGCCACATCATCCCTTTATAAAGTTGGGCCAGCACTGTGGATTTGGCGGCCCTCTCCTCCGCGGGGGTGAGCTGCTGATTTTTGCTCAACTCGGGCGCTCGGACATTTGAAATGTCAAGGGCATCCTCAGGAGGTGGTAACACTCAATCATACGGATATGCTAATCTGTCATTCAAGCTTATCAAGTAAGCCGTGAGAGTATTTTCAAAATTCAACCTCAGTGGGGTGTGTTGTCGGACCTTCTTCATCTCTTCTATCATTAAATACCCTATGTTAATGGGATGCTTGTTACACCCCGTATCTTGGGACTAAGGTTAGACTCATATCATTAGAGTTTTAGTGGAAAAACTGAAGATTTGAACGTTTTGCGAAAATGGTTGATAGGCCTACTTCGGGCAGTGATAACTCCTTGATTAGTTGGGAATTTGGGAAAGTACCCTTAATGAAAGTTGAAGTATGTAGAAATACCTTTCTAACGATATAAGGACCAAGCCAATCAGAGATCGGAGCAAGGAGATATGATCGTCTCAATATGGCTAATAGTAAGGCACTTAAAATTCGATAGAATCGGCTAAATTTTCGATACGTCTGTCTTCCAGTCCAATTTGGTGAAACTCCGTTGGGAATTTGTGGAAACCTAAAACATGAAAGTTGTATCCCTTTGAAATAGCTTTCCAACGGTATATTATGGAGCCCAAACAGAGCTCTGTACAAGAAGTTATGTCCATTTTACGGAACGTTGTGCAGAACCGACACCCGTAGCTCTTTCAAGCGCGTGGGGGCGCGTGCAATGTCCCCGCATCGCGGGCCGATTGTGAAGGAAAGGTATTAGGAGAGGGGTCTTTGAGTTTTTGAGAGATTTGGGAGAAAAAACTTTGAGAATGGAAGTGAAAGGCTGTGGTTGTTTTTAAACTTACAAGAATTTTTTGGACTGGGCCCCATCCGCGTTGGCACCTCGTCGCCGGTCCAACGCGGATAATTTCAAATCACTTATTACTTTATTCAGGCATTACACCCGCATCGTGGGTGCAACGTGTAAAAACAAGGTTCAGTCAAATTTTTGTTCAGGCATTGGCCCCGCATCGCGAAAGCAACGCATAAGACAAACTGTAACACCCCGTAAACTTGAACTAGGTGTGAATATGTAAAAATATAGTGTTAAGATGATATTTTATCTATACAAGTCCCAAGCCTCAATAACCATACAAGGTAAGTGTTATCATGATTCTAGGTTGAATTCAAGTCCCTAATCTCTTTCTAAGTTGAGTAAACCCTTCTAACCAATAGATTTGTGAGTGGAACATTATTGTTGGGCGTGGAAACCCTAGAACTTGAATTCAAGAGGATTGAACGTCAAAAAGGTAATGTTTCTAGACTCTAATCATTCATAATAGTGAATTGATGAGTTCTTGGGAGAATAGTAAATGGGTTTAGTAAAGAGAATTACACGAACTATAGTAGGGTTTTGAATTGTTGACTTGAGATTGTTATAATGATATGGGTGATGGAGAATGATGTTAATTACATCTAATTGAGATTGTAGAATCACCTAGAAGTAATAGACTGGGAATTGGGTGAAGAAACACCATTAATGGAGATTGTGGAGCTTTATGCACACTAAGAGTTTGATAAAATGCTTAGATGACCAAAGCATGAATATTATTGCTAATATAGAATCCCTTTGGCTTGTATTGATATAGATCAAAGTTGAAAGGGGTGACGAACATTGTATTACGCTCAAAGGCTGGAATTAAGGTATGTGAGACTAACTATCTACGTTAGGGAATGTTCATGATTCTCCCTACGCCTCATTCTTCATACTTGTCAGCAATTTGACTCAGAATATAGTTAGCCCTAGTTTTATGATATGATATAGAACTGTTATCTTCTAGGGTTGTAGTTATAGAATTCGTTCATGGTTGTCACTTTGAACATCATGAACTCAGCACGTAATCTTTATGGACTTATGCATTATTATCACATGAGTCTCAGGCAGTGTATAACCAGTTATTTGCAAGAGTCCCATAATCAGAAACAGTTATCATGCTATCAGCTATAGCCAGTCTCAGTTTTGTAAATTGTTAATGTTGAACACATGTATCTGTATTTTTGGGCCCTAGGCCACAGTTTATGCATACGTATTGCTTGGGCCAGAGGCCACAGTTTTTGTGCACATTATTTGGGCCCCAGGCCACAGTTATATTTACAGTTTTACAGGTGATTCTTCATCCAGAACAGGGAGTACTTCAGCTTCTTGCTTTCCTGTTTAGTTCAGTTTCAGTTTCAGTTCCAGTATTTTATTGCTTCAGTTGCTTTACGTACCAGTACAATTCAAATGTACTGATGTCCCTTTTTATTGCTTGGGGGCCTGCATCTCGCGATGCATGTAACAACATACAGGTTGACGATCCAGCTACTTAGGAGTGTTCGTATCAGCTACTGTGGTGAGCCCCAGTTTCCTTCGGGGCGATATCAGTCATGCAGTTCTTACAGCTTTCTAGACAGTTACCTTTTTGTATTCATTAGAGGCTTCATAGACACAGTTCAGACAGTCAGATATTTTGTTATGTTAGCCTTGTAGACAGTTATACTCAGTCGTTCAGTTGTTTTGGTTTAGCCATGTTGGCTACTTTTAGATATGTTCAGATTGCCTAAATATTTCCGCATTATGATATGTCAGTCAGACTTTTAGTTAATCAACATGCGTTAGTTTTATTTTATAAATTAGTTATGTTTTGGTATCACATGTTGATTCAGCCAGCCAGTTGGTTCGCTCGGTCACATGCAGTCAGGCACCGGGTGCCGTGTTACGTCCAGGCCCAGGTTCGGGGCGTGACAAAGCCCCGTCATAAGGAAGTATACAATGCATAACCGATCCTTTTGAACCTCAAAATAGTGCTCCAATGGCCAGATTCGGTAGTTCAATAAACGCAACCATACCCGCGCCTCCTGATTGAAATTACTCATCTTCATGTATTTGTGCTTTCGATATTTTTCCGCATAATGGGCCCATAAGGCTTTGAAATAAACACCACACAAGGTTTCCCAAATGGCCTTATAATGAGGCATGTGGATGAAGTCTAGTAGTGGCTGGATAGGATAATCAGTGACTCCTAAGTGTGCACACAAAAGTGATGGTGATATGGGTATATCCCCTCCCCTGCAATAGGTAGTCGGTTCCCATGTGCCATATTAATCGAATGTGACATTGGTGTAGAACTTGAGAACTAGATCGATGTTAACTGGCCTCGGTGTCTCAAAGATGCACACCCACCTCATATTTCAAGCCTATTGTACACATTCCTGAAGCGCGTTGCAATAGGGTGTCATTAATAGCACGCTCATGGATGTACCCCGCTGCGGGGTTGAATGTGGTACTAATCCCTACCGAATACTTGGATATCTGGCCTGGGCCTTGAAGGTGGAGCTCGAAGGATAGGGGTGATTGGTTGCTTACCCCCCTCCCCCCTAGCGGTTTGATTATCTTTTTAGCTTTGGGGGGTGTGGGGTTCGCTCTCCTCCGTTTTGTGCCTTGGGAGGAGGTAGCAGCAGACTTCCCTTTGTTCTTTATGTTAACCATCTCGCCTGCAAAACAACATCACACCACACGCTAAGTACAATTCAAAAATCAAAGGAGGTCGTGGAACGACCCCATACTTAATCCTATATCATATGCTCAAGTCTAGAGTGTGTGCCCCTTTCACTTTTTTTGGCCCTAAGCATGGTTATTACATCATTTTCTCACCATTAGGGTTGAACCGACCCCATACTTACTTCAAACTACATTACAAAAATCAAAATAAAAGAAGCTAACTACTTCTATACTACACAACAAATAAACAAAAGAGACAGAAAAAAATTAAGCAAGCTCATGTTGTAGGATTTGAGTTGGAAAATCACAAATTCCGAATTCTCCATCCTAATTTTGAATTTATTGTGAAAGGTGACTCACAAGGGCTTCTATGTGTGTTTAATGTTCCATTGCTACTCAAGACTTCACAATTTTCACAAAAAACTTGGTTTAGGACTTTCATCGAACACCTTGCGGGAATAATTTCTTCCCTTAGTTTTGACAACAATGGTAGGGTGTGAAACCCTCCCTTGTGCAATGGGAGTCATGTTCTAGCCATAAACACCTCACACAAGCACAGTAATACCAAACCTCGCCCAAATTTTCCCAAACCCACCAACCCTAACTTTATAACTTTTCACAATTCACGAATAAGGGGAAGAAGAGGGATGGGAATTCATGTAATGAATGAGAAATTACTTACCTTGTTGAATTAATGAGGGATGGATGAAAGGTCTTGAACTTTGATTGTGAAGGAAAGGTATTAGGAGAGGGGTCTTTGAGTTTTTGTGAGATTTGGGAGAAAAAACTTTGAGAATGGAAGTGAAAGGCTGTGGTTGTTTTTAAACTTACAAGAATTTTTTGGACTGGGCCCCATCCGCGTTGGCACCTCGTCGCCGGTCCAACGCGGATAATTTCAAATCACTTATTACTTTATTCAGGCATTACACCCGCATCGTGGGTGCAACGTGTAAAAACAAGGTTCAGTCAAATTTTTGTTCAGGCATTGGCCCCGCATCGCGAAAGCAACGCATAAGACAAACTGTAACACCCCGTAAACTTGAACTAGGTGTGAATATGTAAAAATATAGTGTTAAGATGATATTTTATCTATACAAGTCCCAAGCCTCAAGAACCATACAAGGTAAGTGTTATCATGATTCTAGGTTGAATTCAAGTCCCTAATCTCTTTCTAAGTTGAGTAAACCCTTCTAACCAATAGATTTGTGAGTGGAACATTATTGTTGGGCGTGGAAACCCTAGAACTTGAATTCAAGAGGATTGAACGTCAAAAAGGTAATGTTTCTAGACTCTAATCATTCATAATAGTGAATTGATGAGTTCTTGGGAGAATAGTAAATGAGTTTAGTAAAGAGAATTACACGAACTATAGTAGGGTTTTGAATTGTTGACTTGAGATTGTTATAATGATATGGGTGATGGAGAATGATGTTAATTACATCTAATTAAGATTGTAGAATCACCTAGAAGTTATAGACTGGGAATTGGGTGAAGAAACACCATTAATGGAGATTGTGGAGCTTTATGCACACTAAGAGTTTGATAAAATGCTTAGATGACCAAAGCATGAATATTATTGCTAATATAGAATCCCTTTGGCTTGTATTGATATAGATCAAAGTTGTAAGGGGTGACGAACATTGTATTACGCTCAAAGGCTGGAATTAAGGTATGTGAGACTAACTATCTACGTTAGGGAATGTTCATGATTCTCCCTACGCCTCATTCTTCATACTTGTCAGCAATTTGACTCAGAATATAGTTAGCCCTAGTTTTATGATATGATATAGAACTGTTATCTTCTAGGGTTGCAGTTATAGAATTCGTTCATGGTTGTCACTTTGAACATCATGAACTCAGCACGTAATCTTTATGGACTTATGCATTATTATCACATGAGTCTCAGGCAGTGTATAACCAGTTATTTGCAAGAGTCCCATAATCAGAAACAGTTATCATGCTATCAGCTATAGCCAGTCTCAGTTTTGTAAATTGTTAATGTTGAACACATGTATCTGTATTTTTGGGCCCTAGGCCACAGTTTATGCATACGTATTGCTTGGGCCAGAGGCCACAGTTTTTGTGCACATTATTTGGGCCCCAGGCCACAGTTATATTTACAGTTTTACAGGTGATTCTTCATCCAGAACAGGGAGTACTTCAGCTTCTTGCTTTCCTGTTTAGTTCAGTTTCAGTTTCAGTTCCAGTATTTTATTGCTTCAGTTGCTTTACGTACCAGTACAATTCAAATGTACTGATGTCCCTTTTTATTGCTTGGGGGCCTGCATCTCGCGATGCATGTAACAACATACAGGTTGACGATCCAGCTACTTAGGAGTGTTCGTATCAGCTACTGTGGTGAGCCCCAGTTTCCTTCGGGGCGATATCAGTCATGCAGTTCTTACAGCTTTCTAGACAGTTACCTTTTTGTATTCATTAGAGGCTTCATAGACACAGTTCAGACAGTCAGATATTTTGTTATGTTAGCCTTGTAGACAGTTATACTCAGTCGTTCAGTTGTTTTGGTTTAGCCATGTTGGCTACTTTTAGATATGTTCAGATTGCCTAAATATTTCCGCATTATGATATGTCAGTCAGACTTTTAGTTAATCAACATGCGTTAGTTTTATTTTATAAATTAGTTATGTTTTGGTATCACATGTTGATTCAGCCAGCCAGTTGGTTCGCTCGGTCACATGCAGTCAGGCACCGGGTGCCGTGTTACGTCCAGGCCCAGGTTCGGGGCGTGACAAAGCTTGGTATCAGAGCCCCAGGTTCAAGTGTCTTAGGGAGTCTATGAAGCCGTGTCCAGTGGGGTATCTTTTATATGTGTGAGGGCCCCACACATATAAATAGTTGACCACCAAGACTTTCAGGATTTGTTTCACTTCTTTCATACTCTAGTTCGTGCAGATAGAGTAATGCTTTTAGGAATTCTTCTAACTCGTGCGAATTACGTATTTCAGAAATGGCTCCAAAAAGGAAGTATAACAAGAAAAATACGGCTACTAGCCAGAGGGATACCGTTGACGCAGCAACAGAAGGGGGCACTCAGGCCCAGGCAACCGCCACAGCTAATGCCGCTGCTACGCCTCCCAATACTTCGGATGCAGATGTTAGAGGAGCTATTCAGCTGCTCACTCAAATTTTGGCAAATCAGACTCAGCGACAAGAAACGGCCCCTAGCTCAGGTGCTAGTAGTGGGTCAAACAGTTCTAGAACTCAGGAGTTTATGCGTATGAAGCCGCCAGTGTCCACAAGGTCAAAGAAGGAGGAAGACCCCCAGAATTTCATTGATGGACTCCAGAAAATATTTCGTGTAATGCATGCTACTGATACAGAGGCAGCAGAACTCGGAGCTTTCCAGCTGCAAGATGTGGCCCATATTTGGTATGAGACATGGGAACAGTCCCGAGGGGAGGATGCACCTTCTGCTACTTGGGACGAATTTGCAGACGCTTTTATTGGACATTTCATGCCAATTGAGGTTAAAGAAGCCAAGGCTATAGAGTTTGAGAATCTAAGGCAAAAGGACATGACTGTTCAGGACTATTACCTCAAGTTCGTGTCATTGTCCAGACATGCCCCTCACATGGTTCCTGATATGAGAGCCGTGGTTAGAAGATTTGTACTTGGGCTTAAACCTGAGTTGCACAGGGATGCCAACACAGCTGCTCAGAACGACAAGATGACTATTTCCAAGATACTGGCATTCGTGCAAGGTAACGAGACAAGAATGAAGGAAGAAGAAGCCCTGCAGAAGCAAAAAGATAGAGAGTTCAGCAAGAGGGCTAAGTCTGCTGGTAATTTCAGTCATGGGGGATCTCAAGGTGATGGCAACCGTCAGTTTTTTAAGAATAGGTCATCAAAACCTGCTCCCTCAATATCTAGTGCTCCATTTCAGAGGTCCAAGTTTAACCAGAAAGGCCGGAACTTCGGAATGGCAGGCTCACATTCACAGGCCAGCGTGACCGACCATGGTTTTCAACACCCTACTTGCAACACTTGTGGTAAGAGACATTCAGGAGTATGTCGTTCGGGCATGGATGGTTATTTTGGCTGTGGTCAGCCGGGTCATTTTCTGCGGGATTGTTCGTCCGCAAGACAGAATACCGGAGGTAACAGTAATGTAGCTCAGACCACAAATTCAACAGCTCCCCGAAATTCCTAAGCCCAGTAGGGGCGCGGAGCAGCAAGATCCGGTAATACGGGCGGTGGTCAGAATCGTCTGTATGCACTGTCAGGTCGCCAGGATACAGAGGCTCGTGGGGATGTTGTCACAGGTATGCTAACAGTCTTCACCTTCGATGTATTCGCTCTTATGGACCCAGGATCCACTCTATCTTATGTAACCCCGTATATTGCTAAGAAATTCGGGATAGAACCCGAAAAGTTGCAAGAACCTTTCGAAGTATCCACACTGGTTGGGGAATCAGTTATAGCTAGGCGTATCTATAGTGGTTGTCCAGTGTTAATCTACCATCGCAGCACCATAGCAGACTTAATAGAATTGGAGATGGTAGATTTTGACGTAATTATGGGTATGGATTGGTTAGAGTCCTGTTATGCCTCTGTGGGTTGTAGAACCAAAACTGTGACATTTGCTTTTCCTGATGAACTTATAGAATGGAAAGGTAATTCAGTAGCACCTAGGGGTAGATTTATTTCCTACCTTAGAGCTAGAAAGATGATCTCCAAGGGGTATATTTACCACTTAGTTCGAGTCAGGGATACAGATGCCCAGGCTCCAACTCTTCAGTCAGTACCAGTTGTCAGTGAATTTCCAGAAGTCTTTCCAGATGACCTACCCAGAGTCCCTCCCGATAGGGAAATTGACTTTGGAATTGACCTGCTTCCCGACACTAAGCCGATATCTATTCCACCGTATAGGATGGCCCCAACAGAGTTAAAGGAGTTAAAAGTTCAGTTGAAGGATCTTCTTGATAAGGGATTTATAAGGCCAAGTGTCTCACCTTGGGGCGCACCGGTCTTGTTTGTCCGAAAGAAGGATGGATCCTTGCGTATGTGTATAGACTACCGCCAATTGAACAAGGTCACCATTAAAAATAACTATCCTCTTTCCAGAATAGACGACCTATTTGATCAACTTCAGAGTGCTCAGTGTTATTCCAAGATTGACCTCAGATCAGGCTACCATCAGTTAAAAGTTAAGGAAGTTGACATTCCGAAGACCGCTTTCAGAACCCGTTATGGTCATTTTGAATTTCTTGTCATGTCGTTTGGGTTGACGAATGCACCAGCAGCTTTCATGGATCTTATGAACAGAGTATTCAAGCCTTATCTTGATTTATTCGTCATTGTGTTTATTGATGACATATTGGTGTATTCCCGTAGCGAGACAGATCATGCAGAGCATCTCAGGATAGTGTTGCAGACACTCAAGGATCGTGAGCTTTATGCAAAATTCTCAAAGTGCGAGTTTTGGCTCAAGTCAGTGGCATTCCTAGGCCATGTAATTTTAGGTGAAGGTGTTAAGGTGGACCTTTAGAAAATTGACGCTGTCAAGAACTGGCCCAGACCCTCCTCAGCATCAGACATTAGAAGTTTCTTGGGTTTGGCAGGTTATTATAGGCGTTTCGTTGAGGGATTTTCCTCTATCACAGCTCCGCTGACTAAGCTGACTCAGAAGAAAGTCAAATTCCAATGGTCAGAGGTATGTGAGCAGAGTTTCGAAGAGTTGAAGAAGAGATTGACTTCTGCTCCAGTTTTGACACTACCAGAGGGAACCGAGGGATTCGTTGTCTATTGCGATGCTTCGGGAGTTGGTCTCGGATGTGTTTTAATGCAGCATGGTAAGGTTGTTGCTTATGCGTCCAGACAGCTTAAGACTCATGAGAAGAATTATCCAACCCATGACTTAGAGTTAGCAGCCGTGGTTTTTGCACTCAAGATATGGCGGCACTACTTATATGGAGTGCATGTGGATATTTTCACCGACCATAAAAGCCTCCAATATATTTTCAAGCAAAGTGAGTTGAATCTTAGGCAGAGAAGATGGCTCGAATTGCTTAAGGATTATGATGCGGATATTCTCTATCATCCGGGGAAAGCGAATGTTGTAGCCGATGCTCTTAGTCGGCGTTCCATGGGAATTTTAGCCCACGTGGACATAGGTAAGAGAGTTATGATAAAGGAAGTTCACCGTTTGGCCAATCTTGGAGTTCGACTTTTGGACTCCGAGGATGGGGGTGTAGTTGTCCAGAATAGAGCTCTTTCCTCTTTAGTCGTTGAAGTCAAGGAGAAAAAGTTTAATGATCCCTACTTGTTGCAGCTGAAAGAGGGGATTCACAAGTATAAGACGATGACTTTTGAACAAGGGGGAGATGATGGTACCTTGAGGTACCGAGGTAGATTGTGTGTTCCAGATGTAGATGGGCTCAGAGAGCGAATCATGTCAGAAGCTCACAATTCCAGGTATTCCATTCACCCAGGTTCCACTAAGATGTATCATGATCTTAAGGAGATTTATTGGTGGAACGATATGAAGAGGAATGTGGCGGATTTTGTAGCTAAGTGTCCGAATTGTCAGCAAGTGAAAGCCGAACACCAGAGGCCTGGTGGCTTAGCTCAGAATATTGATATTCCTGTCTGGAAATGGGAAATGATCAATATGGATTTTGTAGCAGGTCTACCTCGCTCAGCCAGGAGACATGACTCTATTTGGGTGATCGTTGACAGACTTACTAAGTCGGCACACTTTTTGCCAGTCAAGACCACAGATTCAGTAGAAGATTATGCCAAGCTGTATGTTAATGAGATTGTCAGATTGCATGGGACACCAGTGTCTATTATTTCAGATCGTGGTGCTCAGTTTACAGCGAACTTCTGGAAATCTTTTCAGAAAGGATTGGGTACCAAAGTGAACCTTAGCACAACTTTTCATCCGCAGACAGATGGCCAGGCAGAGCGTACTATTCAGACTCTGGAGGACATGTTGAGAGCATGCGTTTTGGATTTCAAAGGTAATTGGGATGATCACTTGCCTCTTATCGAGTTTTCCTATAATAATAGTTATCATGCTAGCATTGGGATGGCACCGTTTGAAGCTCTGTATGGGCGAAGGTGTAGATTACCAATTGGTTGGTTCGAAGTTGGTGAAGCAGAGTTATAAGGACCAGATTTGGTTTACCAAGCTATGGAGAAAGTCAAGTTAATACAAGAGCGTTTGAAAACGGCTCAGAGTTGCCAGAAGTCTTACACAGATGTGAGGCGAAGGGACTTAGAATTTTTAGTTGATGATCGGGTGTTCCTTAAAGTCTCACCCATGAAGGGTGTTATGAGATTTGGCAAGAAAGGGAAGCTTAGTCCCAGATATATTGGACCTTACAGAATTTCACGAAAGGTCGGTCTAGTAGCTTATGAACTTGAGTTGCCACAAGAGTTGGCTGTTGTTCACCCAGTGTTTCATGTATCCATGTTGAAGAAGTGTGTAGGAGACCCTTCGTTGGTTGTTCTTGCTGATACTATAATAGTTAAGGATGACCTCACCTATGAGGAGATACCTGTAGCCATTCTTGATCATCAGGTTCGTAAGTTGAAAACCAAGGAAGTAGCCTCAGTAAAAGTCCTGTGGAGGAGTCAGAAGGTTGAGGAGGATACATGGGAAGCCGAGGAGGATATGAAGTCCAAGTACCCATTTTTGTTTAAAGAGCAAGCAGAGAACTCTCAAGGTAACTTTTCATAACACATGTCATGCTATTTCTCATGTTTCACGCTCATGTCATGTATCCAGTGCCCATGCTCATGTCTCAGTATTCACGTTTCCATGTAACCATGTCATGTTATTTCAGTCTCCATGTTTTATGTCATGTTTCCTTCACGTTCATGTAGTCAAGCCATGTCCAGCCATAATCTTAACCATGACCCATCATTCGAGGACGAATGATCCCAAGGGGGAGATAATGTTACACCCCGTATCTTGGGACTAAGGTTAGACTCATATCATTAGAGTTTTAGTGGAAAAACTGAAGATTTGAACGTTTTGCGAAAATGGTTGATAAGCCTACTTCGGGCAGTGATAACTCCTTGATTAGTTGGGAATTTGGGAAAGTACCCTTAATGAAAGTTGAAGTATGTAGAAATACCTTTCTAACGATATAAGTACCAAGCCAATCAGAGATCGGAGCAAGGAGATATGATCGTCTCAATATGGCTAATAGTAAGGCACTTAAAATTCGATAGAATCGGCTAAATTTTCGATACGTCTGTCTTCCAGTCCAATTTGGTGAAACTCTGTTGGGAATTTGTGGAAACCTAAAACATGAACGTTGTATCCCTTTGAAATATCTTTCCAACGGTATATTATGGAGCCCAAACAGAGCTCTGTACAAGAAGTTATGTCCATTTTACCGAACGTTGTGTAGAACCGACACCCGTAGCTCTTTCAAGCGCGTGGGGGCGCGTGCAATGTTCCCGCATCGCGGGCCGATCGCGCAAGTCTGAATATTTAGCTGCAGACCATTGCACGATGGTCCCGCATCGCGGACCAATCGCGAATCGGGTCATATTCGGGTCAAAAAGTCGGGTTACGCGTTTTTAGTTATATCTAAGGTTTGGGGTTTATTTCCCCAGCACCCCATTCACGAAAAATTACCCTAAAGTCAATAAGAACAAGTCCCAAGCCTCAAGAACCATACAAGGTAAGTGCTATCATGATTCTAGGTTGAATTCAAGTCCCTAATCTCTTTCTAAGTTGAGTAAACCCTTCTAACCAATAGATTTGTGAGTGGAACATTATTGTTGGGCGTGGAAACCCTAGAACTTGAATTCAAGAGGATTGAACGTCAAAAAGGTAATGTTTCTAGACTCTAATCATTCATAATAGTGAATTGATGAGTTCTTGGGAGAATAGTAAATGGGTTTAGTAAAGAGAATTACACGAACTATAGTAGGGTTTTGAATTGTTGACTTGAGATTGTTATAATGATATGGGTGATGGAGAATGATGTTAATTACATCTAATTGAGATTGTAGAATCACCTAGAAGTAATAGACTGGGAATTGGGTGAAGAAACACCATTAATGGAGATTGTGGAGCTTTATGCACACTAAGAGTTTGATAAAATGCTTAGATGACCAAAGCATGAATATTATTGCTAATATAGAATCCCTTTGGCTTGTATTGATATAGATCAAAGTTGAAAGGGGTGACGAACATTGTATTACGCTCAAAGGCTGGAATTAAGGTATGTGAGACTAACTATCTACGTTAGGGAATGTTCATGATTCTCCCTACGCCTCATTCTTCATACTTGTCAGCAATTTGACTCAGAATATAGTTAGCCCTAGTTTTATGATATGATATAGAACTGTTATCTTCTAGGGTTGTAGTTATAGAATTCGTTCATGGTTGTCACTTTGAACATCATGAACTCAGCACGTAATCTTTATGGACTTATGCATTATTATCACATGAGTCTCAGGCAGTGTATAACCAGTTATTTGCAAGAGTCCCATAATCAGAAACAGTTATCATGCTATCAGCTATAGCCAGTCTCAGTTTTGTAAATTGTTAATGTTGAACACATGTATCTGTATTTTTGGGCCCTAGGCCACAGTTTATGCATACGTATTGCTTGGGCCAGAGGCCACAGTTTTTGTGCACATTATTTGGGCCCCAGGCCACAGTTATATTTACAGTTTTACAGGTGATTCTTCATCCAGAACAGGGAGTACTTCAGCTTCTTGCTTTCCTGTTTAGTTCAGTTTCAGTTTCAGTTCCAGTATTTTATTGCTTCAGTTGCTTTACGTACCAGTACAATTCAAATGTACTGATGTCCCTTTTTATTGCTTGGGGGCCTGCATCTCGCGATGCATGTAACAACATACAGGTTGACGATCCAGCTACTTAGGAGTGTTCGTATCAGCTACTGTGGTGAGCCCCAGTTTCCTTCGGGGCGATATCAGTCATGCAGTTCTTACAGCTTTCTAGACAGTTACCTTTTTGTATTCATTAGAGGCTTCATAGACACAGTTCAGACAGTCAGATATTTTGTTATGTTAGCCTTGTAGACAGTTATACTCAGTCGTTCAGTTGTTTTGGTTTAGCCATGTTGGCTACTTTTAGATATGTTCAGATTGCCTAAATATTTCCGCATTATGATATGTCAGTCAGACTTTTAGTTAATCAACATGCGTTAGTTTTATTTTATAAATTAGTTATGTTTTGGTATCACATGTTGATTCAGCCAGCCAGTTGGTTCGCTCGGTCACATGCAGTCAGGCACCGGGTGCCGTGTTACGTCCAGGCCCAGGTTCGGGGCGTGACAAAGCCCCGTCATAAGGAAGTATACAATGCATAACCGATCCTTTTGCACCTCAAAATAGTGCTCCAATGGCCAGATTCGGTAGTTCAATAAACGCAACCATACCCGCGCCTCCTGATTGAAATTACTCATCTTCATGTATTTGTGCTTTCGATATTTTTCCGCATAATGGGCCCATAAGGCTTTGAAATAAACACCACACAAGGTTTCCCAAATGGCCTTATAATGAGGCATGTGGATGAAGTCTAGTAGTGGCTGGATAGGATAATCAGTGACTCCTAAGTGTGCACACAAAAGGGATGGTGATATGGGTATATCCCCTCCCCTGCAATAGGTAGTCGGTTCCCATGTGCCATATTAATCGAATGTGACATTGGTGTAGAACTTGAGAACTAGATCGATGTTAACTGGCCTCGGTGTCTCAAAGATGCACACCCACCTCATATTTCAAGCCTATTGTACACATTCCTGAAGCGCGTTGCAATAGGGTGTCATTAATAGCACGCTCATGGATGTACCCCGCTGCGGGGTTGAATGTGGTACTAATCCCTACCGAATACTTGGATATCTGGCCTGGGCCTTGAAGGTGGAGCTCGAAGGATAGGGGTGATTGGTTGCTTACCCCCCTCCCCCCTAGCGGTTTGATTATCTTTTTAGCTTTGGGGGGTGTGGGGTTCGCTCTCCTCCGTTTTGTGCCTTGGGAGGAGGTAGCAGCAGACTTCCCTTTGTTCTTTGTGTTAACCATCTCGCCTGCAAAACAACATCACACCACACGCTAAGTACAATTCAAAAATCAAAGGAGGTCGTGGAACGACCCCATACTTAATCCTATATCATATGCTCAAGTCTAGAGTGTGTGCCCCTTTCACTTTTTCTGGCCCTAAGCATGGTTATTACATCATTTTCTCACCATTAGGGTTGAACCGACCCCATACTTACTTCAAACTACATTACAAAAATCAAAATAAAAGAAGCTAACTACTTCTATACTACACAACAAATAAACAAAAGAGACAGAAAAAAATTAAGCAAGCTCATGTTGTAGGATTTGAGTTGGAAAATCACAAATTCCGAATTCTCCATCCTAATTTTGAATTTATTGTGAAAGGTGACCCACAAGGGCTTCTATGTGTGTTTAATGTTCCATTGCTACTCAAGACTTCACAATTTTCACAAAAAACTTGGTTTAGGACTTTCATCGAACACCTTGCGAGAATAAATTCTTCCCTTAGTTTTGACAACAATGGTAGGGTGTGAAACCCTCCCTTGTGCAATGGGAGTCATGTTCTAGCCATAAACACCTCACACAAGCACAGTAATACCAAACCTCGCCCAAATTTTCCCAAACCCACCAACCCTAACTTTATAACTTTTCACAATTCAAGAATAAGGGGAAGAAGAGGGATGGGAATTCATGTAATGAATGAGAAATTACTTACCTTGTTGAATTAATGAGGGATGGATGAAAGGTCTTGAACTTTGATTGTGAAGGAAAGGTATTAGGAGAGGGGTCTTTGAGTTTTTGAGAGATTTGGGAGAAAAAACTTTGAGAATGGAAGTGAAAGGCTGTGGTTGTTTTTAAACTTACAAGAATTTTTTGGACTGGGCCCCATCCGCGTTGGCACCTCGTCACCGGTCCAACGCGGATAATTTCAAATCACTTATTACTTTATTCAGGCATTACACCCGCATCGTGGGTGCAACGTGTAAAAACAAGGTTCAGTCAAAATTTTGTTCAGGCATTGGCCCCGCATCGCGAAAGCAACGCATAAGACAAACTGTAACACCCCGTAAACTTGAACTAGGTGTGAATATGTAAAAATATAGTGTTAAGATGATATTTTATCTATATGAATTCATTCTTGATGAATTTGGGTGGAGGATGGTCGTTTTGAAGTCAAACCAACTAGTGAAGTTCTTAAGGGCTCTTAAATTCGCCTAAGTTTTGGTAGGTCTGTCTTCTGGGCGATTTTCATGAAAATGTGTTGCGAATTTGGCAAAACTTCCTTGATGAAAGTTGTATATATTTGAAATAGATTTCCAACGGTAGGTCGTCCATCCCAAACAAAGCTACGTACAAAAGGTTATGCCCGTTTTACTGAAGCCTGTCTTCGCTGGAAATTTTGCCTGTGTTACGGTGAGACGTTACGGCCCGTAACACGTGTTACGGGCTGTAATATGAACCGTAACGTCTTAAACATTTCCAGAAACTCTCTGGAAATTTCCACTAATGGACGGTCCAAAGGACGGTCCGTAACACGAAGGACGGTCCGTCCTTCAGAGACGTCCTTTGGCCCGTTTTCACCAGAAAAATATAAATAAGACCCTTGTTTTGTTTATTCCTCCACTTCCTAAACAACCCTAAGAACGAAAATCATTCCTCCAAGTCTTCAAATCAAAGGTAAGGGCATCCTTAACATTACTAAATCATTCTAACATCAAACCCATGATTCTTAACATGATTTTTGTGATCAAAACCTAGGGTTTGCAACATAATTTTTCTCAAAGTGATTCAAGCTAGGGTTTGGGTGTTCTTCATTTGAAAAGTAAATTGTTAAACCTTGTTTAACAAATTAAGGTATGTCTCTCTTTTAAAAACTTATTTTGAATGAAAGTCACTTTTTGAAACTATGGTTGAAAGCATAAATTTTATTAGAGATTCTTTAATGGAGGAAAGTAAAAGTAATCTTTTCATGTTTCTTGAACTCTAATTCATGTCTAAATGGTGGTTAATGTGTGTGAGGGGACAAACCCACATTAAACCTAGATTGTAACAAACCCTATATGTGTATAAGATATTATGAATGTTTTCATCTATGAGAGATGCTTAATAATGATGGTTAAGAGTTGGTGATGACATTCTCATTGATGAATTGGGACATGGAAATCTTTTGTAAAGAAGTTATACGTTTTCAAAACTTTGATTGGAATGACTTATTCTTTCGATATGGCATAATGAACTTTAACGTTATTGATGGTGTGACTACTTTGAGATAAATTGTGAATCGACTTCTATGCCATGGACCTTGTTGTTATGTTTGCCTTGCTATTCGGCAGGAAGAGTAGCCACTATGGATCCTAGTGTATTAATTTTCTTGCCATTCGGGAGGAAGAGTGGCCACTTCCGGGTTCGCTACCTGGGGTGTATTAATTGCCTTGCTATTCGGGAGGAAAAGTAGCCACCGTGAATCCATATTCCGGTGAATTGCGCAGTGTGCCTTGCTATTCGGGAGGAAGAGTAGCCACCGTGAATCCATATTCCGGTGTATTATGCAATGTTGTGGATATTGAGTTGGGCCCATATGGGCGATTGCGATATCCATCTTTATTATGGAACTAATATTTATGCCTGATCGATTTAAAGCATAATTGAAACCGGGATTTTGGAATGGCTTTATAAACTGTTCAACAAACGATATTAAGAATCATAAAGTGGAATGACAGTTTTTATACTATCTTTTCAGAACTGATTTCTTTATGTATTATTATATTTTATTTTTATATTACTTATTGTCCTCGAGGCACTCACTGAGTACGAAGTACTCAGGCATACCATTGTTGTTTTTGATGGTATGTTAGGTAAGGGAGGAGAGCAGGTTCTTGATACTTCAGGCGCTTAGGAAGGACTTGCTGTTGCTACTGATTTGGTGAGCCCACACGTTCATTCGTGGGACACCCTATTATTTTGTTCATTTATTATTAGTTTTTGGGCTGCGTTCCGATGAGTCAAACTATTACCTCTTTATCCTAGAAGCTCCATAGTATACATTTTTGTGGGTAGTTGTTGAGTTTTGTTAACTCTTGGGCGTTGTCACGTTTTGATTAACTTTTATGATATTAAAGACTTCCGCTGATTTAGTTCGTGTATTCATGATTTGTTACATTTAATTTATAAACTGTTGGAGGCGAATGTTGAACCTGGCGGGTTCAAGTATTATTATTGTGTTGTTTAGGTTCTTCCGATGTTGTTCATAACGTCGGATGCCTCTCACGTCTAGGGTGAGTTTTGGGGCGTGACAAGCTTGGTATCAGAGCCTAGGTTTAAATACGTCCTAGGATTATTGTCGGTGTCTGTGGAGCTGTGTCTAGTGGAGTTTTCCTTGTGCAGCCTGATCAACTGCATGACCGAGAAACTCCCAGGACATTTATAGGTGTTTCCTATTCTTCTTGATTCTAGATTGTGCTGTAGAGCTTAAAGTCCATTTTAGGATCATTCTAATTCGCTCGTCAATTCGTGCCTTGCAGAAATGACTCTGACGCGATCCAAAAATGGTAAACAGGGATGTCCCGCGAAATTTAACCGAAATCTTGGGGGCGCGAATGCTGGTAATGGAAATGATGCTGGAAATCAAGCACCACCCCCAGCACCGCCTGCTCCTGCTGTTCCTGTTGCGGGTGTGCCTGAGATTGGTACTATGCAAACGGCTATTCAAATGTTGACTGCTTTGGTTGCGGCTCAGCAACAGCGTGGAGGTGTGGGACCTCATGGTGGAGGCAGACTTAAGTAGTTCCTAGACTTAAAGTCACCAGAGTTCTTTGGGTCACGAGAGGTGGATGACCCCCAACACTTTGTAGATGAGACCTTTAAGGCATTGAGGGCAATGGATGCCCAGGATTCAGAAGCTGTGAGGCTTGCTTCATATCAGTTGAAGGATGTTGCTCACGTATGGTTTGAGATGTGGGAATCTGAGAGAGGTGACGCTGCTTTAGCTCCGACGTGGGCTGAATTTGAAGAGGCGTTCATGGAAAGGTCCTTGTCTGATGAGGAAAGAGTTGCTATGGCTACGAAGTTTGAAAAGCTAGAGCAGGGTAACAAGTCAGTTCGTGAGTATAGTTTGGAGTTCACTCGTCTGTCAAAGTATGCTTTATACATGATTCCGACTGAAAAGCATAAGCTGACTCGTTTTGTGAAAGGCTTGGTACCACGTATCAAGTCTGCATGTGCTGCTGTTGCTATGTCTCCTACTTGCACTTTCTCATATCTGGTTGGGTTTGCTGAACAATAAGAAAGTTGGAAAAATGAAGAGAGGGTGGATCGAGATCAGCATAAGAAGTCCCGATCAGCGGGTGGTTTCAGTGGTAGTAATTATAAGGGAGGACAGAGTAAAGGGTATTCTGCACCTGCTCAGTCTGACGCTTATTCCCATGCTAATGTGTCTTCTGGTAGGCAAGGCCAAAATAATAATAATAATAATAATAATAATAATAATAATAATAATAATAATAATAATAATAATAATAATAATAATAATAATAATAATAATAATAGTAAGTTTTCGCAGGGAAGTAGTCGTCTGCCAGTGTGGGAGGATCGTATCTGTCATCACTGTGGTGTTAGGGGGCATCTTAAGAGGGACTGCAGAAAATGGCTACGTGAGATTGCTGCTATGAATAACCAAAAGAATGATTCGCCTGCTTCTGCATCTGCTAAAAATCCGTCTGCTGGTAATGCTATCAATAATTATCAGAATGCTCGTAATAATGGCAAAGGAAAGGAAGTTTCTAATACTTCTGGTGGAGGGACAGCTCGTCTTTATGGGTTGACTCGTAGGGAGGCAACTGAGGCTTCTGACGCTGTGGTTACAGGTATCCTTACCATCTGTTCTCATGATGCTTACTCATTGATTGATTCGAGTTCAAATTTATCCTATGTGACTTCTTATTTTGCTCTTGATATAGGTATGAAACCCGAACCTTTGTTGGAACCCTTTGCTGTTGATACGCCTTCGGGTGTTCCTGTTACTGCTTCTAGAGTGTATAGAAATTGTGTTGTTGTGATTAAAGGCCGTGAGACCGTGGCTGATTTGTATGAACTTGAGATGGTGGATTTTGATGTAATTATAGCGATGGATTGGTTGTCTGCGTGTTATGCTAATGTGGATTGTAGCCATAAGTTAGTTCGTTTCGCCTTTCCCGATGAGCCTGTTATTGTGTGGGAGGGTGAAATTGCTAAGCCAAAGGGTAGATTTATTTCCTACCTTAAGGCTCATAAGATGATTACTAAGGGGTGTATTTACCATTTGGTTGCTATTAATGATACAAAAACTCACGAGGTTGGATGCGCTTGTCGTGAATTTTCTTTGTCCTCTCCCTGTACATCTTCGCGTTCTCATATGCATGATAGCAAAATTCATCCAACTCGTAGAAACGGCTATCATGCAAAATTCGCTTCTTCTTCTCGTGATTAGCACCAGGGGAATAAATATCACTCACTATAAAGTTCACCATGTCTGCATACCATGGCACCTCAGCTGACCGAAGAGCAAAAAGTTGTTCATTAGGAAAAGTCTCCCTCATCACCACTGCTTCATTTACATGTTCCCAATCTTCCAATCTCGATAAGTGGTCTGTTACTTGATTTTCTGTGCCCTTTCGGTCAAGAATCTCAATGTCAAACTCCTGCAGCAGCAACACCCAACAAATAAGCCTCGGATTTACATCCTTCTTCGCAAACAAATATTGAACTGCAGTGTGATCAGTATAAATAATTACCTTTGTGCCCACAAGATATGATCGGAATTTGTCAAAAGCGTAGACTACCGCCAATAACTCCTTCTCTGTAATCGTGTAGTTCATCTGGGCTGGATCAAGTGTCTTACTGGCATAATATATTGGATGAAATATCTTATCCCTCTTCTGACCAACGACATCCCCCACAGCAAAATCACTTGCATCACACATCAAAATGAACAGCAGAGACGAATCAGGTGCGATGATAATAGGAGCAAACACTATCCGCTTCTTCAACTTATCAAAAGTCGTCTGACAGGCTTCATTGAACACAAACTTCACATCTTTTTCTAACAGCTTGCACATCGGATTAGCAACTTTCGAGAAATCTTTGATGAACCGTCTATAAAAGCCTGCAGGCCCAAGAAAACTGCGCACTCCCCGAACTGAAACGGGTGGTGGCAATTTTTCAATTGCTTCAATATTCGCCTTGTCAACTTCTATTTCCTTGCTCGATACCTTGTTCCGAAGAACAATGCCCTCTCGAACCATGAAATGACATTTTTTCCAGCTAAGTATCAAGTTTGTTTCTTCACAAGGAGCTAACACGGCATCAAGATGGTTCAAGCAATCATCAAAAGAGTTCCCAAAAATAGAGAAGTCATACATAAATACCTCCACATAGTTTTCCACCATATCGGTGAAAATAGCCATCATGCATCGCTGGAAAGTACCTGGAGCATTGTACAAACCAAAAAGCATCCTCCGGAATGCAAATGTGCCATAGGGACACGTGAATATGGTCTTCTCTTGATCCTCAGGTGTAATCATGATCTGGTTGTAGCCCGAATAGACATCTAGAAAGCAATAATAATCGTGCCCAGCCAATTTATCATGTATCTGATCCATGAAGAGCAATGGGAAGTGATCTTTTCTGGTGGCGTTGTTCAACTTGCGATAGTCAATACATATCCTCCAACCAGTAACAGTTCATTGAGGCACTAATTCATTTTTCTCGTTCTCTTCCACAGTCATGCCCTTTTTCTTCGGGACACATTATACAAGACTTACCCATTTGCTGTCAGAGATGGGATAAATAATACAGCTGTCAAGCCACTTGATTACCTCTTTCTTCACCACCTCCTTTATGATCGGGTTTGGTCGTCTCTGACACTCAACACTACGCTTGCTGTCTTCCTCTAATAATATTTTGTGCATGCAAAGTGAACTACTAATACCTCGAATATCAGCTATCGACCACCCGAGAGCTCGAATTTGATCTCTTAGCACTCGCAATACACGTTCAACCTGCGCATCAGTCAAATAAGCAGAGAGGATCATATGTAATGTGTCTGCACTACCCAAGAAATCATAGTGAAGATGATGAAGTAATGGCTTCAACTCAAGAACTAGAGCCTCTTCTATAGATAGCTTCGGCTTTTTCCACGATTCTGGTGTGTCTAACTCCTCAAATAGTGTGTTTGCTCGCAAACAAGCACATGAAGTGTCAAGGATGCTAAGACAATCCTCGACTTCTGCATCAATCATCAAGTCTTCCCCATACACTAAAGCTGTCTCCAAAGGATCTCACAAAGCTAGAAAGTGGTCTAACTCTGCATTAGTGAGCTCGGACTCCACCACGGTAATCATTTTCAAATCCTCATAATAGGTTTGAAGTTTGGTAGCTTTAAACACATCAAAATGTTCCTCTTGTCCATCAACTATCATAGACATCTTCCCATCTCTAACTTGGATCACAGCGTCAATACTAGCCAAGAATCCTCTTCCCATGATGAGAGGAACACTCTTATCTTCCTCATAATCAAGTATCACAAAATCAATCGGCAGAATAAATGGGCCTACCTTTATAAGAACATCCTCAATAATACCATCAGGAGAAGCAAAAGATCGATCAGCTAGCTGCAAAGTAATAGTCGTTGGCCTAGGCTCACCCAAGCCCAACATTCGGAACACAGAAGTAGGCATCAGATTAATACTAGCACCCAAGTCACATAATGCTAACCCAACTTCAACATTGCCAATAGTAATCAAAATCATGAAGCTACTCGGATCTTTCAACCTTGGAGGAAGTGTTTCTCCTCACTCTAGAACTACACTCTTCAGTAAGTGCAATGGTCTCAAACTCTATCCAACGCCTTTTGTTCGCAACCACATCTTTGATATACTTAGCATATTTTGGAACTTCTTGCAAAAGCTCCACCAAAGGAAAGCTGATGTGTACATGTTTTAAGAGTTCAAGAAATTTCTAACAAGCCAAATCTGCTTTTTATTTCTGAAGTCGCTATGGAAAGGGAAGGGGTGGTCGAACCACAATCTCTACGGGTTGCTCTACGACTTCCGGCTCTGGCTCAACTCGCTTAGTAGGGATAAGTTCTGTTGCTGCTACGTTCTTCTTTTTCGGAGGCACTTCTTCAAGTTCTCTGCCATTCCTCAAGGTGACTGCCTTGCACTCCTTGGGATTCTTCTCAGTATCACTAGAAAAAGCACCCTATGGTCTAACATTCTACATAATAGCCATCTTCCCATTTGACACTCAAGCTGGTGAATAGATTTCTGCATCTCACTCTGAATTTTTTGATTTTGCTGTTGCGTTACTTATGTTTGAGCTATAAGCTCCTTCGTTATCTCTTCCAAATTTCTAGCTGGCTGAGCTTGGGGTTGCTGATAATTGCTCGGCTTATGGAAGTCTTGCTTCCCGAATAGAGGATTGTAATTATTTCCATAATGGTTCCTACGATTTCTAACACCACGCCACATAATGGACGAATTCTGGATTCAAATGGCAATTAGAATATTCATGAGGATCACCACAACTTACACACGCTGCTTGCTGAATATGTTGAACTAGTTGGACCTGCTGAGCTTGAGGAAATACCCTCAACATTACATTAGTAAGATTACCTTACATCGGCCCGAATAGCTGCAACATCATCTACTTGAAGAACCCCAGGCCCTTTCTGTTGTAACCCCCGGATCGTCTCTTGATACTGATAAGCACCTTCGGACATCAACTCAAGGAGAGCTTCCACCTCCTCATATATTTTGTTTAAGATCTGCCCTTGAGCTAAAGCATTCAACAAGGCCCTGTATTCATGCTTAAGTCCTTTTACCAAACAGTTTCCAATGATCTCCTTTGGCTGCATGTGATGTGGGCAATCTCGCAAATAGCCCTTATACCTTTCCCAAGCGTGTGTTAGAGATTCAGAGTCTCTCTGAGTGAATTTAGCAATTCTCCCTCGCAGCTCCTTTGTTTTCTTGGGTGAGAAAAACCCGTCGATGAATTTATTCGATAATACCTCCCAAGAAGTGATAGAACCTGCAGGCAGATTTGTCAACCATTCCCTCGCTTCACAAATCAATGAGAACGAAAATAAAGATAGCTTCACATAATCATCGGGAACATCTCTATATTGGAAATTCTCGCTCAACTCCACGAATTGCATCAAGTGCTTATACGAGTCTTCACTAGACTTACCCATATACTAGCACGTATGTTGCACCAGCCGCACCATTCCTTCTTTCAGCTCAAAATTTTCAGTAATGTCAGGCCTGACAATAGCCTTAGCAATAGTTTCCAGACTAGGTATAGCATAATTGGACAAAAGAATTTGTTGTTCTTGTGTCCTCGAAACATCTCGTACACCATGTTCATCCCCGTTTTGTTTCTTTCCCCTTCTGCTGCTTCAAGAGCAAGTCTTGCTGCTTCCTCAGCCATTTTTATCTATCTGTGTAAAGTTCTTTCGATTTCGGGATCAAGATCAACTAACGGTTTTCCTGAACTTCTAGTGCTTAGCATAAACCAGAGAAACCTAAAGTGACACAAGTAGACCAACGAAAATAGTAAAGACTTGAATAGAAAAACAAACTCAAATTAGAAAAACAGTAAATCTTTCTAAGTCCCCAGAAATGGCGCCCAAACTTGTTGCTCCCAAACACACACGCAAGTATAAATGGTCGTACAAGTAATATAGAACTTTAAGTCCAGTCATCGATCCTACACAGACTTAGATTCTTATACTGTTAAACTAATTTAAATTTGAATGAAACTATTCAAGAGAGTGACAATCAAAGTGTTTGTTGTGACTAAACTAAAACTGAAAGTAAACAATTGATGATAGGTGTTTTGTGACTGAGAAATTTGTGACGAAGACTGTAAAGTTTATCAGATGAGAGAAAGTTCTAGGGTCATTGATTTCGACAATCCAGTTGATCTTTTGACGATTCTACCTATCTTATTTCCTGGGTTACTAGTTGACAGGTTAATTATAACTTTATGAGTATCTTCCGAGTTTCTCACAAGCCTGTAGATACTACTATAATGCCTATCTCCCTATGGTCGTCAGAGGTAACAAGAACACATTTAATTCTCCGTATTCAACTAAGCAAAGCTAAAGGGTATATTCCTATCCTCATTAGCGAAACGATTATATCGAACAAGCCCTATTTATTCTTATTACGCATGCAAATTCTATATTCCTAGTTGAATTCACACGCCACAGATAGTGTTCAACTACTGGCCAAATAATCAAACAATTAAGATTAAGAATAAATAAGCAACCCAAAATATGAAAATTTAATAGATAATAATTGTCGCCAAACAAACTATCATGTTTTTCGCCACAACCCTAGAATTAAGAAGTGTAACGACCCGTTTGGTCGTTATAGCTCTTTTGGTACTTTCGCCACTTCTGAGCATTGATTGACTCACTTTTGACCCGAGGTTGACTTTTGGACAAACGGAACTTTTTCAGAGTTTCGTCAACTCCGAGAGGTCCAGATGGTTGTTTAGAACCTTTATGTATGGTTGGTTCAGTTCGCAATGCATTTTGGTGCATTTCGGACTTTGGATGGGAAATGGGAAGTAGGCATCGGTGGTTGACTCGGTCAATGAGACCTCCGTTGGAAATTTTAAGACCACGAGTGCGTTCGTAGCGTATTTTTGTATGGGTTTAGGTGGTCGGGTTGTGAGCAGATGGCCTCGGGAATAACCGAATTTTTGATTGAAACTTAGAAATTTATGGGGAATCTGGTGCCCACAACGGCGGCACCAGAGCCGCCCTAGCGGCACCGCTATGGCAGTATGATGATCGTTGGGGCGGTCATGAGTGATTTAGGCTTTATCGCTGCGGCAGTGTCCCAGCCGCCATAGCGGCACCGCTGTAGCAGCACTCCCTCCGCCGTGGCGGTCAAGGGCAGTGACATTTCATTAAATGTATTTAAATAAGTCTTAGACCCTCATTATTTCATATCTCGATATTGGAGCTTAGAGAAACTGTTCTTGGAGACAAATTGAGGAGATTCTTGGTGATAAACCTTTGTCCAATCCTTTACTCTTCCTTAATCACAAGCATCTTAGAATTCCCCCTTCCCTTTTACAATCTCTTAAAGTTGGAAATTGAAAAAGGGTTTTGGGAGATTTTCCCTTAGGGTCCTATATGATAAATTGATGATGTTGGTGATAAAACTTGATAAATCTAAGCTTAGTAATTATATATCTTCCACTTTTAACGTGAATTTCGGATTTGGAGAATTAGGGTTCATACCCAATTTCGGGGTTTTTACTAGAAATCAGATTTGGGGATAATTCTTCAGCTAAATCAATAATTAATGATTGAGTTATGATTACCTAGGATTCAATTTGGTATTTTACCCGTGAATTTCCCATTTCGCCCTTGTGGGCCCGTTTTCCCAATTTCTAGGGTTAAAAGGGACCTACTTGATATCATAGTAATATTAGTATCATTCTCCATGATTTCTAACTTAGAATTCGATTATGCTTAGACTGCTTTGGTTCTGAGCTTCAGAGAAAGGGCAAGGCGATAGAGTGACTTGTTGGTGTTGCAGTTCGGCAGTCCAAGTACGTTATGGTTTACCTTTGGTGAGACTTAGTATAGTGAATCACATATTTAGATTATGATGTCGGAGACAGCATGTGAACCTTCGGGTGTGAAGTTGGGATGGATATTGCCTTAGTTGGGCCCTGATGTGTGTTAGGACTAGCCACCCCGTTATATGTGTTTGATTGCTTAATTATGTTGGCTTGAGGCCATGTGTAGTTAGTAGATAACGAATGTCGCTTGTTGTCCTGATTCAGATAGGATTAACATACCCGTTGTTCGTATTTGTACTTTGATATATTATTGGCGTACCCGCTGTTGGTACTTGAGATTATTGATATACTATTGGCGTATCCGCTGTTGGTACTGGATTGATATATGTTAGCATACCCACTGTTGGTATTGTGATGTGATGCATTGTTGGTGTACCCCGTTGAGGTACTTGTGATATTGAGCTTGCTTGTTGATGATTGACATATGCATTGCACACATTCTCTCATAACTATCATGCGATATCCGGCGATGATCCGGTATCGTTAATTGAGCGAAATTGATATTTGATAAACTCTTTTACTTGAGTGATTGTGAAAAAGACTGATGTTCGAAGATCCATTCTGGAATCGTTGTTTATATAAAACTGATACTTGATAAACTCTTTTACTTGAGTGATTGTGAGGAGGCCAATGTCCGAGGTTTAATTCCGGAATCGTTGATTTATGAAACTGATATTTGACAACTCTTTTGCGTGATTGTGAGGAGGCCGATGTATGATGGTTATATTCGGGCATCGTTGTTGCATGGCCGAATTCGATGTTATTCCGGAATCGATTGTAATGCATGGGCTCCGCGGGTCCCTGATGTGCCGTGAATTTTGGCACATTTGATGTCTTTTCACTAGAAGTTTTACTTGTTTTTAACTGTTTTTATATCGTTTCTTATGTTATTTTGATGTTTTGTAGGGTTGGTAGACTAAGGAACAAAAATGATGAGAATTACTGAAAAATGGACAACTTGGAGCTAAAGGACGGTCTGTAACTCGAGTTACAGACTGTAACGTGATCCGTAACCTGAGAGGAAAATCCAGATACATGCCGGCTCAAAAGGACGGTCCGTAACTCATGTTACTGGCTGTAACATGTACCGTAATCTAAAGGAAAATTCCAGTAAGATGCCTAAGTATTGTCAATGTTAAGACCAGAAGGACGGTCCGTAACGCAAG
The DNA here is from genome assembly GCF_019175385.1 of Lycium barbarum. Lineage (NCBI taxonomy): Eukaryota > Viridiplantae > Streptophyta > Magnoliopsida > Solanales > Solanaceae > Lycium > Lycium barbarum. The sequence goes on along the minus strand of NC_083346.1, from coordinate 19,787,641 downwards.
TTACAGGGCGTAATTCATTGTCCACTGAAGACTGAAGCCATGATCCGCTGGAAGATACGGACCGTAACCTGTGTTACGATCCGTCGAAAGAAGTCGTAACGGTTGACCTAATAGCAAGCTGACAAAGGACGGAACAAAAGGACGGACCGTAACACGTGTTACGGTCTGTAACGATGCCACGAAGGGTGTTTTTGTCCAGAATTTTAGCGCAATTTTTGATCTTATAAATAGTTAAGTTTAGGTTTTTTTCAGCATTACTCTCTCTATCTAGAACATTAACTCTTAGCATTAAATATTTGATGAAGTTGTTGGAGCATTTAAGGCATCAATATCATCCTTAGTTCACATTGATTACTATTGTAAGTACATTATGTCAACTTTTAAGCTTTCTTTGTTGAACAAAAGCATAAGTAGCTAACTTTAATTCTAAGGTTGTGGACCCCATGATGGGTATTATGTGAATGAGTTTCTACTATTGATATATGCATAATGGTTGTTGGTATTTATTCAATATTTGTATTTTAGCGTTAGGTAATGATTGCAAGCATTAGCCTAAGCCATTATTCTAACTTTTCTTAGGAAAGTGAGTTAGCATTGGTAAGATTGAATAACAATGACTCAGGGCGTTAACCCTCGTTTAATAGACTAACTTAGGAATAAGAACAAGTCTAATTGGCATTATTGGTCGTTCTTCGATATCAACTCTTTTGTATTTGGGAAAATCATAAAGAGGAAATACGACCTAACTGGTGGGAAACATTAGGAAGTCTTTAAGAGATCAAGTGCAAATCATTAGAACAACCATTAGAAGTATATCATATTGAAACCTGAAGCATAATATCTAATCAAAACGGGGAACACAACCTTAGTCTCTCTCTCGCATTAATTACAACTCAAGTCAAAGTATTAGTTTATGTTACAAAACAAATATTCCAAACTGTTAGGAATAGGATTAAAGCCTTTAAAGACCTATATCGCATATAATTAGTACCCTTTTCAATCCATATTCCCTGTGGGATTCGACCCCAACCTTGTTTGGGTTATTATATTTGACAACGTCTGCTTTACGCCACTAATAGGTGTAATTTGAGCGTATCAATTTTTGGCACTGTTGCTGGAGAATACGGTTCTGAAATTACTGATTGTTGTGTACTTTTCTTTAAAACGTTTTCTATTCCATCACAGCTTGTTTGCTGTTTTTGGTGAACCAGGTGAAAATGGCAGGAAGACACAATCGAAACCAAGGAAACCAAGGTGGGCTCCAAGTGAACCCACCTGTACCGAAAGAGGAGGAAGATGAGAATATATTTGAGGAATTCATTAATGAAGTTGATTATGCTTCTGCTGTGGTCCCTCCTAGGACTGGAAATGCTACTTTCAAAATCGATAGCTCTATCTATCAGCTATTGAAACTTGAAGGTTATTTCCGAAATTCTTCGGAGGATTGTCCACTCCGACATTTAAAGAACTTCATACACGTATGTGCTCAACAATCCCAAGGTGTTGTTTCTGCTAATGCACTTCGGTTATAGGTCTTCAAATATTCCTTAGCTGGACAAGCAAGGGAATGGTATGAAAAGCTTCCCAGCAATTCTATTCACACTTGGAGTGAGCTAGCCAATACATTTTTCAAGAAGTGGTTTCCACCAAGCAAAAAGGATGAACTTCGAGATAAGATCTTTGAGTTCAAACAACTCCTAGGGGAATAATTATATTCTGCATGGGAGAGGTTCAAGTACTATCTAGCTCAATCCCCAACTCATGGGTTTCCGGATGCTATTCTCACCGAGAAGTTCTACAAGGGATTAGATACAATGAATCAGATTGCTGTAAATACTACCCCTGGTGGATGCTTCATGGAAAAGTTATTTGTCACCACACGTTTGCTCGATAAGCTCACCACCCAAAATCAAGCTTGGCATTTAAATGATAACGAGAGCTTGTCTTATGGTAGTCCATCACTAGCCGTTGTCGCAAAGGAGAACCATGAGAGGGATCATGCCTTTGCTCAATTGCAAACTACGGTGGATCTATCGTCAAAGAAATTGGCAAAGAAGGATTCACAGGGGGTAAATGTTGTTGAGGAGCTACCACCTCCTCCACCAGGGATGTATCCAATCCCTGAGGGGATGTACCAAGAGGGACAACAACATTATGAAGATGCTAATTATGTCAACAACTCCCAAGGGGGTTATCAAAGGCAAAATTATCAAGGTCCAGGACATCACCCATGGCAGAAGCCTCAACACCAATTTCAAAGGAACAATTACAATAGAAATGATCAGGGAAATCCCAATCAAGGGAATTACAATAACAACAATTATGGCAATAAGAGCTCTAACCCCTATATTCCACCAAAGGGACAATCATCAAATTCTCAGCAGTGGAGAGACAATTCAGCTAGCAACTCTGCTAGCAATGCTGCTAATGATTCTATTAAGCTGAAGAGCATAATGCAGAAAATGCTAATGAACCAGGACAGAACAGAAAGCACAATAAAAGGAATGTCTCAGGTTCAACTATCTCATTCCGCTGCCATTCAGAAGCTTGAATCACAATTCAGAGACCTTTCCAGAGAAGTGTATACTCCTCAATGTGGACACCTACCAAGTGATACAGTTCCAAATCCGAAAGGTAATGGGGTAAACTCTATGGAGCATGTAGCTGTTATTAGCACCCGAAGTGGAAAAATACTTCAAGGTGCTGATAAAAAGGTGATTGATCTTGAGCCGATTGTTGAAGAAGAGGCACAACCTAATATGTCTGATACTATAGTGGAGGAAGAAACATAGGAGTAAATCCCTATTTTAGCTGAAGAAAAGCAGAATCTTGAAAATACTAAGGCAAGGAGAAAAAAATGAAAAGGGGAAGGCAAAACTTTTTGGCGCTCTTCGCCCTTTGACTCAATTGTTCAAATCTTTATCGCCTTTTCCCCAAAGTTAGTAAGAAAAACAAAGGATGACAAATGCTTGCAATTTTATGATCAATTCAAGCAATTGACGATGAACATTCCTTTCATGGACGCTGTCCAAGAGATGCCTGGGTTTGCTAAATATTTGAAGGTTCTCTTAACAAGGAAGAAGAAGCCATTGCAACACGACACTGTCGGCATCACTCATCGAGTCAGTGCTATTATTTCCAAGACCACGGTGCAGAAAAGGGAAGATCCTGGAGCATTCACCATTCCTTCCACTATAGGACAGCAGGATTTTGCCAAGGCGTTGTATGATAATGGGGATAGCATAAATCTTATGCCCCTTGAGATTTTTAAGAAATCAGGTTTGGGGATGTCAAGGCCCACTACCATGAGGTTGCAAATGGCTGACAGATCGATCAAAAGGCCAGTTGGGGAGGTTGATGATGTTCTTGTTCGAATTGGGGAATTCCTTCTTCCAACAAATTTCATAATTCTAGACTGTGCTGTTGATCAAGAAATTCCTAGGGAGACCTTTCCTTGCTACAGGGAGGGCTCTTATGGATTAAAAAAATGAAATCAAGTTCTGGATTAATGACGAGGAGGTGACTTTTCAAGCCGACAAGGGTATGAAATTGCAAGTCTTTATCAGAATATTTCGGCTATTAATTCTTTTGATGTGGTGGATGAAGCGGTAGAGTTCAAGATGGAAGAAGAATTCTTGGGTGAAGCATTATCGGCCATCTTGGTAATTTTGACGCTGAAGAGATGGAGGGATATATTGAGACGGTAAACTCACTCACCGATTTGGGTTCTTACTCTTATGAGCCTAAGAAATTGTCTCTTGATCTAGAGAAGCGAATAACTCCTTCGGAAAAACCTTCAATTATTGAGCCGCCAAAGTTGGAACTCAAGCAACTTCCATCTCATCTTAGATATGAGTTTCTTAGAGCAAATAGTACTCTCCCAGTTATTCTATCATCACTTTTGAATGAGGGTCAGACTCAAAGACTCCTCGCAGTCTTGAGGAAACATTTGAGGGCCTTGGGTTGGACTATTGCAGACATTCGGGGGATTCCCTCCGAAATTTATGAGCACCGAATTCAGTTGGAAGAGGAAAATTCACCAAGTGTTGAGCATCAGAGAAGATTGAATCCACCGATGCAAGAGGTGGTAAAGAAAGAGATTATTAAGTGGCTAGATGCTGGGGTGGTTTACCAAATTGCCAATAGTCCATGGGTGAGTCCATTCCAATGTGTGCCAAAGAAGGGGGGCATCGTTGTTGTCCTTAATTCGAGAAATGAGTTGATACCTATAAGAACTGTCACCGGTTGGAGAGTTTGCATGGACTTCAGAAAGCTGAACACTGCATCTTGCAAGGACTATTTCCCTATGCCTTTTATTGATCAAATGCTTAATCGGCTAGTCAGAAGGTCTTATTATTATTTCTTGGATGGGTACTCTGGGTAAAATCAAATCAACATTGCATTGAAAGACCAAGAAAAGACTACTTTCACTTGTCCCTATGGGACATTCGCTTTCAGCCGAATGCCATTTGGTCTTTGCAACGCCCCAGCACCCCAGCTACCTTCCAGCAATGTATGATGTCCATATTTTCTGATATGGTTGAAAACTTTCTTGAAGTCTTCATGGATGATTTCTCTGTTGTGGGAGATTTATTCGATGAATGCTTAGACCATCTTTATCGGGTGCTACAGAGGTGTGAGGAGACAAACATAGTTCTTAACTGGGAAAAATGTCATTTTATGGTAAAGGAAGGAATTATCCTTGGCCATAAGATTTCCGAGAAAGGAATTGAAGTTGACCAAGCCAAGATCGATGTGATTTCAAAACTCCCTCCACCCATCTCAGTTAAAGGGGTTCGGATTTTCTTGGGGCACGCTAGATTTTATAGAAGATTCATCAAAGACTTCTCCAAGATTGCAAATCCAATGTGCAAACTTTTGGAAAAGGAAACAAAATTCAATTTTGATGAAAAGTGCATCAAGGCATTTGAAGAGTTGAAGTTGAAATTGACTTCAGCCCCTATTGTTGTGTCTCTGGATTGGTCTTTACCTTTAAAATTGATGTGTGATGCCAGTGGTCTTGCTATTGGCGCTATGCTTGGTCAGCGGCTTAACAAAATCTTACACCCAATTTATTATGCAAGCAAAACACTAAATGGAGCTCAAATGAATTATACAGTGACAGAGCAAGAGCTACTTGCTATTGTTTATGCTTTTGAAAACTTTTGGGCCTATTTGTTGGGTGCTAAGGTAGTGGTTCACACTGACTATGCTGCCTTACGATATTTGATGGCTAAAAAGGATGCTAAGCCACGGTTGATTAGTTGGGTGTTGTTGCTACAAGAATTTGACTTTGAAGTCAAAGACCGAAAAAGGTCAGAGAATCAAGTGGCTGACCATCTCTCCAGACTTGAAGCAGCAGGGAGACCGACTGAGGTGCTAGACATTGATGACACTTTTTCGGATGAAAGAGTATTGGCGGTTTCTAGTGATGTGGCATCATGGTATGCCGATATTGCCAATTATTTAGTTACCGACATTGTTCCTGAAGATTTAAAGTCATATCAAAAGAAGAAATTCTTGAGAGATTGCAGGCAATATTATTAGGATGAGCCTTATTTATTCCGGACTTGTGCAGACAATATTATCAGAAGATGCGTGGCTGAGTCTGATGTGATGGAAATCTTAAAGGCTTGTCATGATTCTCCGGTCGATGGGCATCACAGTGGAAATAGAACTGCAGCTAAGGTGCTAGAGTGTGCCTACTATTGGCCTGCCATCTATCGCGATGCGAATATACTGGCACGTTCTTGTGATAAATGCCAGTGCCAAGGCACTATAGGTTGGAAGCATGAAACACCGATGAATTTTGTGCTTGAAGTGGAGCTCTTTGATGAGTGGGGCATTGATTTTATAGGGCCATTTATGAGCTCATATGGCCTGAAATATATTCTTTTTGCTGTGGATTATGTCTCCAAGTGGGTGAAAGCGGTGGCCTTGCCCAACAATGATGGGAGGAGAGTCATTGCTTTCCTAAAAAAGAACATCTTTACCAGATTTGGCACTCCTAGAGCCATTATTAGTGATGGTGGTTCTCATTTCTGCAATAAATTTTTTGCTGATCTTCTCATGCATCACAGGGTTGCCACTCCATATCATCCTCAGACGAGTAGTTAGGCTGAAGTCTCCAATAGAGAGATAAAGAGCATCTTGGCAAAGACAGTCAATGTGAATCGCACTGACTGGTCCAAAAAGTTGGATGATGCTCTATGGGCATATCGCACAGCTTTCAAAACGTCTATTGGGACTTCACCGTATAAGCTGGTATTTGGGAAGGCATGTCATTTGCCTATTGAGCTTGAGCATAAGGCCCTTTGGGCATTGAAAAAGTTGAACATGGATTGGCATGAAGCAACCAAGCTGAGGTTGTTTCAAATCAACGAGATGGATGTATTTAGGTACAATGCTTATGAAAGTGCAACATTGTACAAGGAAAAAATGAAATACTATCATGACTCGAAGATCCTCAAAAGGGATTTTCAGCCAAAGGATTTGGTCCTGTTATACAATTCGCGCCTAAAGTTCTTTCCGGGCAAGCTTAAGTCTCGATGGTCAGAGCCGTTTGAAATTGTTAGTGTTTCTCTAAATGGAAGCGTCATTGAAGCGAAAATCGAGCATGACACTCGGACTTTTAAAGTAAATGCACAAAGAGTAAAGCACTATCATTGGTGCATTGATGATGGCAAAGTGGTTGATAAGTATCATTTGAAATACGGTTCCTGAGCTGACAATTGAGGTATCACGTCGAGCCGCGACGTTAAATCAAGCGTTATGTGGGAGGCAACCCACATTTACTGCTTTATGTTATTTTAAATGTCGTGCTTCCTTTGTTTTCTTTTATGTTTGCTGATGTGCTAGGATTCACATGAAAGAGGAGGCCAAAAGAATTAAGTGCTGGGGTTTGCACCAAAATGACGCTCCACGTTACGCTGTCGTAACATATGTTACGGCTCGTAACTACTTAAATCAATGAAGGTTGGAGATCAGTGTTACGGTCCGTAACATGAACCGTCAAATTGCATTACGGACCGTAACATGTGACCGTAACTTGGAAGAACACCTAAGCAGCTACTGGAAATTTCACATATGTTACGTCAGGTATGATGGTTAGTAACACGGGTTACGGACCGTCGTTTGCATAATTGCCAGATCATTAATAAATCATAAACGAGGTTCGTTTGGAGTGACCGTAACACGGATTACGCTTCATAACACGGGTTATAGCCCGTATCTAGAAGCGTAACGGTCGGCAGGGGTTTAAAAAAACTCAACCGACAGTTACACTTCCCATTTCAAATAAAAGTTTGAATCCTCTCCCCATTCTTTACCACCCTTATAACTTCCCATCACCCCTATAACTCCTCTTCCCTCAACTCTTCATCTCTTCCTTACCATCTCCTCATTGTTCCGCACAATTTAGAGGTCTTGTTCTCTTAAGTTCATTGCGGAGGCCATCTTTTAAGTCTCAAGTTTTTCTGCCATTTCATTTGCGTCTAATCAGGTATGTTAATGTCGACACTCCCTAATCGTATGTTTCTTCCTGTTCAATTCGTGTAAGCCATGATATGTGACTTTAAAGTTTTGAAGTTTCCTTGATTATTGGACTTGGAATTACTACGGTGGGTGTTGGTTTGGTATGATTACTGTGTTATTGGACTCATGGGCACAAGGGCATTGTTTCCCACTGAGTCGGGGGGTATCCCGATTGAAAGTTTCACTTGGAAACTAGTAAATTGGTTTGCCCGCCAACTGTTCGATCAAATGTTTCAAAGAAAATTTTGAGAAAACCGGGTGAAGTCTGAGTAACCCGAGGTACGTGAGGGTGTAAAATGGTGTTTCAGACCATACCCCAAGGATAGTAAGGTTAAAAATCTGGGCCACGTGCTTAAACGAAAGTTTTGACTAAGTGTTGAAATCTGTTGAAATTCTGCGAGACGCCCAGCATTTCGGACCGTAACACCACACCGTAACACCTATGATTTCCATCAAAACTTTCAGGAAATTTGGGTCATGTTATGATGATGTGTTACGGACCATAACACGTTTGACGGACCGTAACACCGGCTAATCTCCCCTTAACTCTCTGTGAAATTGGAGGGTGTTACGGTAAAGTGTTATGGATCGTAACACGTTCAACGGACCGTCGAATGTGTTACAGTCTTTGTGCTATAAATGAGAATATAAGTTATAGTTGAAGTTATGGCCTGTAACGCCGTTCGACGGTCCGTCGAACGTGTTACGGTCCCCATGCTAATTTGTGTCCTGAGCATCAGAAAATGAGTTTGTATATACCATGTTGAAATTTCCTTCATGCTAAATTGAAAACAACAAAACATGAACTTATTGTATATCATAGCTAACTTTACTCTTAAACAGGTATGGGTAACCCAGGGCAAGGAAAAAGGGTTGCACCCAAGGTTGCAGGATAAACTCTTTTACTTGAGTGATTGTGAGGAGGCCGATGTCCGAGGTTCAATTCCAGAATCGTTGATTTATGAAACTGATATTTGACGACTCTTTTGAGTGATTGTGAGGAGGCCGATGTCCGATGGTTATATTCGGGCATCGTTGTTGCATGGTCGATTCCAATGTTATTCCGGAATCGATTGTAGTGCATGGACTCCGTGGGTCCCCCAGAGTGGTGCCGGTGAGACTCCCCTGTGAGCAATTAGCCAGGGTCTCGTTTGTCTATTTGGCAAAGATCCGGGATGGGTGGCACTTAGACTTCGCGAGTCACACTGGGTTGTGCTGCCGAGACATCGGTATTTCCGTCCCGAATGCATGTGTACACCTCATTTGCATAGCATGGCATGGCATCACATTCATACCATTATTGCATTGCATTGCATTGTGACTTGAGTGAGATGTCGTGATGACTATATTGTGACGATTGTGTTGTTGATGATTGGACTGTGATGATTCTATTGTGGTGATTGTTTTAGGATCGGATATATTATATTGTGGTTTAGATACTTACATAGGTGTTGATGGATACTCGGTTACGATTATATTGTTCCATGCGTGATTTGTTTACTTGTTTATCTGCGTTATTTTTTGAATTGTGTTAACTATGCTTAGTCGGCCTATGATGCCTACCAGTACTGTTGTTTATACTAACCTGCCCTTGCTGCATTCTTTTATGAATGCAGAGTATCAGGCCGGATCTACTTCTCTGATTCGTGGTTGATCGACTCCTCAACTTCTACTTGAGTTTTCTAGGGTGAGCATGACGTCCACTGACCTCGAAGACTCTTCTATTGCTTATGTTTTACTTTTCACTCAAGACATGATTTGAGACATTTTATGTATTATTATTCAGACCTTAGTATTCGGATTTAGATGCTTTTGTATGACCAGACCAGATACTGGGGTGGATTCATTTACTTCCGCACTTATCTATATTATATCATATTGTGAGACTTACGTCATTTTACTTCTTCCGCTATTACTTTATTAATTGTGAACGTCGAGTTAAGAGTTCACCTACCGAGGTGGGAAATGTAGGTACCCGCATGACCTAGGCTAAAATGGATCGTGATAAGAAGTTTAGCCACTCATGATTCTAGACGAAGAACAAGAATTCATGAATAATCTAGGGTTGAAAAGAAGAAAATAAAATAAACCTAGAGAGAGAAAGTAAAGCGACGGCTAATCCCAGCATGTCATTAATAACAACTAAAACGTATATTTATAATCTAGGGTTAAAACTAACATAATTCGACCCAATCCTAATCAATATAGGAGAAACTGGCAGCTCGTATGCGTTGCACCCGCGTCGCATGTGCAACGCGGGTGTGCTCAGTGATTTCCAATTAGCTTGGTTTGCAGCTGATTTTTCCGTCACCTACTCACGACGCAGGTGTGACACCTGAATAGCCTCTGCGCGCTGGACCCGCGACATGGTTGTGACACCCAACTTCCTTCAGTTTGTCCAAAAACTCTTCTAAGTGTCACGAGCTCCTCTCGTTAACTTGTGCACACAAGATCACCTCCAGAACCAAAACTGCTCGGTTTCCAATCACTTGTCCTTATTGTACCTAAATACACAAAATATACCAACATAAGCAAGAATACAATGATTTCATCATAGAAAATGCGATTACAGTACTAAAACCAAAAGGTATATCAACCCTTTCTGCAACAAAGTACTCAATATTTTCTAAAATAAAATAGTCTACTCTATTCTATAAGACTATGATTCTTGGAAAAGGGGTCCCCCAAATTCGGGGTCTAAAGCAACAAACTTCAGTTGCTTCACATAATAGTAAAGAAGTACTATCTCAAGAGTTCTATAACATGATATAAGCCGATTGAGACCTAGTTGGTAATGACATATGAGTCATCCAAGCCTAGAAGGAGTGTTAGTATGACTCGTAGGAATAAGACATTGTTCAAACAGTGAAGGTCTGATTTGGAACATGTTCTGATAATACAAAAGGGAGCGAAAAACGAGGAGGAGGGTTTTCAAGTTCTAATAAAGACTGGATGGACACTTGGTATGACTTGTCTTAGGGGTATACATGGACCGAATTGGTTCAGGTTTTTTAAATATCAAATGTAATCAATTGTGTCGGATTTTTAAATTTTTAAATCAAATCAAATTAACCAACAAAAGTCGGGTTTTTCAACTTTGAATTTTCTTGGGTTTTTTCCCGATAAAGTCTTCATACAAAAATATAACTTGTGATTCAAATATTTCCTTAGTCCTAGTAAGATACAATTATCTAATTAAGATGTTTGTTAAGAAAATAACACAAAGTGTGAGATGAGTGATGACATTCTACTAAAATATAAAAAAATAATGAAATCGCATAAAAAAAGTATTGCTAATTAATAAACCATAATGAAAATGATCATAATCTAAAAGTACTAAGTCTTGCTAAAATAAGTACGGTTAATAAGTATTGATTACATGTCTAATTATTAAAGACAAAAATAAAATTAAGTTATGTATTTTCATTGTCTAAATCAATGCAAAACTAAAGAATAGATAGCCAACATTATTTTCATTTATAGTGCTAGAATTGAATTTCTTTTGTTAGAGTTAGTATTGATTTGGTTTTGGTTTGACTTTATTTGAGTTACTAACATATATGAGCTATAAAACTTATTGGACTATCCAAAATTCTTAGTCCAAGCTTGAAATAATATGTTAAAAAATAAAAACTATGAAAATGTTTAAGAAATATTTATAAATTACATTATAAATAAATGTATTTATGTATAAAATATTTTTAAAAATTGTATACATTACATTATAAAGAAATGTTTTTATGTATATATTTTTAAAAATTATATAAATGTAATGTCGGGTTGGTTTGGTTCGATTTGACTTTTTTTTTTTAGCTAAAACTAAACCAAACCAATTATAGCCGGGTTTTTCTTTCCAATACCAAACTAAATCAAACCAAACCACTAGTCGGGTTTTTTTTCAAGAATTATTGATTTGGTACGATTTGTCGATTTTCTTTGTACACTGCTAAAACCGTTGAGCCTTCCTCGGGCCAGGAGTCGATTAACTAGTCATCGACCTTTGGCATCAAAGAGTGGGAGTGAGCGGAGTGAGAGCAAAGCAAGCTCTAGTGGTAAATTGTCTTTGCGGTCCCATTTCATCGACATATAGTCAATACTAGAAATGTTATAAAAAGTGAATGAAAGGAATAACAAGTGACTACATGAAAATGACATGCATAAAAGTTTCAAAAGAGTTTCCAAATGAACAACGCAACAAGCCCAATTAGGTAAGTGAAAGAAATCAAAATCCTTCTACACAGCTCCAACGTGTAATCGACAAACATTGAATTGTTTCAAAAGGATTTCCAAATGAACAAGGGAACAAGCCCAAATAGACAAGTGGAAGAAATCAAACCCTTCTACAGAACTCCAAAATGTGAAAACACCAACATCACTATACAGCCGAACATAATCAAAGTTCAAACACATTTCTCTTCCAACACATCGCCTCCGCCATCAGTTACGTTTTGCCCTTCTATCTCTTTCTCTCTATATACGCACCCCCTACACTAACTTCTACGACAACCTATCATTCACATTAAACATAGAAAAAGTGAAAAATGGCAAAACAAGTGAGCAACAAACAGGTCATTCTAAAACACTATGTCACTGGTTACCTTAAGGAATCAGACATGGTATTCAAGAATACAACCATTAAACTGGATGATCAAAAAGGTTCTAATGCTGTGATTTTGAAGAATCTTTACTTGTCCTGTGACTCTTACATGCGTTCCCGCATGAGGAAACTTGAGGGTAGCTATGTTGAGTCCTTCACTCCTGGCTCTGTAAGTATTTAATTTTCTTTATATGGAACATGGAACTCTTTATATAGCTTGTACAATTCTCCTCTCTTTAATTTGAGCTAGCTTTCGGGGTTGAATTAGGCCCAAGATCCGATCCTTACATGTTTTCCCTACTTTTTAATAGGAAGTCATTTTCCTCATTTGTAAAGAACTTGATTTCCTAGAGAAAATACTGTTTATCCTGTAATAATGTTTCTCACAATTTTTCTTTTATGTTATATAGCCTATCACGGGATATGGAGTGGCTAAAGTTTTGGGGTCTGGTAATTCAAACTTCCAGAAAGGGGAATTAGTTTGGGGAATGACTGGGTGGGAGGAGTATAGTATTGTAACTAAAGCTACCGATCAGACTCTGTTTAAAATTCATGACAAGGATGTGCCTCTTTCCTACTATACAGGAATCCTTGGTGAGTTATTCTCTCAATATAATCTTTACAAGAATGCAAAATCTATTGAACCGGCTGGGTAATGTAGTTTAGCAATTTCAAGTTGTAACTTTTTGTAACTAATCAAATCATAGTGCTGACTCTGTGCTTAAAAATGCTGGAATTGATCCCGCTACATTTCGATCATAATCTGTTGTATACTTAAAACGACTATTTTCACATTTTCTCTGTCTTCTTGTGGCTCTTTCTATGTCAACAAGGAGTTATGGGCATGAATGTGAGTTTTTTCTTTCGTAAAACCACGTGAATGCAATTTGTATTGTGTATTTCAGCTTTTGGTATTAATCTAACTAAAACATACTCCCTCCGTCCCAATTATGTGACACGGTTCCGATTTCAAGAGTCAAACTTTATTTATGATCATTGCATCCGAATTCCCCTTTCCTTCTAGAATCATGTACCAAAAGTTTGTGTCTAAGAATTTTACTACTCCATTCGTCCCAATTTATGTGGCACAGTTTGACCTGGCACAAAATTTAAGGAAAAAAATACTTTTGAAATTTGTGCTCTAGATCAAACCTTAGACATTTGTGTGATTATAAATCGTTTCATTAAGGGTAAATGGAGAATTTTCTAGTTAAGTTGTTTTTAATTATAAAAATGTGACATTCTTTTTTAACGGATTAAAAAGGAAAATGACCCATATAAATTGGGACAGAGGGAGTAATAATAGGTGAAGTAGGCCAGACAGAAAAGAAAGCTCATTAAATTTTACTCATTTGGTGTGCAGGGATGCCTGGGATAACAGCTTATGCTGGTTTTTATGAGCTTTGCTCACCCAAGAAGGGTGAAACTGTCTTTGTTTCAGGTGCTTCTGGAGTAGTTGGTCAGCTTGTTGGGCAATTTGCAAAGATGATCGGTTGCTATGTTGTTGGTAGTGCTGGTAGCAAAGAAAAGGTAAGTTCCATCGTGATGCTTACACTACTACAAACCGAAGTTTTCCACCCATAATTCTATGGGAAATTTATATTTATGTTATAGAGCATGATTTTTCCACCTCATTCCCACCAAGTCAGTTCATTGGGAAAACACATGATGAAAAACAGGTTTTCATTGAAACGCTGGGAAAGTTTCTAATTTTTTCTTTTGAAAACACTACTATTTAGATTTTTCTCACTGAACATTTTTCAATGGAAAATAGTTTTTTTTAGTAGCGTTATATTTCATTTATTGAATCTGAATAGTGGTGAAGCTATCTTTCCTTTATTCTTGTACGAAACTAATTGGATGATGTAAGTGTCTCTACGGAACCAAAAAGACCATGATGTTTAACTCTGTTGTCATTTGAACTTAATCTATCTGTTTTTATTCATTATTAAAGGTTGATCTATTGAAGAGCAAGTTTGGCTTTGATGAAGCTTTTAACTACAAAGAGGAGCAGGATTTAGATGCAGCTTTGAAGAGGTTAGTAATCTTACCTATTATGCAAATTTGGGCCTGGTATAGGGAAGCAGTTAGCAACAGCTTTTTCGATTTAATTTCCCTAGACTATCACTCAACTAACAGTCTTTATCTTACAAAGTCACTCAATTTTGTTTTGTAACACAGAAGTCACTTAATTAATGGTAATTATCTCAGAAAATCACTCTACTTTGTTTTGTAACAGAAAAGTTACTCAATTATAGTCATTTCACCAACAAAGTCACTCAACTATTGTAGTATTTCACCTACAAAGTCCGGCAGATATCGCTGACGTGGAATTTGTTTAAACCAAACTTTTAAAATATAAAAAGCTATTTATTTGTATAATTTCACACTGAAAAAGATCCCCGGACTTAAAGTCACTGGAAATATTGGTTTCGATTAGGTGCTTCCCTGATGGAATTGACATATACTTTGAGAATGTTGGAGGGAAGATGCTTGATGCAGTTCTTCTGAATATGAAACTCCATGGCCATATTGCTGCGTGTGGGATGCTTTCGCAAAACAACCTTGAGCAGACTGAAGGAGTGCACAACTTGTCCTGCCTCATCACAAAACGAATCCGCATGGAGGGATTTATTGTTTTTGATTACTTTCATCTCTACCCGAAATATTTGGAAATGATCATTCCACTAATAAAGGCTGGTAACATTGTGTATGTGGAGGACATAGCTGAAGGTCTCGAAAGTGCTCCTAGTGCTCTAGTTGGTCTCTTCTCAGGTCGCAATATTGGAAAGCAAGTTGTGAGGGTTTCGCGTGAATAAATGTACACAAATGTTAGTAACTGTCTAGATGGTGGTTGATGTGCCAGTTCTTTTAAATAAACTCAGTAGCAGATTTAGTAGAGATATTTGTGTTTATGATTAGGAACGTTTTGATTGCATTATTTTGCTTAGTGCATATATTATGGTCTGCCTCAAGCATAAAGAACCTGAATGCTCAATCCAATTGTTTTTTTTTTCCTCTTTGGTCCATGACAATTTCATGTATCTGGCAAAACATGACAAGTGGAAAATATCTCGATTTTTTTCCAGTATGAAATTCTGCTTCAGTGTTTGGGAAAAAATTCGACCAGTCGGTCCATAAATAAATACCTAACTGCAACAATTCTGTAAAGTCTCAAGGTTGATTCTATCGGAGTTGGATTTAGTTTAAGTATGTCATCTGCTAAGAAAATGATATGCTTGAGTTGCTTTAAAATCACAGTAAAAGGGGTAACTATGCCTCTCGGTATAATTAAATACCTAACTGCAACAATTCTGTAAAGTCTCAAGGTTGATTCTATCGGAGTTGGATTTAGTTTAAGTATGTCATCTGCTAAGAAAATGATATGCTTGAGTTGCTTTAAAATCACAGTAAAAGGGGTAACTATGCCTCTCGGTATCTATACTTTTTAAGGTTTTCTTGAGACTGTATGTCTAGCAGGCTGATTATTCAAGATGTTTTGTCATTGTAATGGTTTGTCGCTTTCATTACATCAAAAAATTTCCAGAGTTTACTTTGAAAATTGGAGTTCCTAAGAGCGAAATTCGAACGAAGAGGCCACAGTGAAAAGGATACAAAAGAGTTCCTTATAACCACATGTTTACATACCCCTTGAACTTATAGGGGTCGTTTGATTAGAGACAAAATACGTATGATTGTTAGAATATAATACTTGCTATAAGCGGGGAAGAAAAAATTAGGCTTTTAACAGAGTAATGTCTATTCTTAAGGAATTTAACTCTTCCACTTCGTTATTGCTGGAATGGTGGCAGAATTCCTCCAGGATTTACAAAATCAATCAAATTCGAAAACCAACAATTAATTCGAAATTCCCCTCAAGAACAATTTTTTGTGAGTTGTAGAAAGCAATAAAGAGAAGAAAAGAAAGTCTGTAATTGAATGTATTTTGTTTTGAAGCAGTGCATGTATTTATAATACACTAGTCTCTATGTTCGTGCTTTGCACGAATATATCTTGTATCAAATACTATGAAATGCGTATTTTAAAATAATAAATTTTCAGGTTATATATATTCTAAAAAAATAATTATCAAGCATTTCAATTTTATCTGATACAGAATAATTTTCTTACAAAAATTATATAATTCTTAAGGTCGTATATAAAAATCAATCAATATTATCAAATCAACATTTCACACGTTTTTTACCAATGCGCAATGCTTTTGACGTGAAATGGAAATGGTGAAAAATATCCCTAACGTATTGAAAATGGTTAATTTGCTCTCCTTCCACTTATTGGACCCCTATTGCCCTTAACGTTAGTTTTCAGGTTAAAATTGTTCGGGCAATTTGCAGGATTGTCCTTCGCTGGGGGTGGTCTTTAATTTTTAGCCCTCAAATTTCTGGTCTTTAACTTTTGTCCTTTAGGCAGAATTACGCTGCAAAGTCAAAATTTGCCCATATTTGCACAAATTCTCCCTTGCAAATTTTTATTTTGTTTACTGAGCTGGGGTTCGAACCCACAACCTCGGGGTATTAGGCGAAGGGTAAAATTTAAAGACCACCAATTTGAAGAAAAAAAATTAAAGACCACCCCAAATGAAGGCCAATCCGCGCAAAAAAAAAATAAAAAAATTGTTCCTCCTTACCTCTATTGGGCCCCCAATTGCCTTTATCGTTAAACATGTCCCTCCTTTTAATATAATTATAAAATATCACATGTATGATTTTGATTAAATAGATTGTACTGATTTATTGATCCACATAGATATTAGATCCAACCCACAAGTACCCTACCCATCCGAATTTATTATGTAGCTTAATTTAGTAATTTTTGTTAATAGTTAATTAGAAATTCAAAGTCCTAGATATGGGGATATAAATAATCAAGATGACGAATTTTATTCAAACATTGTTATATTTTGTTTTACTCATTGTCTAAAAATAATTACTTTAGTTTAATGACTCTTTTTATTTTTAAGATGAAACATAAGAGGTAAAAGGTAAACTAACACCTAAGCCTATTAAATTACGGTCTATGGTGGAATTCAAAATTTACAAGCTTAAGAGTCTTCAATTAATTAGATTATGATTGAAATAGAGAAACAATATTTGTCCTAATTTTTTTTTTTTTTTTTTTTTTGAGACTTAACTTAGTAATTGAAGAGTAAAAAGATTTTTCAATATTATAGCATATTTTCATCTCGCACCATTTTTTTCTTCTTCTTCTTAAGAGATTTTTCAATTATTATATAGCATATTTTGTTTCCTAGCATTTGTTTTGTCCTCCTTTCAACCAAAGTTGTATTTATTTACCATCTCACATCTTCATTAATCATCAAAAAGAAAGTTGTATTTATTTACGTATGGAGTGACCTTCAGTGAATTGGATTCATTTAATTATACTGAAGGGATAAATTTTAACGATTTGGTTTGAACAAGGAAAGATGGCCAAATTGACAGTTAGTTTCTATTTTAAACTCCACCTCTATGTCTTTTTGACCAAAATAGTCCATTGATTTATGTAAAGAGATTAATGTAAATAAGGGTATAAAAGTCATTCAATATTTGAAGAATATTTTGGTTAACCAACATTTATATTCATGCGTTTATAACTAGTCTCTATGTACGTGCCTCGTACGTAAATGTTCGGTGAATGTTTTTGGCTAATTTGCCTAAAAGCTATATAGTGAAGGCGTGTCTCCTCGATTGTCGCCATGTATTGAAATTCTAAAATCATGGTTGGATAACCCCATTAGAGAGGACACAAGTGGGTGTTGCTGTATATACATATACTAGATGGGCAAGGCCCGTGCTCAACACAATGCACGGTTTTCTAGTAATACAATTTGCATTACATACACTGGTGCTACTGATTGTTGTTAATGTAGCAGTTGATGGTCAGGGGATAATTCAATATTTATCAACTCATGCAATGGACATTATCAGGAAGCTATGATTTGTTATATATGAAAAACGGATACCATAAGAAAAGATAAGTACATTGTTTAGCATAACTACAGAAAGATACGTACATTATTTAGCATGACTATATTCAAATAACATCTTCAAGTATCTTCATTTATCATTTCATATGAGCTGGAGCTACAATCTCCTAATATTAGTTGCCAACCTTTGCTATTGCAAAAACCACATAGCAGGGAGGTATTTTGAAGTACCTAGAAAAAAAAGGTAAAACACCAATCATCGACTAAGGAAGCACGCAAAATTTTTTGCAGCTCATTCTGAAATAAACATTTCTGCCTCAACATAGAAAACTCCAATCTGTCAAGGAAGATGAAAAGCACATGTATATTACTTTGTTTCATGAATAAACCTATTCACATCTAGATAAGTGAAACACTTACCGAAGTCTGTGTTGAAATTTCTGCGATGGGGATAACTTGCTGCTGAGCAGGAGTTACGGCGAGAGACGTTGATGACACAGACAAGCTGGCTGATGCATAACTTGAAAGCATGTGTTTGTTTGTTTTTTCCCTATTGTCACAGCAAATAAAATATTCAATATGTTGTTCAAGGGCATGTTAAAGAGTAAAGTTGAAAAGTTAGTACCAGTTGATGAGCTCCAATGCCTGTAGGTAAGCAGGATTTATGTGTATTGTTGAGTTGAATCTAGTTTGCAACGATGAACATGTATGACACAATGTATGTGTAATGTTGTATTAAATAAAAATTTGTAGGTAAAATATTTTAATATGTGCATACCCTGATAAGAAGATATTCCTATACTCCTTCCAAGGATTACAGGGAACTCTTCATCGTTTCCCATTTTAGCTTGGAGCTCAGTTCCTTCAATTTCTCCGAAGTCCTCCCATAAAGTGAGTAGAAATCATTTTTGCTGAGAGTGCGGGGAATATAATACTAAATTTTTGAGCATCTATCGTAAGGATATGCATATGCTTCCAAAGGAAAATAAGGGCATATAATCGGAAATGAATGTTGTACTTAAATGTATAAGCATATATAATTGAGCTTGCTAATAATTGGTAGGAGTGGTATACTAATTTCTACAGAAGAATGAGGAGTCATATAAACGATGCGATCAAAAGTTGTGATATTCAGCTTAGTTGATGGTGGGAGTGGTTTCTCATGCTCGTCAGTTGGCTTGACATGTTCAACTATAGTTTCTTTGTCGAGTACCCAATAAAACTTGTGCATTGGTTTACCGTATAAAGTGGGCGAAACTCGAACTCTTGCAGCGAAAATCAGATATGTCTCCGAGATTTGAACCTTCTCTGCATACCCAATATCATCACCATACAGAACGGCCTTAATTTGCTGCTCCTGTAGAGTTCAGTATGTGTCTCAGATGAACGTAAATTATACTTCCATATAAAGCAAATTAAATGATAATGCTATAGATAAAATTACCTCTTCATCTTCCAAAATTAAATTTTGTAATCTGATTTTCTTCTCAGGATTTTCTCGCTCACGGCTCATGTCGATAATTTGGACTTTGGAAGTCCAATCTGGCGTGTCGGTTGTTATTCGATCAATGTTTAATCTTGGTGCCATGTGTCTGCCAACTGTCAGGAAAAGTTATACAAATAATTAATATCGCATGTCTATACCAAATAGAGTTTTTATTTTTCAGTGTGATAAGGTAAGAAGTCCTGGATAGGAAAAAAAGGAAACTTTCAGAAATATTGTAGGTATCTTACATCTATATATACTACTACATCTTTAGCTATCCAACTTCGACTTAAAAAGGATTTTATGAACTAATTATCTATTTCCATCAAGTAAATTAGTCCTAAGAGTTTATGCGATCTAGTAAGAATCCCTGACAGCTTCCACCAGCAATTAGTTATTACTATCTTCTTTCCTCTCTTTCTTATATTTATTTGTTATGTGAACCAACTGATCCAGAACCACTAAAATTGTACAACAAATGAAAAGTTCCACATTTTCAAATGAACAAGTAACTCATTCAGGAATCACTACAAATACAACCCATTACCAAGTAGTCATTTCACAATGATTCAGTTTTATCAAGTAACTCAACTACCTCCTCTATCACAAATTAACTAACCTATAGTGACTTGTCAAATTTGACAATCAAACTATTCACATTCTGAAATGAACAAGTAATTCATTTACGAATCACTATTAATACACCCCAATACCTAGTAGTCATTTAACAAACATTCAATTATTTAAGTAACTCAACTACCTTCTCTGTGCCAAATTAACTAACCCCTTGTTTGGATGGTTGTTTCCCATGGTTCACTATTGTATTGTTTTCTATGAAAGCATGTTTGTTTCCATTGCTTTTAAAATTATGTTGTATGGTGTTGTGAACCCGTTGTAATCCCGTATTGGAAAGTTAAAACTAATATCATATGTACAGAAGTTGTGGACAACATGTATATATGTAAAATGTATAAAAGGCTTGAGTATGATGAATTGATTTTCGACAGTAACAGTTTTACTAACCCATAAAATTAATTTCCGCTATGAAAATCAAAACTTCATTATTCTAGAGAGATGCACAATTCATGAATTTCAAACTTAAGACTTTCCTATCAAGAAATAGATCTTCAACTTCATATGAACACATAAAACTCAACTGCCATGAATTAGCACTACTATCAATCAGAAAATTGAAAAAGAGAACACGATTAAATAACAAACCAACACGGGCTAAAATTAGAACCATATCCGTTAGAAAATAACCAACATTTACTACCAGTTTGTATGTTGAAGTGGGTTGCATCACAATTGGTGGCGAGCCTTAGGGCTCTTTGTTTCTACCTTTCTGTTAGTTTAATCTGTTTGTTTTCTATCTTTTTGATTCTTAATTTAGAGATATTTTGTACTTAGTTCTTGTAAGCTACATTCTATGCTGAAATCTCAAGCGCTTATTTCGATTTTCTTCAGTCCTAACATAGTAACATGAAGCAAATACCAACAATTAGGGGTGTATAATAAGCAAATAGAACCCGGGGGGAAAGGCAAGTAAAATAAGAAGAGGAAAACCCAATTTTCAAACATCCATGGGTAAACCCATCCAAATTAGGAACACACTAGTACAAAATACTACAATAAACTACCAATCCACCAGGAAACCTATCATACACCCATCAACAGTAGTGGAATAACATACCCAACAAAGAAAACAGAGATTTTTTTTTATCACAATCAGTTAAATTAGTCCAAAAAAAAAGTTACTAACAGATTGAATTTAAAAGGAGTGTCATTTAATAAAAGCAAGAAAAATAAAAGTCAGAAACCTATCATATACTCATCAAAAGTAGTGGAACAAAATAGCCAACAAAAAGAGAGGATCTTTTATCATTGCAATCAATAGAAACACCAGAAAAATTCAAAGAGTGTACGGAGAAACTTACCAGAAAACCACTTATAGAATCAGATGAATTCCCGGGAAAACAGAGGAGAATCTTGAACACGTGAGGAAGATTTTCAATGGAATTTTCTAGGTTTTGAGAATTAAGTAGTATTATATTTTTGGGTTAGGACTATATGAAGAGAGAAAAAAAGAGAGAGATTTTTGAGCACTTCAGGAAGAGTTCAATGGAAGAAAGTGGAAGCTTTTGTGTAAAGGAATGAAACGATTAAATACAAAATTGTCCTTGACAAATATTTATATTTTCTTTTATACCCCTGTTCGTCACCTGTTGGTTCCCTAAACTCCCATTTCTATAAAGTAGTAACTTATTAAAGTATTTGTCAATTAAAGAGAAAATACATAAATAGCCCCCTGAAAATGACACATTTTTTCAAAAAGACACTTTAACTTTGCGGGAGGTCCTATTACCCCCTTGAACCAATTCAAGGTGGAATTAATACAACCTTCCTAACTCAATACCAGTCTTAATGAAGAGTGTCTACATCACGCACCACTCTTATTCCGACACGTCATTTTTCTATTTTTAACTATTTTTATATTTCTTCATTTTTCTTTTTCCTTTATCTTTACTCTTTTCTCTCTCCTTTTCTTTTCATTTCTTCATTTTTCTTTTTCCTCTCTCTTTACTCTTTTCTCTCCCCATTTCTTTTCATTTTCTCTTTGCTGCTTCTCAGATTTCCAAGACCTCTGTTCCCCACTTCCCCTTATCACTTCTCCCCACCATTCTTTCTTCTTCTTTTCTTCCTTTTTTTTTTATTACTATAAACAAATTAATTGTTGAGTTTGACTAACGAAGGAGAAAAAAAGGTAATGTAATAAGTTAGGATTTATTTGCCGGAAAATTTATTCGCCGGTGTCACCATTGTTTCCGATGAGGTGAATATGTTTTTATTTTAAAGAACGGATCTAAAATACTTTCTCAAATCTTCCCTTTGTATACTCAAACCTAATATCTTAACAAAAGAGACTGAAAATATTCTATCTTTACCAAAAAGTTGACTTTCTACAACTTTTTTTTTGTCGGGTCTTTTTCCGTCACCGACGACGAACAACACAGAGAATGGCAGAAAATTTTCCGGCCAAAATGTCATATTCTTGGTAAAATAATAGATAAGAGAAGGACAAAATATAATATGTAAAAAAAAGAAAGTAAAACCTAAATGAAAAGAAAAAATAAGAAATGGAGATTGAGGTTCAACGAAGAAGAAGGGGAATAAAAAAAAAAAGAGAAAACAGGAAAATGAAAAGAAAAAATAAGAAAATATATTTAATGAAAGAAATTACTATAAAAATAATATTTAAAAAAAAATTATGTTGCTCACTCTCTTTAAGAGAGTGGGTCACTGATAACGTCCAAATCCACTCCTCAAAGAGAAAGTGTACACGGTCGTATGCAATATAATTTACCCAACTATGAGTCGGGGTCGATCCCACAGGGAACAATATACTAGGCGATTAAGAAAGTAAGGAACTTTCACCAACTAAACTAAGTCAAACGATAGATAATGTTTTGGTTTCTGAGAGAATTATAACTAATGCGGAAAGGTAAACCAACCTAGAAAGCAAGTAAAATGATCAATGGCCACAATCATGGATAATAAGAGGTTACACTCAAGTAACGATCCAACGTATTTTACGATATTACAACTAAGAACAAGGTTATGTTAATAGATAATGATTTCTAAAATCTCATTGAAAGTTTCTCAACCAAATCAATGAATTTCACTTTAAGCTTTCTCAAGCCTTAAAGTGTGATATTAGGCACAATCAATAAAGTCTCAAGTGACTTTCCTCTCTCGAGCTCAAGTCATTAGATGAGGGTTATGCCTCAAATCCTTGTTAACTAGTCTTTCCCAAATTGACTTTCCTCTCTCGAGCTCAAATCAAATTAAACGAGTGAGTCCTAGGGTTAGCTAATCCCTTTAGAAACATTCAAGAACGAGATTAATTAAAGAAACAATAACCCACTTCATTAAAAATAAAAATCTTTCAATACATAAGCAAAACAAGAGTTTTAAACCAAACTTTAATCAAGAATATTTTCATAAACAAGATTCAAGTAATGGAATAGAAAGCTACACACTTAGATAATCAATACATAGCAAGGAAAAGAAGAAATGAGTAAAGGATTAAGAAATTTCTTATCAAGATCTTCAAATCTTCAATCCCCAAGTGTGGATGTAAAAACCTAGCTCTCCAAGCTTGATGAAAATGACCAAAGATATGTTTTACAAACCCTAAAAGAGTATTTATAGCATTCCAAAAACCGGGAACAAAATCTGGACAAAAATACCCTGCGTGCACAACGTGCGTCTCGCAGGTTGTATCGCATGTTCAACCTGCGATTCGCAGGTTGTGCAAAACTCTCACAGGTCTTGCAATGTACAGAGACGACTTGCAGCACATGCGGTCATGGATGCGTCTCGCAGGTGATGCTCACAGATGCTGCATCCAATTTCTTCAGATTTTCAAAATCTCTGTACAAACTTGCTGCAGAACATGCGGCTCACATGTGTGACCTGCGACTCGCAGGTCACGCTTCTTCTATTTTGGCTTGTTTTGCTCTATTTTGGTCAATTTTGGTCCATTTTGCTCTGTTATGCTCTCCGGACATCTTATCCTACAAAACGACATAAATGCACGAAAAGTAACACCAAAAGTGCTTGAAGAGTTACAAAAGCTTAAGAAATTAGCATCGAATATCCCGTAGTTTCACGGCACATCAGCCACACGCCCTATGCCACGTAGGTGTAAAAGGAGTTGTTAATTCCACTTTGAATTGGTTCAAGGGGGTAATAGGACCCCGGCAAAGTTAAGATGTCTTTTTGAAAAAAAGTGTCATCTCCAGGGAGGTATTTATGTATGTCTCTCTCAATTAAAAATCGGTGATCAACTGCACACCATCAAAAATGTCTTTGCATATGTCATCCAAGTGCACGCTCAAAATTTTCCGCAAGAATCAAAGACACAAACAAAGAGAAGTTAAACGCAATCAGTATAGATAAAAGAAAACGCTTTCCTCATCATATTAAGTTATTTACATGTTATCTTTTAACAAATAATCGGGTCTTCCAAAGCTTTGCACGTAAAACTTACCAAAAGACTAACATATTACGTGCATGTTCGTGTTCAAATACACCCATATCTATATCTGGGATATTGTTAAAAATATTACCAAAGCTTATACAACTCGTTATTTGGTTCTGATTTTGCTTTCTTCCTTAAATTTGACCGCCACCCATTTTTTTCATGCTAACCCCATATAAGCTATGTGAACACTTCTTATAAGCATATAAATAAGAGTCCGGAGCCTAAAGGGCACAAAAATACATGGTATAAATCAAAAGGGGGGCTGTCTTCCTCTATATACCAAAAGGGGTATAACGTGGAGGGGCCAATGTTATACCCCAAAAAAAAATTCCAATTGTCAGACCAAAAAAAAATTAAAAAAAATAATAGTATAACGTGGATCAGTCCACGTTTTACAATATATGTTGTAAAACGTGGACTGATCCACGTTATACAAAATTATTTGTATAACGTGGATCAGTCCACGTTATACAATATATATTGTAAAGAGTCCGGAACCAAAATGCCCCCAAACAATTTTGAATATACGCGGTTTTTTGCGCTCGGACGTCCGATTTATGCGATTTTTTTTTTTTTGCAACATATTCGAAAGAAAGTTACGCATTAAAAAATAACACACTTAAGGAACTTAGTGTTTTTTTCCATAAAAAGATCGCAACATCTTATTTTAATAAATCTTTTTTTTACAGCGCTTAGTGTTTTTTCCATACTTTGACCAACGAATAGTCGTGTGTCAAGACTCCGAAACATCAATATTTTATATAGAACCTGATATTTTTTTCTGCGTACTATAATGTAGGCTCAATATATCAAGGATACGTAAACGTTCGGATCGTCATTTTAGGGGTTGAAAAGGTACCCGAAGTAAGTTTTGTTTAATGTTTAAGTGTTTTATTTCTTAAGATTTTGATTTAAGCGTGTTGTTTTTTAATCAAGACATAACTTTATTTTGAATATAAATATAATTCTAAAAATATAGGGAGAAAAACTAGTTGTAAAGTCGTCAAACTTTAGATGGTCATAACTTTGCGCTCGGACGTCCGTTTTACGCGTTTTTTTTTTTTAACTTGCGTATTTTTTCAAGATCTATGCGGACAAACTTCCGCAAGGCGGTTTGGCCGAGCCTATTTTTAAAGAAACACCTTTTATCCCATTCAATTTCAATTTTCCCCCAAATTGGCCTGAAATTTTCAGTTTTATTTACTTATAAGATGATGATACGCAATAGATTTCAACGTAAAAATCCCGGGGTAATGTAGCTGTGAATGTCAATTTCACTTCTGCGGTTTCAATTTTTGAAAATAAAGCTGACTAATTTTCTCGACATATAAAGTTGACTAAAATAACCTTCCAGTCAAACACTAAGTTTTTTCAAACAAAACTTATTTCGGGCACCTTTTCAACCCCTAAAATGACGATCCAATCGTATACGTATCCCTGATATATTGAGCCTACATTATTGTACGCAGAAAAAAAATATCAGGTTCTATATAAAATATTGACGTTTCGGAGTCTTGACACACGACTAATCGTTGGTCAAAGTATGAAAAAACTCACTAAGTGTTGCAAAAAAAAAACGTTTGCCAAAAAAAACCGCGTATATTAAAAAAAAATTGGGGGCATTTTGGTTCCGGACTCGTTACTGTATATATTGTATAACGTGGACTGATCCATGTTATACAAATAATTTTGTATAACGTGGACTGATCCATGTTATACAAATAATTTTGTATAACGTGGATCAGTCCATGTTATACTATTGATTTTTTTATTTTTTTATTTTGGTCTGACAATTGGAAAAAAAAATTGGGGTATAACGTTGGCCCCTCCACGTTATACCCCTTTTGGTATATAGTGGAAGGCAGCCCCCCTTTTGATTTATACCGTGTATTTTTATGCCTTTAGACTCCGAACTCATATAAATAATATGAACCCTAATAGCATATGGGTATCGCATATAAATTGCATTAAATTAAATGGATGATACACACATGCTCTATAGTCATTCTATGGCATGTGAAATAGAGACTTACCTAAGAAGCTAGTACCTCATAATATATCCATGAAAATATCTCTTTAATACCAAGTAGCGTCATTGTTCAACCCCTCATGTTTAGACCAAGACTTGTAAATAGGCGTGTCTGTTTTTGATTTAGACTCTAAGTTGGACTTTAAATTAGCTCTGAATTGAAATTGAAAGTCCATATCAATAAAAACTTAAAAGTACCGATTGTTTAGGTATTTCAAATCTTTAAATATTAGGCAAAATCACAATCCAACGTGGAATTGTTTCTTTAAAAGGATAATTTAGCTTTCAAAGGGTGTAAAAGTCTATCAATGTTTCGAGGATATTTTCGTCGTTCAACATTTAGCGTAAATGATCCGTGCCAACATTTATATCTTTTTCACGTGCTTCACACGTTTAGCCTTACACCTGTTGTTGTATAATTAATACCCAAAGTTCCAACTCCAAATTTATTCTGTCGCTCCTATTGAAACTACATTAATTTCAGTATTTTGAGTAGCAAAACACAAGGTATTCTAGAGATTTTAAGTAACAAGTCACATGGTATTGAATATATTTCATCTCATATGATTTAGATTTCTCTTATTGGATACATAGTTTTAGGAGACTCAGTTCTTGAATCTCATATACAACATTAAAATATACAATCATTCGATGCAACAACTATAACAATCTGTTTCGTGAACATCCAATTATAGAATCCAAAGATGCATAGTAATTTATACTTCGACATACCTCCAGTACAAATCTCACAGTACACTTATAGACTCATCGTCATCCACTCATCCTTAACCTCCAAAAATTCCCTCTAGCTTTAATTGCAATAGGCTTAACAAATACGTGATAATTTCAATCCTTTAAATCCACGACAAAACAATGAATCAAAATTAAGAAACACATAATATAAATCTTTAGTTTCATCCGGAAGCAACAGTGCGAATGAAACATATCTTAGAAACACGGGAAAAACATCTAAGAAACACGCGACATAATTAATCTCCATATATACATAATAACATATATCCAATTACAAAATATAATTAATAAACTATCGTATATTAATACCTGCGAGTATTGACAATGATCTAAGTGCGTGAGCAATTTACTTGTTGCCGCTTTCGTCTTTTTTGTTTTAATTTCTCCCAGAATCATCCATGAACAACTTTTTTATAGTTTGCACAAATAGTGCTTCCTCATATTTGATGTTGCTGACCCGTACTGGTAAATTCTAAAGTTGTATATTAATGAGCGGCTCTCTGCAAACAATAAAATACTCCGAGTATGCTACTTTCATCAATTATGTTTTTCACCAGTATGGAATAACTTCTTATTTTTTTAAAACTAGTTAAATCGAAATGCAAGGGGACTGAAAAATCAGTTGAGAAACAAAGTCAAGAAGCACCTGAAAAGTTTCTACAAATATGAAGATTTCTCCTATGTAAATTTATCCAATTAAAAAGATGGATAGAATAGTAATGACACAAAAAAATTGAATATTAAGTAGAAGAGGGTAAAAAAAAAAATTGTGCAACAAAGAGCCGACGTACAACATGTATACTTTTTTTTTTCTGGTTAACGTATAGATACATCATACAACCAAACTAATCTCAGTTGACCTCTAAAAATTGATATGCCATTGAATAATGATCTCAAACAGTGAATCGGTGGCTACTATTAGCAGCAAATCAACGTGTAGTGGTTTCTTCTTAATTAATAAATAAGATGTAGTCCCATTCAGATAGAGAATCCTATTCTAGAATTTTAGTTGATTTCAAAATCATAATAATACCAATTTTATACCAATTTTATCTAATATCTAGTTAGTCCTTTGAATGAATGGTTTGAATAGAAGTCCAAAATAAACGTGTTTTGCTACTGATATATGTCTCATAACCTTATTCTATTATACTACTAAACTCTTTAGTGTGTAGTATTTTCAGTTTTGTCCTTTTCTTATGATTTTTTTCAAAAATTAATATATATAATTAAGGGCATAAAAATCAATCAACATTTAGAGGATATTTTTATCGTTCAACATTTAACGAAAATTATTCGTGCTTTTAATATGGGAAAAACTACGTATATATACATGTTAAGGAGAAATATTTACGAAACGTGACGATAGTTTTCCTTATTTACAAAACATAACGATATATTACGAAACATGACGAATTTTCATATATTTTTCGTTTTTTTTTTTTTTTGCAGAAAATATTTTTTTAAAATAATAATTTTTATATTTTTTAATTTTTTTGCTCAAAGGCTTAAAAAATTGCCTCAAATTTTTGTGTATGAAAGCTGAATGAAAAATGTATGAAATGTATATGTGTGAGCGAAATTTTTAATATAATTGTCATACACAAAATTGTGAGCGAAAACTTTAAGCCTTGAATATTATATGAAATTTGTTACAATGTTGTTGTAGTTGTATTAATTTTCCAAAAACCTAATATGAACTTTATACGAAAAATGTGAATGAAATTCTAAGTATTGAGCGAGATATATACATTTCATATCATTCTCATGCGTAAAATTTTGAGCATAATGTTTAAGCCTTGATCGAGATATGCACACTTCATACGTTCTTCATACATAAAATTTGAGCGAACTTTTTAAGCGTTGAGCAAGATATACACATTTCATACACAAAATTTGAGCGATTATTTTAAGTCTTGAATGTTGTATCAAAGTTGTATACAATGTTGTTGTAGTTGTATTAATTTTACAAAAATCTAACATGAATTTTATACACGAAAATGTGAGTGAAATTTTAAGACTTGAGCGATACAAATTTCATACTGTTTTCAAACACACAATTTTGAGTGGACTTTTTAAGCCTTGAACGAGATATACACATTTCATACATTTTTCATACCGTTTTCATACACTAAATTTTTAGCGAACTTTTTAAGCCTTGAGCGAGATATACACATTTCATACATAAATTTTTGAGCGAAAAAAATATTCAAAAAAAATTATAAAAAAATATTTTTTTTATTTATTAAAAAAGCATGTTTTGTATAGGTTTTACATTATTATGTTTTGTAAATATAAAACTATCATCACGTTTCGTAAATATTTCTCCTTAAGATGTATATATAAGTAGTTATCCCTTTTAATATAGTAAAATTTACTTGGCATAGCTTACATTATTACCTATTTATGAAGCATAACTAAACTTTACAATAATTATATTTAGTAGCTAAAATATAACATATTTACTTCCTATAGCTACCAGTTTTTTACCACTCATAACTTCCCACACCCTAGCCAAAAAAAAAGGTCTCTCTCTCCTATCCCCTAAATACACGCCATTATGCCCAATATCCCTTAATTTCCTCCAATTTTAAATCAGTTTTACAATAGTTCAACTTCCTTGTTTATCTCTAATTAACTACTCATTAATTTCACTCATAATTCAAATCTAATTCCCAAAAAAGGTAAGATTCTATATTGATTTTTAATTTTCACCGTGTATTTAACCTATATTTTCGGGGTTTTTTTTCATTTGAATTAGGAATGCAACTCTAAATAATTAATTATCACTGTTTGTTCTTGGTTGTTTTTTCTTAGATTCAAGTGAAATGGCTAAGAAAGCTTCTACTCCGATGAGGAATAGAGATATAGAACCCGAATTTGAGATTCCTAATTTTTCTTTGAAAATTTCTCAACATGAAACTGCCATTGCAGGCTCTTATGCTGAGAATCGTTCAAAAAGAATTAACGATCCTAGGCGTTCTACTGATTATGTTGATTCGAAGAGTAAACAACAAGAAAAAGTGAAAAAGGTTTCTCAAATGGAGATACAAAAGAAGAGAAAGGCTGGTAACAATGTTGCTAATGTTAAGGGCAAAAAAATTGCTAAAACCAAACATAATATCGATGAGGATGATGATGCAGAGGTATATTTATGTTGTATTTTCAGTATCTTTAGTTCGTTTGTATTTTTTAGTTCAGTTATTACAGATCTGTGAATTAACCAGATCTATATTTTATGTGCATTTTAAGTATGTTTTGTATTGTTATTTTTTTCACATGTTTCTTCAGTTAATTCGTGTTTATTGTTCTTCACCATAACTGTAATTTTAAAGATTTTTAAGTATATTTGTGTATATTTTGTTGACAGTTATTACAGATGTGTAATTTACATATTCAGTCAATATATGTCATTATATTTTCAGTATTTATATATATTTATTGTTGAATTACATTATATTTTTTCATTGTCAATCACTGTTTTGTTGTATATTTGTATATATTTTTGGTTGATCCCTTTTTTACCTGATTGTGTTCACTGTTTTTTATCAATCATATGTGTTTTTTGGCATGTTGTTTCAAGTATCTAAATTTTTGGTTACCAAGCACCCTGTTGTGGCACCATCTATGTGTAGATACACGAATGTTAATGTAATGCAAGATATTAGAGGCAAACTGATACACCCACAGATGGATATGTTCAGGAATTCTTGTTTTGGTAAATATCTCATAATGCAGCAACTGGATGTACAAGCACAGATTTTTCGGTGCTTTATGGTCAAAGAACTTAGGGGCAGCACATATAGGTGGTTTACATTTGAAATAAATGGTAAAGTTTTGCGTTTCGGCCTTAGAGAATTTGCACTGATCACTGGGTTAGATTGTGTCTCTGATGAAAACGATTTTGTTTATGATAACTCAAAACCGAATAGGCTTATGGTTGAATATTTTGGTAGAAATAATGAGAACCAACTGCCAGTTAAAAGACACGAGCTTATTGAGTGTTTCAACAAGACAGTTTGGGATGATAAAGTGGATGACGCAATCAAGATGGCAATATTGTATTTCATAAATACGTGGGTACATTGTGGTGAGCCAAACTCAACAAACATACCAAGGATCCATTTTGATGTGGTAGAGGACGGGAGATATAATGAGTATCCTTGGGGTAAAGAGTCGTTTAGAGAGTTGATTGTAAGCATCAGGCAGAAATATGCTGGTTTTAAGAAATATTATAGGATTCATGGGTTGCCACTTGCTATGCAAGTTTGGTTGTATGAATTTTGCTCAAAAGTCCCGCCCACCATTGCAGTTAAGACGGGGAATTTAGTTCCTAGATTTTTGAACTAGCGGACTACGAAAGGAAAACCAGAATTCAAAAGATTGATGGGTGGCATGTTCAGAGACGACAAAAACCCGGTAAACCAGATTTTTAACAAACTGAACAGTTATATTTGTTTGTGTCATTTACCATTTAACTGTTTTCATATGTTTGTTTTTCATAATATATTTTGATTATCTTTTGATTATATTTTGACTATATTTATGAAGTAAGACATTTGTGATCAATATATTTTGACTATATTTTTCCTCATATTTTAGTATGTCCCCAATGTAGATATATATGGTAATGTAGTTTCTATATTTTGTTGTAAACAGTCTTGTAGATTTGAGGAAGTTGTGCCAACACCCCATGAGTTGGAAACTCTTAATTTGCCTCTTGTTACACATGATATAGCAGACGTCAAACATGGAGTTGATGGTGTACATGGTACTGATTTGGTAGACGATGATTACGATGATTTTAGTACCACACCACCGCATCTGTCCAGTGGCAAACAGCAACAAAGGAGTGCCAATTCTGATTCCCCGCGATGCAAGAAACGGACACAGTTTCCCGTTTCTGTTTCTCCTTCTAGGAAACAACCATCACGGAAGGAATCTCGGATAAAAGGGACAAGGAAACCAGATGCACCTACAAGACCCGGAACAAATGAGTTTAAACTGATAAGGGAAGAGATTCAGATTTTCAAGAAAGAAGTAGGCGTTTTGTTTTCAATATGTTTTTGTTACTTCATATTGCTTGTGTCAAGTAATTAACAATTCTAATTCTATTTTTTGTGTTTCAAAACTGCAGGTGTTTGACTACTTGGATAACAACTTCAAAAAGTTGTTAGATGCAATAAAGGGCAATCAAACACCAGATAAGGTAAAAATCAAAACTAAAAGTTATGTTCAATAAATACATTACAGGCATTAACAAGCCGGTTTCCTTTTTTATTAATAAAATATTTTTTTTAAGCTCGCTGATAATAAAGTCCCATCACATCAACATGATGTTGGCATACAACACTCGCATGAGAAAAGCCAACGTCATCGTTCTGATAAAGGCACACAAACTGTCAACGACGTAGTCTAAGACAACATGTTAAAAATGGAAATTATTAACTTTTTAAGTTATTTTGATATATTTATTAGAAGACTTTATATTTTTTTTGGAAAATTTTAAAGGTCGGAGACACAATGTTGCAAGATGACTTACATACTGATGGTGGCATTTCTCAAGGCAATCAAAGTGGCGGTGCAGTAAAGTTTTCAACCGAAAAGAATCAAGGTGGTGGTGCAACTTCCGCGCAGAGGAGTCATCCAGTGGTACTCATTTTTTCTTTCACTTTGCTATATTTGCAGTATATTTTCAAAGTAAAAATCTTGCAATTTATTTGTGTTTAGTATTACCTATAGTGTATTTACATATATATTTTTCACATAGTCATTTTTTAGTGTGTCCCATTTGTTGTATCTATTTGTGCTATATTTGTTATGATTGTGTTTATATATAATAGTAGTGCTATATTTGTTTTGGATTGATATTTTAATAGTTGTTTTTCATATATATTTTGGCTATATTTTAATTGTATTTTGATTATTATGTTCAATGTTACTTATTCTGGTTTCTGTTGACTATATTTCAGATATATTTTTCATATATTTTGACTATATTTATATGAAACTTTTAACTTTTATAGCAGTGCTATATATGTGTATTAGTTTTACTGATGCCTGTAAATTTATTTGAACCATGTTTTTATTGTTTTAGGTTGAGGCAGTTGGGTTGCCAATTAATGATCCGGTTTTTGTTGTTGATGTGGATAAAGAAACCGGAGTTAAAAGTGATGCACAAACAGATGGAGTGTCCATAACACCAATCCATTTAAAATTTGATGTAAGTATTAAAATGTGGCTTTTAAGTGCCAATCACATATCGTTTTGATAAGCAATAATTGACAAACACCAGTCGTTTTTTGTTTGTTTTTTATTTCAGGAATCTCAGCAAACTGGTGATATGGAGAATGCTAATGCTGAATTTATCGTATCGGAGGAAATGATAGCGGACTTGCTAGTCAACTTTCCTTTAGCATTTGTTATTCCTCTCGGTTCTCCTCTAGTACCACGCGATGATCAAGCCGATTTGTCAAGTTTAAGGACCCCCTCAGAATCCGGATGATAACCCGGTAACGATCTCTCAGTGGATGATTCCTGATTCTCAAATACCAATCCAACTTGGAGTACAATCAACAACTGGACAAAGTTCAACTAATGAAACTAAACAGCAAGTTGGAGTACAACCGATCGTTGGCCACAGTTCAAGTGATGAAACTGGACAACAAGTTCCTGTACAACCAAATGCGGGTCAAAGCTCAAGTGATGAGACTGCACAGCTTTCAAACCCTGGAAAACAAATCATTGTCCATCCAGGGGCTGCCCGAGAAAGGAAACCAAGCAAATACAACCTGTCCCCTTACTATCCCAATTTCAGCTTAGCGGGTTCTTCTGCCAAAAATATCAATCCTTGCATTTATCAGAAAAAACACTCATTTGTTGAGCACCCTATCAATTCCCCGTTAGATACTTCGTTTCTTCAAGAATATCAAAAGTGGCTTGAGAAGGATCTGTTGAAATCGCACGACAAAAAGTAATTATTTTCACAACTTATTTTTTTAGTTTTCCAAAAATCAATTCTTAATAAACTTAACGTATATTATTTCCATTGTTGATATACAGGAAACCCAAGGAAAATCATTACAGAAAGAACAAGGAAGGAATGGATCTTGCGGATGCTGAACTTCTGTTACATTTAGGCATTATAGCCATATCCGACAAAAACTGGTTCTACTTGTTATCTATGGATAGGCAAATTTGGATTGATGAGGTTTGATGTCTTTCTGCTTGTTATCTAAGTTTTTTATGTTTTATAATAGAATTACAGTGTGATGTATCTAGAGTATATTTTTAACTATATTTGACATATATATATATATATATATATATATATATATATATATATATATATATATATATAGATCACGATCATGTACTTACATTAATACTGTATTGTATTTTAAAAATATTTCATCATTATATTTGCACTATATTTAATATAGAGACATTAATTTATTAGTTGAGCATAGTACTAATTAAGTACAGAATTGTATTTTTGCTATATTTAAAAGTATATTTCACTATATTTAATATATATACAGCAATAGTTTTATTGAACATAGTATTGATTACAGTCACTAAATTGATGTTATTTTCTACTACCTATGCAAGAATGGAAAGTATCACAATAGCAACAATTATAGATTCACCACTGTCAGCTGTATTTTTCACACTTTAGTTGCTGAAATTAACACATCTTGGGAAAACCCTGATTCATCCAGAAGTGTCGCCAGTAAGGAAGATGAACTGTGTGAGTACATTAACGGGCACATGTTGTTGGCTAATGTACCATGGTATACTGTTGACAACGTACTAATTCCTGTCAACGTAAAAGAGGAAAATCACTGAATTTTGGTTGTGATATCATTCACTGACAGGTGTGCTCTCATCCTTTGAAAATCATTCATTTTTCTACAGAATTTATATGTTTGTTGTTATCGTATTTTTTCTTTTTACAAACAGGTGCATCTACGTATACAACTCATATCGAGATACAGGGCATGATGTTGTCGTTAGAGCCGGAATGAAAATGTTGGCTACTCTTGTGACACACAGTCTACAAATGACTGATTTCTATGAGAAGAAGGCGGATATAGATTTTGCCACACATCCTTCTTACAGAAACAGAGAACAGACCGACAACTTTGATATTGTGAATGTAGACAATCTCCCGCAACAAGCTCCTGCTAGCATGTAAGAATTTCTTCCAACAAAAAACACAATAAATACATCTATTTTTTCTTGGGTTTTGATCAGTAAATTTTTTGATCATTTTTTCAAGGATTGTGGTGTGTATGTAGCAGCCTTTACTGAATACTTGAGCTCAAGTGAAGTCATCCCAACCGAATTAGATGCAAATTTACTCCGTATGAGATACGGTGCTCTTTTATGCGACTGTGCATGGGATAAGTCAAACAACAATGCAGCAAGTGATAACGAGCAGCCTCCAAGACCAATTAGACCGGCAGTTGATTACGATGCAGTTGATAAAGAGGATCTTGATTAGGCTACCAAGTCTTTTGTGTTTTTGATTTTCATGTTGAACAATAGCATAGTTGGTTGCGACTTTTGTTGCTATTTTTTCATTTTGGACATATTTCATGTGCAGTAATGTTTTTTAGGGTGATTAATGTTGAACACCACCTTATGGTTTTTATATGGTTGTTTCTTTCAAGTATGTTATTTTTTCAATGTATAAATTCCATTTTCATTTTCTGTGAAATGTATTCCTTTAACAAAGTAGTATATTTAACCATTTAAATACAGTCAAAATTTACAGAAAATATAATTTAGATATATTCCATAAGTCCACTTTTAATGTACAATGTGTTACAGAAGTTAAAATTTCATCTAAATACACTCCAAATATATGGAAAATATATATGAAATATAGTTAACAGTAAACCAGAATAAGTATTATCTACCAGATCAGACAAAATGCAACTAAAATATAGCCAAAATATATACGAAATACAACTATTAAAGCATAAATCCAAAACAAAAGGTCAAATCAGTTTATATAGAGTAGACTTTTCGAATCCCATTAAACCACCAATATAACATAACATCGAAAAACATCGGATGTTCAACTATGTGAAATACAACCATACTAGAATAATATGAATTCAAGATGAATTCATTTTTATTTCAAACAGAAAATTAAAGTAGAATTGTCTTAACAAATAATATCAAAATGGACTTATTTATTCTTCTTATTGAGCGGCGGATTATCACACGAACGCCTGTTATGACCAAGACGTCCACATTTACCGCAAGCATTCCTGCGTTTACCAATCATCAACTCCTGTAATGGCTTATCCCTTTTCTTTTTTGGCCTCCCAGGAGGTCTCTTATAGATCGATGGCATAACAACTTCATCTGATATGCTTTTAAGAACATTCCACTCGGTCTCATCGGGAAGAGGATCAACCGGCACATCATATGTGTTCACAATTGTTTCTGGCTTGAATAATTCCGAACAATATGCATCAGCAGTCAAATTTTTATTTTTCAATACTGCCCATGCATGAGAACACGGTATCTCGTCCAGTTGGAACATCCTACAGCTGCAACTTTTCTTCTTCAAATCGATTATGAAGCGCCTCAGTCCATCATTAACTGTGTAAACATATTCAGTTGACGCTTCAACCTGAGAACATTTTAACCAATAAACAAGCATTAACCCGGGCAGTTTTACCATATTGGGAATATAGATAAATATAGATTAAAATTTTGTGTTGCAAAACAAAGATACCCTCATTCGTATTTATTTGTACTCGTTGATCGACAACATCTCTTGATACCGCCTCATCAGTGTTGTGAATGTGTAGGTACCATTTTTTCTATTTGTGCAATTCCATCTACCAAACATCTTCCTCACTTCAAGAAATCAAAAATATGTAACTCTCTTGCAGCAACCAGTTTTCCATTAATACATTCGGCTATATTCGAAGACATTGTCCATCCTCTGTTAACAGGTGAATAAATCCTAGATCATTTATCCCTTCCAGCTTCTTCTAGGTATCGTTTTACCCGAATATCAACATTCTCAATCTTCTCCATCAATTTATCGAACTCATCCTGGGTGTATGCCTTCGCCAGTGAATAAAATATAGGACTCAACACCTCACTGTTTGTTGTGTATTGCTTTGTCACATTTTTCCACAAATGCCATATACAAGCCAAATGAGGAACAGTAGGATACACCTTAGAAACTACGTGTATTATGCTTTCATGTCTATCGGACACGACACACATATTTTGCCTAACACCATAAGCTTGCTTGAACAGTTCAAAGAACCACATCCAGGACTTATTATTCTCAGAATCTATCACATCATACGCTAGTGGTAGGATATTACCTACAAAAATCAGTATATATTTGTAATATATTCAACACATATTTTAACTGAATTTGATCTCACACTGTGTTTTTAGCAACATTATTTATAAAACAACAGTATATATTTACAATATATCCACCACATATTTACAGTGTATTTCAGCATATATTATTCACAAGTTAACACCAACAATATATCCAGAGTATGTTTTTAGCAGCTTTATTTGCAAATCAATAGCATAGTGTTGTATTTATATATAAAAAAAAAAAAAACATGCATAGAATAGAATTACACATACCTGCTCCATCCAAAATACTTGCCGACACAAATGTACCATTATACATTGATTTAAGGTATGCACCATCCACTACAACTATTGGTCTACAACACTCGAATCCCTTTATGAATGCTTTGAGTGCTCAAACAAATACATAAACTCATTTTCTGGTGATTTATGCACTTTAACAAGCGATCCATGATATGTTTTATCAAGGATGTATATTTATGCCGGCAACTTCTTGTATGAATCAGCTGGATCACCTCTGAAATCTTTTATAGCCTTCTCTCTAGCTCTCCATGACATCATATAAGAAACATCTACGCCGAATTCATTTTTGACATCGTCTATTATATCCCCAGGTGTGACCTTCCTTTTATGGTTAGTTATTTTCGCCTTGACAACCGCTTCTCCAATAAACCAACTTGTTGCTTGTCTTTGTGAATACACCTTGTCCTTCAACAGACATGTATGTTCGTCATCGAAAGATCTAACCCTGAACATTTCAGAATCCCCAATTCTCAACGCTCTGAACTTCCATTTACATTCCGGCGACCAACATGCCAGAGTATAGCTACATAATACAATGCAAATAGTACATATTGAATCAATTAAATACAATCGAAATATACCAAAAATATATTGCATCAAACATTTTTTAATAAACAGTGTGCTAAACAAGTTAACAAATCATCTCAATATAGTACAAATATAACAAAAATACATTTGCAATATAGTTACCAGAATACATTTAGAAAATCATACCTTATAGCATTCGATCTCTCTGTTTTGAAATTGAATCTTTCACGAATTGTATATTTCGTCATCACAATTTTCAAAGTTTCCTTATCCTGGTAAATTTGATCGAAAAAAACTCCTTTTGTTTCCGGTTTCGAAATTACCAAATTGTTATCATTCTCAAACAAAACAAACAGCCTTTCCTGTAGAATCACAAACATCTATACCATCCCGATTCTCGCTATATCCAATTTGCAGCACATCATCTCTAATAGTACGATTACCAGTTGCATCATCCTCAACATCAAAATCATGAATACTAACGCACATTGGATACATCCCAAAAACTCTGTTTTCTCTCTTAAGCTCAACGTACACACGAACTCCCATATCGTTGTGTATTTCCATTAGTTGAAAATCGCCTTCAACAATATATTTTATTGAAATAGTTTTTCTGATAGTATCCACGCCTAATTGATTTGTAATCGTAGAAACTAACTCATCATAATTGTAATTATCAGTGAATACAACAACATCAATTTTGTAATTCACAAAACAGTTCTGATCGTTCCAAAAACTAGAATGTCGGATCAACGCAGTTACGCTTGTCATTATCCTGTTGTTTTCGAATACAGCAATGTGTTATATTCAATTTAGCTGAAACAATAATATTTTGAATCTATGAATCTGAGTTTTCGTATATTCCAAATTTCAGAAAAGGCAAAAAAATAAAAAAGTTGCAGTGAAAACGTTATTACCTCAATTATGAACTCAACTTGAATTCGATATTTCAACAGATGAAATCAAATATATATTCGTCGTTTAAATCGAGCTCTGTTCACTGGTTTGATATTGTTATTTTTCAAAGTTTTTTGATGAACTAGTTTTTGAACCTTTTTATTTTTGATTAAAAATATGAATGTACTTCTTGAATTCAAATTTTTTGAATTTGTTAGCTGTTTGAATGCGATATGGGATCAGATATGGAATGAGAGGATATTTACGTGAATCAGGGAACATTAAAACTTATTATAATTTAAATTGGAACAGATTTTGTTTCCATAAATATAGCACTTTCAGTTAGCCCAGCGTGTGTATTTCCGTTATATTTATACTATATTTTAGTATACCCGTCTACTAGCTAAATATAGAGTCCTCCAGCTACGAATTGTAAATGTAGAACATGTAGTTATAAGTTGTTAGAAGGAGCTAACAGGTAGTTATTTGTGAAAATTTTACTTTAATATATGTAGAAGATAGATATAGATGAGCAGTCTGTTCAAAGATGATATTTCGTAACAAATATACCCTTTAGAATAGACATTTTAAAACCGTCATTTTTTGAAATTAAAATCTAATGAAAAAACGCTTCTGTACAATTAGACCAAAAAACATTTGAACTAATTTCAGGCTATTTAAATTTGTCCCAAGGCCCAAGTGCCCATCTTTGACTATTAATGATATGGCCAAACTTTAGGCTATCCTCCGAACCTTCCCTCAAATATTTCAAATCAAATAAGACGACAAGTGTTTAAAAACTTTACCTCTCTCTATTTTTCCAATGTGGGACAAGTATTCCTTCTTTCAAAGCTAGTCCATTAACACTAACTGATATAACATGAATTAGTACGTGAATTGTAATGCGGCGGAATAGTGATGTAGAGATTGTAATATAAGAATTAGTAATGTGAGGATTATATACTGCAGGAATAATTTCATGTTAGTAGATTTGTCTGCACTTCAGACGGGTTTTAGAAATCTCCTCAGATTTACGAACCATTCTTTTTTACGGAAATACTTTTCAATATAGGTCATATATAAGATCATAATAACTCCATCATTATTTTATGGCTAGAAAAGCCCAGCCCACTAGTGATATTGTCCGCTTGGGCCTAGACCCGCATGATTTTAAAATGCGTCACTAGGAGATAAGACATGCTTAATTATATACTCAGCACCTCTCCTGTGTTATGCCGATGTGGGACTTTCCTCCAAAGCTAGGGTGTCACATACACCCCCTCTTATGGACTCAACGTCCTCGCTGGGAGTGGTTTTGATTTATAACAGCCCAGCCCACCATTGATATTGTCCGCTTTGGACCTAGGCCCGCACAGCTTTAAAAAGCGTCACTAGGAGGTAAGACATGCTTAATTATATACCCAGCACCTCTCCTGTGTTATGTCGATGTGGGACTTTCCTCCCAGGCTAGGATGTCACAATGGCATTATGGTTGTTGTAAGTTTAAAATGTACATGAGGTTATTCTAGTATAATTGATAAAATGAGATGTGAAAGAAGAAAATATTACTCCCTACTTTTTTTTATTAGTTAAAGGGATTTTAAAAGAAAAGAAACTAGGAAAAGGTTCTTTAAAAATATATTCTTATTAGGAAAAGAATGTGTTTAAAAAAAAAACCAATATGTTTATCAGAAAATGCCATTTTTGATCCAATTACGTACCAATAGAGATTTTTTTTGGACCAAACTATTAACGAAGGACATTTTTATTCTATTTCAAGGACATTGTTTTTTTTTATCCTTTTCCGTTAAAATAATTTAATTTCAAAGAAGGAAACTAAAAAGATGAAAATAGTACTACAGAAACCGGGCCATGACCCAAATGGTTCAGTGGATCTAGATTGTTCGTCCAATCCACGTAGCCGAAAGATCAAACTCTAAAAACCTAGTACTATTATTCCGCCCATCTCCTTATAAATTCAAACATTTTTTCTCCATACTTCCATCGCAGCAGCTTTCATCTACAAACCTAGCGAAGGTCTCTCCAACTTTTACTAGATAGTAATGGCCCGTGCAATATCATGGAAGTCAAAATTGCTATATTTGATCTACTTTGTTTTGATATAAATTTCCAGATACTAAAATTATCAAATCAGCTATATATTACATAGCATGCTAATTCTTGGATACTATTTAAATAGCATTACAACAGCAAACATCAAAGAGATCAGCTGAAATATTCCAATCGTCTTTCATCTAACTTCTAATGTATGGTTATTTCCAAGAGATCTTGACTTTACAAGCCCGAATTCTGAGACCTTGACATCAACAGTTCTATCAAGATGTTGGTAGCTGACTTGGTCTGAATCCTTCATGCAAATTACTTAACCCTGGAAAGTAGACATGATTTCAAATTGTCATGTTCTCTATCACCCAAGAAAATCCTCGGATGCCTTTTAGCAGCTTCGCTGGCTCCATTAATTCTCTGCCTCTGATAGGCCTTGTGTTCTGCACCTAACTTTTCCATTGACTCATTCTTTCTTTTCACGGAAGGACTACCCTGTTTAGTTAGTTCTAAGTAATAGCTAAAGAAAGTTGAATGCAATGAAAACCGGATCACAAGTGACAACCAGTTCTAAACTATTGTTATTTCTAAATATTCAAATTCATGTGCTCTATGTTCAAGCGACATATGGGGAATTGAAATTGTAAAATACAAGATCAGGAACAATGTTTTGATATTCAATCTTCCAAGCTATAACCTTATAACTTAAGCATGATTCAAGTTTATACATGACTTGACCTTCTCAAAAAGGAGAAATACTTACTGGTAGTACAGATAGTCAGTGGCGGAGCCAGAATTTATGTCAAGGGGGTTCAAAAATATAAAGAAATCATAAATGAAGAAGCTAAGGGGGTTCAACATCTACTAGATATACATAAAAAATATTTTTTACCTTGTATATACAGTGCAATTTTTCGCCGAAGGGGGTTCGGATGAACCCCCTGGCTGCTTACTAGGTCCGCCCCTGCAGATAGTTACCATGATACATAAATAAAAACGTTTAGACACAAGAAAAAAGTTATCTAAGGTCTTAATTATGAGGCAGAGCTGAAAATATAATAATTCAAGGTTTCCAGTTAATACACATCTTATGGTACTCCTCCATTCTAATTCAAAGAGAAAAGATAGTATAGGTTGAAAGATCTTGGTAACATTCTTTTATCTATGCAGTAAGAATGTATTATTGGAAAACGAAGTTAGAATATATCCACAGAATGTACTACAGAAGATACTGAACGCAAACCATGGATAAAGCTTTTTAGAAATACTGACAGTAAT
Organism: Lycium barbarum; assembly: GCF_019175385.1. Classification (NCBI taxonomy): domain Eukaryota; kingdom Viridiplantae; phylum Streptophyta; class Magnoliopsida; order Solanales; family Solanaceae; genus Lycium; species Lycium barbarum. Next base: position 19,744,811 of record NC_083346.1, on the reverse strand, counting down.
ACCTCTAGACATTTGTAGATTCAAGGAAACATCTGATCCATGTACATAAGGAAAAGTTCAACAAAAGAAAAGAAAACATGAATATTAATATTTGAATGAAGAACATAATCTGAAAGAGACATTAAAAGGCACCACATTTTGCAGTAAAGCATGTTAGTGTTACCTGATATGTTTCTTGTAGAAGCAAAAACCTGCACAAACAAATTTAAGGGTAGCAGTTCTTATTTGAAACAACAAGATACTCAAGTTCTTTTCTATTGGTTCAATGTATCAAATATACATAATGGAGTTCTAACAAATGACTAAGTGAGTAGGTTCAAAGCTACATTGAGGAAGAGCAACTAAGGTGCATATTGTTCACAATTGTAATTACCAAGGAGTAGAACCAATTGGCTAACATCGCTACACTTCCCGCAAGGCCTTCAATCTTAACTGGAAGAATCTACAATACCAGCTACAAGGGATTAAATCAAAATTTTGAAATAGTAAGAGTATCAAAACTCATCCATAGCTGCCTATATGATTCGAGATCACCAAATGGCAGATGCATGTCTATTTACGCATACAATGTTGGACAATCTGATCCATTAAAAGAATACAATATCTCCTATCAAACTAACAAGGAAGTTCCCTGCTACTGGGATCCAAAACTAAAACTTGCAGAAGAAAATAATTAAAGAGCTAATACGTGGTACGTTCAAAAACGGGTTTTGCAGGCCATCAACATCCAAGATTGTATTTTCTGAGATGAAGGTGAAAAGCTCGTGCTAGTTTTATGAATCGCTAAGGTAGGAATGTGTTGAATTCAATGTCGCCAGAGTTAAAAACCAACAATACAATGTAATTGCGAGTTATGTGATAAATAAAAATGTTAGTACCTCAGACATTATAAGCCACGAAAGAGTACAACAATCATTAACTGAAAAGAAAAGTTGGTTAGGAAAAAGAGACCGATTTTTCATAAATCGTGTTTTTTCAAGAGTCACAAAGACTTCTGCATCAAGTTGAGGACATACCACAATAGCAACCACTGATATTATACTAGAACGCCATAGAAGGTAGAACCCTCATCTATGAACCACGTTTGAATATTGATGCCCAAAAGAAGAGAAACATGATAAGCTAGAACACCTCAATTATCAAAATTCAAAAGCAAGTTATAACCTTCATTAAAGCTATCCACATACCAGCTTAGAGCTAAATATGCTCAGCTAGAGAACTTCCCCTTACTGCATTGGTTTATTGAAGTCTATACTTTTAATAAGCTACGACTCAATCCAGCTTATTGGGGTCGTTGTAGCCTATACTTGTTAAATAATAAAATTAACATAATAGATAACGAACAGTAGATACTACTCAGACTTCAATGTGCCAAGCAATTAACTTTCCTTTTCTTCTCTTAAGGAAATAAATTTTAAGATGCAGAGGACAAAATGAAGAATTTCATATAATTAAACCAGTTAAGTCAAGCATTAATCCAAATGGTCGCAAACAAAATTTCTATCTCCAATAGAAGTTTTTAGCTTACTTTTTTTGTTCCAAGTGCTAAATTTCTTTTGTCTTCTTCTCCCTCTCATGAATTCTCTTTCATCAAAGGATCAACACAAGAGCACCATATGAGTTGGCTATTTTTAGGGAATTGAGTATTCCAAAGTAAGACGGATGGCGAGAGCAAATTCCCAACTCGACTAATTTGCCGGAGATACTAATAGCGTGGAGCAAGTTGAAAGCACTTCCATACTGCGGGAATCATTAAACAAAATGTTAGAATACAAGTGTCCCGAACGAAGTAAAAGCATCGAGCTTTATCTTGAAGATTCAGATGATTTTCGTATATTAACACTGTCCTAAAATTCCCAAATTAAAACTTTAGGCGAGAAACACACAACCCGCAATCCATAGAATCACAAGTTCAATCTAAAGCAAACTTTTTTGAAGTGGATGGTTACCTTGAATAGTGCAAAGATGGAGAAATTGGGTGTTTGTTTCAAAGATTTTTGAGTTCTAGAATCTAACTTGATAATTCTGACTTTTAGAGAAGCAAACTATATACCGTAAAAACCGGGTATCTGCTGAGCCGGTGAGACCAGCGACCGAGGGAAGAATGAAACGAGCACATGCACGAAGACTTACTTTCTGTATCGAGGGAGCGGTTGGTCCGGTTTTCCCATGGCCGGTTCGATCTTGGCCGTTGGTCAGTTCCATCGTGGCCGTTGGTCCGTTTTGATCGTGGCCGGTAGTCCGTATGATCCGTTACGCGGT